>NW_004567132.1:5569586-5615006 GCF_000260355.1 Condylura cristata
AGTGAATCAGTTGATGTCAGTTACTTCTGACATCTCATAGCACATCCATACAAAACATCTCTAAATTCAACCAAATATTGAATCACTATTACTGGTTTCTGAAACTCATAGCTGTGGTTACTACCATTTGACTAGTATCAAATTATTCTTGCCAAGTAATGAACATTGTCTAGTCACTGAGTATTAGCAGTCTAATTTCTTTGGGCTAGAGAGAAAGTTCCCTTTAAAATACACACCGTATAATGGCATTTATCTGTTTATCTGATCAATACTGTTTCTGGAACCGAACACTATGCCTGAAATGTTAGAAAAATTCATTTAAGAGAGAAGGTGAGGGAGAAAGGCAGGCTAGAATCATAAACTTCACAAAATCCAATTCAAAGAAAAAAAAGAATGAAAAAGAAGCTGAAAAGGTGGGAGAGAGGGAAAGAAGGAAGGTAAAAAAGAAGTTAGGAAGGAAGGAAAGGCAAAATGAAGGAAGGAATGAGGGAAGGAAGGAAGGAAAAAGGAAGGGAGGGAGGGAAGAAGGAAGGAAGGAAACAACCATGGCTTCTAATGGGCCACTCTTCTGAGAACATTCTCCGTCACTGTTAAGGGTGAGTAATAATAGCATTGCTTGTTACATCCAAGAATACTGCAGAATTTAGTAGGAATTGTAAGATTGTACAAGATCTTTCATGTAAAGATCAAATGTATAACTTGTAAGAATTGGGTAGAACCAGCGTCTCTCAAGATATGCTCCCTACCTTTAAATTGAGACTTGCTGGAAATATAGGCTTCCATAATCCACCCCAGATCCAATAACACCCCAGAATTGTGTGTTTATGTGTGTAGTTAATTCTTTTATGCATTACACTTCACACACCAGATGTTGGTAGAACCAGCATTCAGTAGATGTGAGACATTAGCTATGTTTTGAATCTGGAATCACTAAATTCACACACAAAAAAACCTCAATTCGATTCAGTTAAGTTAGAAATTATAAGGTGGGTTTTGAATAGATGTTAAATAAGTCTGTCACTTCCTGATGAAGCTGATTTTTTTTATTTGCTAGTAGTTGTTTTGTTAATACAGGCTGATGTGCTACCATGTACCTGTAAATTGCCATGAATTTCTTCAAACCCATGTCTAGTAAATTAATTGGTTGCTTTATTTACTGATTTGTAATTTAAACTAGTTTGATTTAACTAGGAAGTAAACTTTACTACAGAAGTTGCAAAATGTGCTTAGTTTGGTGCTATGGTTTAAAGATGAACTTGCATTTTGTGAAGGACATTCTCTACCTTCAGTTCAATCACGGATGCTATCACTTCCTATTAAATTTCACCAGGTTGTATCACATCCTTGGCCATAACATTATAATATCCTAAATCTAACTGTTTCTCATTACTTCTACTACTACTGCTCTAAGCCAAGCCATTATTATTTTTTACCTAAGTTATTGCTGTACATTCTGCATCCCTGCTCCCATGACTATGTCATCCTGGGGCTGCCATGACTTCCCACTTGCCAGAACCAAGTCCAACATGCTTACAGAGGTCTCACCAACACTGACAACAAAAGAGATATATAGCTCTCTGCTTACAGACCACAGGCTAGAACTATATTTCTGGTCCAGGCGGTGAGTATTCCCCACCCTCATTAGTGCTGAATGTGGCTTATTGACCTAATCTTACCAATGAGATGTTCATGGAAGAGACATGTCCCTTTCACACTGGACAGTAACTGCAAAGGTGACCTTCAACTCTTTCTTTCCTTGCTGCCATGACTGGCCATATCCTGGTCCCCAATTCCCAGGATGCATTGACACACTGCAGAGCCTCCAAACTCATTATGGTACACATGGCATGGGCAAGAAATGCCCCTGCGGTGTCCTTAGCTATGGAGATCGGGGTTGTTATCACAGCGTAGCTTGTCTGTCCTGATTGCTGTTCTGATTTTTAGCCATGATGCTGTATATGACCCAAACACCAACTGCCTCTCTGACCTCACCCCTAAACTCTTCTATACTTTTCTTATTCTCTTCTGTTACCCTTGTTGTCCTAGAAAAAAGCTGCTTTATTCCCAAGCTGGGTCTTTGCTACTTATTTTACAGCTTTATCTTCACAAATCACCACTTCATCTAGATCTTTGCTCAATGTCTCCTCTGTGGGGGAACATCCCTGTCGTGAGGTATAACATAGATTCCTTCATTGCCTTAATCTAATTCTTACCTCCAAATTTTTTCTCGATGCCTTAGAAAGTTTTCTTTCTCACTTTACTTACTATTATTTAAACGAAAAACTCCCTGAATATAATCCCCCCTGCACACAGGGACACAATTCAATTCACAGGAGGTTTTCCCAAAACATGAGCAGCCCGAAGCAGGTAGATAGGGACACAATTCGATTCACAGGAGGTTTTCCCAAAACATGAGCAGCCTGAAGCAGGTAGATAGTGACTGGACACTTGCTATCTGTTGAATGCACTTATGTATAGGGGTATGCCACCTGGCCACCCCTTTTCTCATTCCTTAATATGAGTTACATGGCCCTCCACCTACCAGGAGGTTATGTTTCAGGAAGCATAAAGCAGTTTGTGTCTTATTTTCTTAATTCACCTAATTACTACTGATTAAAGAAGAAATATTTAAACATTCTGAAAATAAATGATACATTTGAGACCAAGGAGTGTGATTCTTTTTTAGCTCCATTGGATATTTTACAGCTCCACTCTGCTTTCTTATTTGAAAGAGCACCAGAAGAAACCCAGAGAAGCAACACGCATTGGAAGGCTTTGCAGAAAGTTGAAATTCTTCGCAAAGGAGGATCTGTTTATCATTTATCTTGAAGTCACCGGCAGAGTTTTGCTTTGTCATACAAAGTTTATTGATTCTCTTGTAGCAGACTCGTTTGAAAATTAATTTGGAATTTAATCAATGACCTTTTTGAGAAATAGTGAACATTTAATTTTTTATGCTGAGCATTCTGAATGCTTAGTAATGGGGAATGAGTCACATTGAAATAGAAGCTTCATTTTCCACTCTGAATTTTACACAATAGAGTCTTACCTCTAAAAGACAGCACATCTCAGTAAACTGAAAATATAAATTTATAATTTCCCCCTTTTTAGAGTCGGCCATACAATACAATTACCATAAGAAGATTGCTTTAAACATGCAATTATAAATATGGCATGATTCTATAAATTATCTGTAATTTATTTATAAATCTTCTGCAAGGGCTAATGTTTAACACATGCACTTTTTTTTTAATATATATTCTTTTTCCCTTCAGTTCTGTCATATCATTAGATAAATATACTTAATGAGGGTTTATTATGGAAATAAAATAATCTAAACAGTATTGTATGGTCTACTGTATTATGAAGTAGTTATTTTAAAAGCCTATTAAAATCCATGCTTGGGCTTGTTCAAGTTCATGTGAGTGAGGAATGATAAACTAGAAGAAAATTCCCATTTTGATTATTCAATCAAATATATTCTATATTATTCAATCAAATCAAATCTTCTCTTTGTGTTACCCCTTGTGTATAACACAGTCAGATAAAACCATAAGTCAAGAGAATAATTTGTTCTTCATGACACTGTCAGAGGCATTAAAAAAGACCAAGTCAACTTTTTCATGCACCAAAAATGCAGAAAACTATATTCTTGCTATAAAAAAATATTCTCTAAATTCTAAGCAACAGTTATTTTTTAAAGATAAATGCATTAAGCATTCTTACCTAGATTTTGAAAAATTGATCTTGTGTTATTTAGTCAAAGTTGTATACGTTAACCTCACTGACAAAGGTGATGTGCTTTAGTTTTGATTTCTAATGTACAATTTCTTCAATACATAAGGTCTCATAGAGGTTCACTTTTTGGGTCACAGATAGGACTTACCTGCCCAAACCTAATCCATCTGACATAATTCACCCACCAAATACTTTCCAAATAAAACAAACATCAATCAAACTAACCTATGGCTTATTTTCTGGATCCTATCCTAATTACCTTTACACACATATTACCTGAGATCACCATTCGCATCTGAGCTAACTGATGAAACACTGTATACAAAATGACATACAGGTTACCTATTACCAAAAAGACATTAAAACGCGCAATCTACTGGATCTTACTCTATATGTATATACCTACATGTACATATGTGTATGCATATAGAAATAAAGATGGTAAAAAACAAACAAAGAAGGAACAGGCAATGGTGGAAATGTTAGACTTGTACCATAGATGATACTGGATGTATCTAGCACAGGTATAAGGTATCCCATTGTAGTACAGAGAGGTGGCTGTATTTTATTTTCCATAGTTTCTTTCTTCCTTCCTTTCTTTCTTTTTAAAGATTTATTTATTTATTCATATGGAACTGGGGTTCCAGAGATGCGGAGGGTGAGAGGATTCACCAGGGACAGAGTGGGGAACAGAACAGGCAGATTGACGAAGTGCACTGCTGAGGGGAGCAGCGGGTGGGTCAGGAGAGGTCTGCCGCGCCCAGTAGGGCAGGCGGGAATCGAACTCATGTGGAAGTGGCTTAAGCTTCTTAGTGTATTGCTTTAACCCGCTGCGCCACCAGGGAGGGCCTCCCATAGTTTCTTAGGGTAACTGTTTTCAAGAAAATCCTTTCCTCCTTACAAAAAAAAAAAAAAAAAAGTTTTTAACGCAAATGTTGCATTATCTCCCCAAATACAATTTTACTTATTTTATGTCCCAACATATAAAAAAAGAAAAGCATAGGCAAAATACCCACCTTGCTGGTTTCTCCTTACTATGTATGTTAGGCCTTATGGTAGTGTCCAAGTTCATTACAGAAAACTCTAGGTCTCCTAGTTTGGAAAACAGTGACACAAATCCATAGAGATGGATAGTTTTCAGTTATGTGTGCATGTGTGTGGGTGTGTGTGTTGCTATTGCACTCACTTGCATAATATAGCATACTTAATATTAATATACACATGTTTAGCTCCACAAGTAGACAACTCTTAAAGTGATTGGCAAGAACAAGTAAAATAGATAGGAACCATAATTTAGTTCCATGTCGTGGCTGTGGAAAGCAGGGGTGATGTAATTTTCCTCCACTGGATGTATTTTCAGATACATGCATGGGATTTATATGCATACCCTGTGCAATTTATAATGGTGCTACAAATAACGAGAATGATGCTCATTAGCAAACATTGCTACTTTTCTGAAGAGTATGCTAAGTAGACATGGCTGAAACGAAAAGCTTTTTTTTTAGACAGAAGACATAAACCTGGAAATAAAATGTGTATTTCTGTCCTATGACTATTTGGTGCAGTGAGAGAGTGGGAGAGAAGGGAGAGAGAGAGAGCCATGTTCATCTTAACCAGACACCACTATGATTTTGTCATCTAGTTTCTCAGAAATATCCAGAGTCTCTGTAGAAGTTTCTTCAAGAAATTAGGGCAACATTTGATGGGAGAGAAAGGAACTTACTCAATTATTTCAAAAAGCTTCTGTCCCAACCACTAAGTTTGGACAAATAATTGGCATGAAGGAAAGATAAAGGCATCAACTTGACTGTCATGTTGCCCTTCAATTTTCCTCCAATCCTAACTTAACCCCTGTTTTCATTTGTATAGTTCGTGTTGTTGTGCCTGCAGTTGTTTTGCTGAAGGATAATTTTTGCCTCTAAATACTGGGAGAGAATAGTCAGGTGCTTGAGAAGTTCATCTCCCGACACGTGACTGCTTTCTGTCTGGTGCTTTGTCACGGTGCCTCCAGAGCAGACTTCCTCCGCTTCCTTTGTTATCCTAGCCTGATAAATAAACAGCACAAAATTACCGAACTTATTATGGTAATTGAGAGGAGGAAGCGAGTGCTAGCCTGCCCCCCTATCTATTACATTGCCATTGTGAAAGTTGGCTAAACCTGCCCTAAACCTCAGATGCTAGTGTAACATTGGCCCCTCGCCTGCTCCCCCTCTTCTCCCTGCAAACCCCCATCCTCCCTGATGATTGTTTTCTGTCTATCTTGAGCTGGGTGTCAGTTCATTTAGATTTACATCAAGTAGTAAATTAAAATAATCACTCAGCAAACACTCTGAGCTCAGTTTTTCCTTTCAGTCAGGAGTTGTGCGAGCTGCTTGAAGCATTCAAGCAGAAAATATTGCTGTCTAGATATTTGTCCTCTGGGTGATAAAGGAGGCATTGTCTTGGGACCCACTCAGGCCTCGGAGCCGATCGTCGCTGTGCATCACAGCTGTGAAGTGCGCTTTGTTATGTGTCTGAGGACTCGGGTTCAGGACCTTGTTTTTCTTGAAATACCAGACTGATCAGAGCTGCATATGTTCAGGGGAAAGCAGGGGTCGGTGGTTCTCTGTCCACATTTTTACTAGATTATTCTTGGACAGAACTCTGGGAAAATACCCTGCAGCCTAAACCATCCCAAGAGTTTTGCTTTGTTTTAATTCATTTTCTTTCTTTCGCTTTCTTGCATCTTTCTTTATTTCCCCTGTAGATTGTGCATTGTTATAGTCCCAGAAAAGGCTGGAGTTTATCTGCATGAGTCAGAAACAAAGGCTGGCGGCACTGCTTTGAACTGGTGCCATAATGTACCAAGTTATAGACCTGTCCCTTTGTGTTCTCATTACAGTAGCTCTATGCGCCCATTTAGAAATCAAAATGCTGAATTCAGTCTGTCACCTGGACTGAAGCCTGGGGTGGACTAAACAGGCTTCCGACATTTCCAAATCACCAGTGAAATCTTGATGCAAAAGGAGGGATTGATGGGGTTAAAGCTGAAATTTTGCTCTGAATGACTGTTTCTTCAGAAGGTAAAAATTACCCCATACAAATCTCTTAGCCATTTTATTTTTGTTTTAACTTTTTTTTTTCAGTGTGCATTATTGCTAAGGATGTTTGAAAAAGTAAAACATGTTCTTGTTTTGAGTGGTGAGAGAAAATCACCCAGTGGTAAGGAGCATGGTAGCAGGCATCTGAAAGAAAATTGGAATTTTTAGTCAATTATCTGAATTTTTCCAAATAATTCCACATGCTTGGCTAATTGACTACTCTCATTGATTGTGGCCAGAACTTTGACATCAGGTTGTAGTTGCAGGTAAGCAAAGGTATCTATACTGAATGTGATATTTCATATATTTCTTATGTCTTTTTCACAAATAAATGCATACCTTTAATTATGAAATTTTCTATTAATATGTTATAAGCAAAAACCATCATGAAAAAAATGGGATAGGTATGGGCATACTTCCATAATGCCCCTCATCTGACACTGGACTTCCTCATGAATGAATGACTGACTCTGTCACTGGGACCCCACAACACCATCTGTGAAGCCCACCCTTCAGACCACAGAACTCTTCCTTCAAAGGCTGTGTCTGTAAGAACAGGGAATGCCATCAGGCTGGCAGTGCCCAACCTTCCAATGATGCAGACGATGAAAGTAAATGGGAAAAATCACCAGAGCAAGATAAAACCATAGACTTATTCTGGTTACATTTGTGGTGTGGTGTTGCATCTACTTAAGACCAATTCATTTCAAAAATAGAGGGGGAAGAAACCAAATAAGAATATTTGGTTCTGATTTGCTTCGGTTCCGGAGTCAGAGCAACTGTGTGGTTCACCAGCTTATCCCTGGAGCTCAGTAACCCTGAGCAAGTCACTTAACCACTTCAGCCTTAATTTCTCTTTGTGCTATGGGAATATATTGTCAATTTGTTCCTCATAAGGTTGTCAAAATTAACAGTGCACGCTAAATGGTCAGAAAGTTGTCTGGCACATAGCTAGTACTGAACAAACATTTTGTTGATGACAGTGATGATAATATAATTATTCATAATCCCCCCAACAAAACTATCTTCCTAAATCCAGGGGATATAGTTTGGATTGGATAAATGTATTTTAGTTTTTTTTTTTTTAATGGTTAAATAATAATGCATCTGAATTAACTTGTCCTGAATTAGAATGTCTGTTCAGCCATTTACTAATTGTGTGTATGGACAAATTACTTAACTCCCTGCTTTTTATCTTTTATTTTCTATGCATAAGAAAACTGATAGATGGTGCATAGTAGTTTCTTAGTCTGGTGAAAGACCAACATGCTGTTCCTCATTGTTTAAGATCTTAGGCCAAAAGAAAAAAAGAAAAACATTCTTTTCAGGGCCTCCCTAGTGGTGCAAGTGTTTAAGTTGCAGTACTTTGAAGCTGTCTGCAGCCACTGCAGCACAAGTTTGATCCCCATCTAGGAACTATATCACAGGGTGGAGCAGACTCCTCCTGTCTGGCCCGTTGCTCCTCTCAGCAGTGTATTTCAATGAAAACACTTGTTCTGCTCCCCACTCTGTCTCTGGCCTACACCTCCACTCTTGTATGCATAAATAAATAAATATTTACAAATACCTTTTCATTATTTATTTCCATTTACTTGGTGTTTGTTTTCAAGGTAACATGGATTTACAATACCATATATGATTCAGATGATGCTACCAATATCCCACCACACCCACCTAGCTTTACAATATCACACTACACCCACCAGGCTTTATAAAAGTTAAGGGCTGATTGTTGAAGATTTAGAAATATGGGTAGAGAAGAAAGACTTAAGCATTTTTCTTGTGTAGCTAATACATATAAAAATCTTTGATGTCCAGTCACAATTCCTTCCTGTTCAGATACTGTAAATTTTCTTCCTATTCCCCCCTTTAATTTTTAATTCTATGATTTACTATTTTTGACATCTCCCACCATGAGAAAGAACTAGAAATGCATATTATTTGTAATGCCATGACTCCTTAGAGCCTGTATATGTTAAACTAATGTAGGTCTTCTTCCTTCTACAATCCCTTAGCACCATTTTTAAAATGCTAGTTAGAGCATCACTTCTGCCACCTAATCACCTACCCGGCAGTCCAAGCATACTGGCTCCCAATAATGTTCTCAAAAGTTGTTCCTGTGCTTCATTTATGACAAACACAAATATCTTGCCCAGGGCATGCAAGAAAATGTGAAGAATTGCTTGTTTCCTGACCATGTTAGGTTTACAGGTTAGAATTATAGAGTGTACCTATGGCAATATATCTTCCAAGCATGCTGTCTCTTGAACTAATTAGGCTGTAATAATTGCAGACCTAGAATCTGATCTCTTTCAATATCATCTGCAGCCCTGCCTTCATACCCTTCCACCAGCGGGGAAGGCAGATGAGGGGCAAAAGGCTGAGAGGGAGGCATGTTTCATTTACATAAGAAATTGTCTGTTCTATGCACAGTATGGCTTAAACCTTTTCAGGACAGTATGATGAGACCAAATCAATCAGTCAATCGGGAAATTAGAGGAAGGATGATGGGCACTGTGAAGCAGTGGTGGTGGGAGCCCCCACAGAAAGAGAATTATGTCTACCTAGAATACTGCATGCCTCATCACACCAAGCCATGTGGGAAGGGTATGGCTTTTCTGGGTGCCAATCATGGTGGACACATGAGTGCGTGATATCTGTAATCACTCCTGCCATCACCAGGTACTGCAGGTGACATTCTGGGTGGATGAAAGGTAGCACATGGCTTGTAGAAAGAGTTTACATTAAAGGATGGCAGAAGACTGGGGTCTTCTAGTCCTGCTACCAGCAGAGAAATCCATTCACCAGCCCACCTTCCTCAAACTGGGTGGGCATATAGCCTCAGGTCTAACCAGGATTTCTCCATAGAGTCTAAACCCAGAAGCTCTGGAACATCTGGTGAACCCCATGAATGTGGGAAGTGAGCAAATAGAATGTCTAGCATTCTGAAGATTCTGAAGGACAAGCTAGCTCCAGTTAGACCTGTAAATAATATAGGCAGTGAGAGACTTGAAAAATCTGAGGAAAATTCTCCTGTGGCAATAATAGGACTTTTTTGTTGTTGTTTGGTAGGAAAGGAAGAGGGAGAAGAATGAGTGTCTGAGACAGAGGCCTTAGTAAAAGAAAGAGAAAGGACTGCATTTGGTCTCCATGTAGGGAGTAGAATGTGGACTTTATTTTTTAAAGATTTATTTATGCATACAGAATCCAGAGGTGCAGGGGCAGTGAACGGATTCGCCAGAGACAGAATGGGGAGCAGAACAGGCAGATGGACAAAGTAAACTGCTGAGAGGAGCAGTGGGCAGGTCAGGAGAGGTCTGCCATGCCATGTGGGTCACCTCCTGGGCAGGGATCGAACTCATGCTGAAGTGGCTTTAGCTTTTTAGTGTTGTGTTTTAACTCGCTGTGCCACCAGGGAGGGTCTTAGAGTGTGAATTTTTTTAGAACTGTTAGTACACTGAGGAAGATTCAGATTGAAACGATAGGTGAAGCAAGAAAGCTAGTTTGAGGCCAAGTTTCCAAGAGTTTTATATATAACTATAAGCTTAGAAATTGCTATTTTACTCCATTACTCCAGGTTCTGAGCACTGGAGACAATGTTCAGGTTTGGAGGGAAGATTTCTGAGCAACGTTGTGTTGTACATTTTAGAAAGATTTCTCTGGTAGAGTTTTAAGGATTGGGTAATAGAGATAGAGGCTATAGAGAAGAGTAATTAAGGAACTATGAAGTTATTTCAAAGAAGAGATAAAATAACCCCAATTAGGTTAAGAATGTGAATGGAGAAGAAGGAATAATTCAAGATTCTTGCAAACTCATCTGACTGGGGACTGAGTTTGCAGAAGAATAGATTGAACACTTGTTGTTACAATACCTATAAGATTTATCCATTCATTCAGTGAACAAAATTTTGCTAGGTGGTATATCCCTGAATGTCATTGTCAGCACAGGAAGTATAGTAAAGAGGGTAATTCTGGTAGTGACAGGTTCAGTGGTAAAATTCACCTGTGTGGTAAATAAGCAGAATGTCAGTCAGTATTCTTAGTAGACTTGGGTTCTAGAATCTAGGAAGCTTTGCTTTAAGTTTGGAAAATACTATATAAAGTGATCTGTTTGATCCTGGATATGCTCTCTCTCTCTCTCTCTCTCTCTCTCTCTCTCTCTCTCTCTCTCTCTCTTTCTCTCTCTCTCTCTCCACACACACACACACGCACACACACACACACGATATATTTACACCTATACACACATAGGTGTATTATACATACATACACATACATACACACATAAAGGATCCTAAGATATGACTATATTTACAAGGGAATCAGAGACAGAATATTTAGAAAGAGGTTTGATAAGCTACTCTGAGGTAAAAATATACAAACAGAAGAAGCTAAAACAAATTCCAGATTACCTCTCTCAGGATCTGAGAAATAGAACTGGAAACCTCTGAAAATATAAATGCCTTATTTGTTGACTGAAAGATTGGCTCATCCTCCCTTCCAAATTCAGCTTCAGGCTTTAGCATTGATTTCAGGGATTGATATAGTAATTCTTCAATTTGCAGTAAAGTGCAGCCTCGAAGATCAAATAATGCTTATGTGCTAGCCCACTGGAAAGTCTACGTCAATGAAGCAAGGAACTGTCTGGTTAGAAGGTGGGAGAGTTAGAAGATGGTTTTATGTTTACTGCAATGCCTCTTGTCACATTGGAATTTGATAGTGGAGGGCTCCTTAGCCAGGATATTTGTATTCCTCACAAATTCTCTTCCACTCCATACCACAGCAATACCCACTATTCCACTCAGGCTAGATCCCCAAGTACCTCAATGGTTCCTGATTTCTACATCGAGGATCTAGTTTTCTTTCTTTTCTGCTCACCCTTTACCTCTGCAGAGAAACTCTGTTTTAATCTGACTGCTTGATTTCTGTCAAAATTTTTGTGCATTGTGATGGTTCAGTGTTTCATCTGACCCCAGGGAAAGTGTCTTTAGAGTTTTGCAGAGATAGTGTCTTAGGTGAAAAGGATTGCCTTCATGATGGAATTTGGGGTAAAAATAGGTAACTTGTTTAGATGGAAATGAACTAATTACCCAGGAAAAGCAGAGAATGAATAAGGTTTAGGAAACAATACTTTTTATTATTATAAATTTTAACTTTTAATTGTAAACTTCAAATATTAATGGGGGCAAGAAAAGCTTCTTTATTAGACAATTTGGTGCATTTATAAGAAGTAACATATATAAATCCCAACTGTAAGACTTAAAATTCAATATAAATATCTTTACTTTGCATCCTCATCCCCATCTAGGTAGATGGATGTGGGTTGCTCGTTAATCCTTTGTTGTGCATTTTCCCCAGGTTATCTGGTTGATAATTCTATATAATTCCAAAAATGTAAAAATATAAAGAAGGAACTGCAGGTCAAAAAATAAAACTGGATGTGTGTATACACACACACAAATGCACAAAAAAATCCACACACACAATCCGTTTAAATGTTGGCACATAGTCCTATAAAGAAGTTAGAAAAATACAGTGGATGAAGTTGTGGTAAAAATTAAGGTGAGGATTATTGAACAATAATCTTTGAGGGAATATCATTCTGTTCCTGTGCTGATTAAGTAAATGTGTGATCTTTGGAAACAATACATCTAGCTTCACTTGATGTTTCTAGAGAAACTTAAGGTAAAAAAAAAAAAAGAGTTTTGCTACTTATTGCTACTCATTGCCAGCAGTGTACACCAGATTGGTATTCTTATTTTGCAAAGCACTCCTAATATCTCATATTCTGCATGAAATAAATATGCTCTAAAAAATTTTAAGATGTAAAACATGGATTATAAAGCTGTGGTTACACAGATGCCTTTTCCCCTCTGTAACATTGTTTCCCAGAGGGTTCTGAGTAGCAAAGAGTCGGCAAAGGACTGTGTGCTGG
Source organism: Condylura cristata (assembly GCF_000260355.1). Taxonomy (NCBI): domain Eukaryota; kingdom Metazoa; phylum Chordata; class Mammalia; order Eulipotyphla; family Talpidae; genus Condylura; species Condylura cristata. The sequence continues at coordinate 5,582,340 of NW_004567132.1, forward strand.
TGAAATAATGTCAAACGGCCCAACTGTCCATCCGACACCTATTCAAAGTGTATGCATATGCTACGCATTGGAAATGCTGTCAGTGGTATTCTGGCCGTTTGTAGGTACTAAATCACTAACCTTGCCAAAGAATAAGTTTGTGAACCTCATCTTCAGAGGTTCTGTGTCTGGCATTAAGAACCATTCAATTATAATTCTGATGCTTCCTTTTATGTGGCAGTCATGGGTTGTCAAGAAGGATAGAATTAAGAGAGGCACGTGAAGGCAGCTCACGCCTAAGGATCTCTATTTCTTTTGTTCTTGGTGACAAATGACAGCCTTAAAGATATTTGTCCTGATTCTTCATGTCCCTATGCAGGTAAAAACTTCCACTGAAGTCAAACAAGCTTCATTGAAGTTAATGGGAAGTAATGCCCTTGAAGGAAAGGGAGAACTAGGGTGATTAATTTTAATTAGCCAAACATAAACAAGCATGTGTCTACAAACAGTGACAGGAAAGTGGATGTCTGTAACTCCAAACTTAGCTTTAGGGCTCTAGGTATGGCTATTTTGTAGGGAGCCTGATAGAACTACTTCCACCCAGAAATGTAAGAGTATCCATTAAGAATAAAATCCATTCTCCATAAATATGTCTTTTAGATATCCTTCAAAACATTAATTCAACAACAACAACAAAAATGACTGAAATATAACCACATGCCTATACTCTCCAGGCCTTGGGGGTGGAAAGATGAAAACAACTGGCTGCCCATGGTGACTTCATTTTCAGGCTGCGGAAACAGCTCAGGAAACAGTTTTAACAAAAACCACTCATTTGTGCCTTCATCATTCATTTGTTCATTTGTACAATGTCTTTAGCAAGTACATTCTAATTTTGTTTTGTACTATTCCTATAACTTCCATGTGTAAAATGTTACTGGAATCTGGTATGGAAGGGTAAGTTATAATCCTAGAGACTTCTTAGAGTTGTTATCACGTGAGCCCAGTTTCACAAGAATAATTTTATGTTATGTGAAGAAAGCAGAGAAATCCTGAGGCACCAGGTATGGAAAGGTATGGAAGCATAGAAACCAGCACACACTTTACAAAATTAGGAACTTCTCCAAGCTAAGGCTCTGGTGTCAAGGCCAGCACATTAGTCCACAGAGAGGTCCAGCTCAGGCTGCTAGCCAAGGATGCTTTTCAATTTTTTGAAACAGAAGAAAGAAATCAAAGGAAGACTATCTTGTGATGTGAAAATTACATGGAATTCAAGTTTCAGTTTCCACGAACAAAGTTTTACAATACACATGTATTTCCACATAGTCATGGTTTTGCACAAACTACATATTGGAGTTGGAAGTTAATGACAGAGATTTCAAGGCCCACACAGCCTTTAATATTTATTATCTGGCCCTTTTCAGAAAACAAGTTTGGTAACCTAATCTAGAGTAGCAGGTGTGAATAGATTGACATCAAATTATTGTGGAGGAACTTAAATGTTACTTGAATGAATTTGGACTTCAACTTCTGGGAACTGATGAATATAAAATTTAAGGGTTAATCTTCATGTTATAAAAATGACTGCTGAATTTAGCATTCATTCATTTGATAAGTCTGCCACTCAAATCAAGTACCACCTGACAGAACGATAATCAGGATACCTAGAAATCTGTACAGTTCCAAAAGATAATTAAGCGATAGTTCAGTCCTAAAGGTCAAAGAGGAAAAATAAGAATTTTATGTTTACGAAGATCCCAAAGTGAGTATTTGGCAGCAGCATTTCCTGAGGAAGAAAGGCATTATTTGTTCCCACTTTATGGCATAATCTAAAAACTGAAGGAAAAAGAAAAAAAAAAGGTCATTTGATTTAAGCTATCCTTGCTTATATATATATATATATATATATATATATATATATATATAATTTTTTAAAGATTTATTTATTTGTGCATACAGAACTGGGGTACATGCCAGAGGCTCAGGGGTGGCGAGAGGCTTCACCAGAGTCAGAGTGGGGAGCAGAACAGGCAGATCGATGAAGTACACTGCTGAGGAGTGCAGCGGGTGGGTGAGGAGAGGTCTGCCCCGCCATGTGGGTCACCTCCAGGGCAAGCTGTAATCGAACTCATGAGGAAGTTGCTTTAGCTTCTTAGTGCAGTGCTTTAACCCACTGCGCCACCAGGGAGCGCCTGCTAATATTTTTTTTAAGAATAAGAATTACTTCTTAAATGTCCCCAAAAGTTGCAGGTCATTTTGCATTACAGTAGTTATAAACAAGAAAGAAAATCCATAATGAAAATATGCATTTTGAATTAAAGTTGTTCTGTAGATACAGAAATAGTAATATAAGTGCACCGAAACCTTATTCAATCTTTTGAATAATATATGGTGTATGTGATTTCAGAGACCTCCAAATACTGTGGAGAACTAAATGTTCACGTGGTAAGAGGCAAGGAATTAAGTGAGGTATATAACGCCATACGTATGACTATAGTACTTAATAAATGAACTGATTTGTATTTTGCCTGTGTGATTTCCTATAGTCATCAAAAAGAATTAAGGCCAGAGATTACAAACATCAAAACCAATTGATTGGGTTAGCATTGCATTCCATCACTTTTGGACCCAATTGACTGATTCCTGCTAACAACTACTTCCTTGAACTATTCATCGATTTTGATCAAATAAGTAGGGAACGTTCAGAATAAAAATTTCACTCATACTGTATCCTCTGCATAGGGTTTCTGGTCCCAACCGTGCCCTGGCCTTTCGTCCAGATACATTCTAAGACTGGATCAGTGATCAGAACAGGTTAGTAATACTAATAGTTTGCAATGCAAAGTAGGGTAGATAGCTTGTTCCTAACAACTTAGAAGACATCTAGAAAATGAAAGATGAAAACAGTGTTGGCAGTAGACTGATAAATTGATATCATCAAACTTAATCATGCCACAGGAGCCTTCTACTACAGGATTACAAAACAATCAGTGAAAACGCAGTGCATGGCTTTCTCTTCAGAAAACTCTGCTGAATCCAGCTTAAAACTGCTTTCAGTGAATCTGCTAACATTTTGACTGTGGGGTGATCTGGAGGTCAGCCTTGAGGTGACTAGTAGGGCAATGGGATGAAACTTCCATTTCATTGTCAACCATGCATTTGAATGAAGTTCTTTTTTATAGGCAGAGTAAGAGGGAAAGGCCAGTGGGGATACCCTCAGTTGTCAATTACTGCATGTTTTATGCCTTGATTTGTTGGCCCTAGAACCTAAAGAATTCTTACTCTCTGTTTGTTAGAATTGACCCAATACCCTTACTCTCATGGCAGAATATGCAGTAACCATCAGAGATATTATTTTTGTTATTATCATGGTAACAGCTGCCAATGTCATACATATTGCTTTTAACATTTTTATTATCAACACCTCTAATTTTATATGATTTTTCACAATAGCCTTGCATTGGTATTCTATTTGACACAAGAAAAACACATTTTGGTCATTGATTTTAAAGACTACAAGTAAGATATTTTGTCTGTTTCAATATGGAAAATTTAACAAATAACCATTAGAAACTTTTCATGGACAAGGCAGAAGAAGAAGAATTGAACTACTAGTGGGGGAAGGGCAGGTTCTGGGGGTTGGGGGAGAGAGAAAAGTTGAGAGGGACACAATGTACTGTGGTAGAGTACTATGGGTGGCTTGGTGGTGGTGCGCTGTGACTTAAAAGGTGTAATCCTATATTCCCAATCATATAGCTTTGTAAAACAGTATCACCTCAAAAGAAAATTAAATTTAAAAAGTCAGTCACTTATAAGGATATAAGATAACTTATAGCAAATTTTTGAAAATCAAACCATAATTCCAAAAAGAAAAAAAAATCACATTGTCTACTATAATGAAAAGTAAATAGTGGACACTATTTTTTTTTAAGATATTTTTTTATTTATTCACACAGAATTGGGATACACTCCAGAAATGCAAGGGATGAGAGGATTCACCTGGAATAGAGTGGGGAGAAGAACGGGTAGATGTACTTAAATACATTGCTGTGGGGAGCAGCAGGCAGGACAGGAGAGGTCTGTCACGCCATGTGTGTCACCTCTTGGCCAGGGATCAAACTCAAGCTGCAGTGGCTGCCATAGTTTCATAGTGCTGTACTTTAACCTGTTGAGCCACCAGGGAGGGCCCAGTGGGGACTATTTTGAATATGGGTGAGACTACTGTGTACCTGTTCTCATATTACTTGCTATCAATAGTCCAATAAACTTTTAAAGTCATGGAGATTTTAGGGTGAAAAAAGCTTTAGTGCAATATCTATCCTGTCTCTACCCCCACGTCAAAGATGAAGTTAAATAACTTTACTAAAATCAGATTAAAATAGCTCCTGTCAGAGCCAGGATTAGATACTGGTATTCTAATTCATAAACTGGTCCTTGTCCACCATAGAGTCTTGAATGTTTTAACCAAATGACGTTTAGAATTCTTTATAGGACCCCACAGGTGTTTTTATAATTAAGCTTTAGGCCCTTTGTAGGAATGTAAAATGTCAGATGAGGTTTAATGCAGAGAATATCATAATCACATATTTATCATAGTCATCTATAAACTCAGTTTACCTTTGAATGTGGTAAACTTTCACCTCATTTACTGAAAATGTTTAGATTAGAATCAAGACTCAGGAAAAGTTTCAAAAAGGAGTTTCAATAGATTAATACATTTCAATGGATTTTCTTTTTCTTGCTATTGAAGACAAATTCAGAAAATTATCACTAAAGTCTGTGAGATGGGGTATTTTTTTCCTACTTTTCTTCTATATATTTTATAGAGATCTATTTGAACAAGTGATGCTAAACCATTTTTAGCAGAGTAGAGGATAATAAAGTGAAGAAGCTTATAAGAAAGTTTTATTTTAACCCTATAATGAGATATTTTTTGCCACTCTATTTGGTTTTTATGCACCTCAAATCAGGGCCTTATTGGTGGCACAGGAATTCAAGTCTCAGCTTTTTCAAGTTATTGGCAGCCACTGTGGCATGTTTTCAGTGTCCAGCCAGGGAGCTGACCCAAATATGACACAGCAGACTTCTCTGTCCCACCCGCTGCTCCCCTCAGCAGTATATTTCAGTCGATCTGCCTGTTCTGTTCCCCACTTTGTCTCTGGTGAATCCTCTCACCCCCAACACCTCTGGCCACACACCAGTTATTATATGCATAAATAAATAAAAATAAATCTTTAATAAAATAATAATAAATCTTTAAACCCCTCAAATCAGAGTAACATTTGCATATGTACTTGTGGAAATTTTCCTTTACATTATTTCATTGATAGGAAAATATAGAAACTAGTATCTAGTCAATAAATTAAAGTACACTCCTAACAAATGTTTACTAGAGACTCATGAAATATTACAATGGTTTCTAAGAAGACTACTTAGGGATTTTCAACTTTGCTCAATTTAGTTCTTTATTGGAAGCAAAATGGTAGTGGACTATGAGCAAGAACATTATCAGCCCTCAGAGCTAGAAGGAGTGTTTATCTCAATTGCTTTTAAAAGGCCTTAGGCGTGCCCATTCAGAGGAACCAAGGTGAAGGAGCTTGTGTGGATTGACTGTTGGGGCCCTGACTGATAATTCCTACTGTGATACACTTCAATGCCGGCCCACAACAAGAAGCTGGATTGGATTTAGAACCAATGTAAGCTCTAAATGGAGTTTTACTGTGAAACAAAACACCTGTCTTTCATACCAAGCTAAATTGACAAGCAATAATTTAGTTGTCTAAACTGAGAGCTTTCAAGATTCCAAGCTGCATAATGTCAAAAGACAATGTATAAAGTTGCATTTGGAAGGTTCAAAGGTAGAAAGCCATGTAGGCAAACATATTAAATGACTGGTCCTTTCCTCCTTCCCTCCAATTCTTTCCTCTACGGCTTTCCCTTTCTTTGCTCCTTGCTCTTTGTGTGTTGTAGAGCAAGGGTGAGGGCAGTGGAGGAGGTCATGGCTAATGATAGAAAGTGGATGGGTGTGTAATAAAGGGAATTTTAAATGATAATAATAATAAACTCATCTTCTCTTGTGCTTCCCACTAGGTGAGTGTTTCCTATGATCAAGGGAACTAATCAGAGTCTAAATGGAAGACAAGAAATAAAGAATATTAGTATGAGGTTACTAAATTCCTACATCATCTCATCACCGCCCATAGCCTGCATTTTGTAGGAACCTTTTCCATACAAATTACATTGATCCCCCTATCTTCAAAGCACTTTAGTTGTTTTTGTTACCACCTGGATAAGAGCATCAGCATGTAGAACCTGACAATTAACTAAACCTCACACTTCTCCTTTAAGAATTTGAGCACACACACACAAAAAGAATTTGAGCACAAATTGTGAAAATCACCATGGACTTTATGCCCACAAACTACGACCACATACATTAGGCATTCCTTTATCTTTTTTTATTTGGAAAAAAAAAATAATTTGCAGGTTCACAAATATACCTTCTTTAGCTCTCTTGGCCAAATGAGCAAATTAGGGAAGCAGGATGGATTAGCAAAATGAAACAGATGCTGCAAAAGTAGCCAGTTAGTTGTCTGCAGAGATATCTGATTGGACTCTGCCAGCTGTCAATTATTAGTTTCATGTTTTGTTGATGAAGTGGTATTTACTTTCTTGGATTGCCATTGGCTGAGCTGTTTAATGTAATGAATGCTAAACTGAGCCTAGATCATTTTTTAAATCATAGCTTGGGGCTTAACAACCCTTTAAATGAATTGTATAAACAAGATAGTTGTTAATTCTCAATCAATGTATCATTAATCACAAAATAGTATTAAAAAAAGGAACTGTCTTTTAAAAGCTCAGTGAACTCTATTAAAGTTACCAAATTAGCCATTCAGGAGCTATTTTCTCATTCAGTGTCAATATTTAACAGAATTATATTTGAAGATATTTATTTCTTGGCTCCAGTAACTGAGATGTGTGTGTGTGTACATATTTGTGTATAGGTATTTATATGTATTTATAATATTTCAGTTTTTATAAATTTATGGCTTCAAGAAATTAGTAACTATTGCAGCCTTAAGTCTGTAATCATTAATGAAAACATAAAGGTGAGTTCCAGTGTTAGTAGATTGCTAGACACCCACTAGCAAACATTATACCAATTTTATGCTAAAAAGTTAAGCATGCCAAAAACTAGAAAACTGCATTCAAGATATTCTTTTCTATAATATTATGCACTTATTTAAAATCCATCTACAGGCCCATAAACTGAACCCTTGGAGAGCAGGCTAATGAGACTCACTTACTCAATCTCTCCCTTTGGATTGCAGTTCTGTCTTGCATGTTCACGGTACCTAGCCCATACCTGGCATATAGAACACAATAATTATTTGTTTCATGAGTGAACAAATGAATGTGTGGCATGTAAAAGAATTCAAAGTTAACTGACATTCAGTACCTATTTTCCCCCTCAATATAATTTGCATGCATCTTATGTGCTATCTCATGTAACCCTAATAATAGCTTGATGGTATCATTCTCATATATGATGCTTAGTTTGATGTTTATATGTGAATTTATACTTAAATATTTAATTTTATTATGTTAGATTATTGCAATGTAATGCATGATATCTAATAATATTTAATATAGCATGACTATAGTTTAAGAAGTCAACTAATGACAAAAGTTTATAATGGTATCAATTTTCTCTTTGAGATCAATTTCACCACAGAAACATCTTTAGTCTCTTTTGGGGGATATTACAATGTCTGTCATACAAAGGGGTGAAAGACAAATCCAGCCTGTGGCTTTCGAAGGGCAATGTGTGTGAAGGGTAAATGAGATTGTATCAACTAGATGGGGTTAGGAATGATGGTATTCTAAGTCGAAGGGAAAGAAAGAACAGGACATGTTCCTGATGTGTTGGTGTAGCTGAAAGCATAAGCTAGCCCTATCTTCTTGGTAGATGGAGGAAGATGGACATCAGGAAATGAAAATGGAAAAAAAAAATTGTGGACTGTTACATATGGAATTTTCAACACTAGCTGAGGAATTTGTATTTCATGATGTGTGATATGTAGGAAGGAAACAACTTTGCTCTTTAGAAAAACATGGTAACTGTCTTCAATTCATTACTAAATTTAAAAAAAAAAAAAAAAAAAAATCTAAGTTCCCATTCCTTTCCCAGCGGGCAAGTTTGGGAAGCTCGAATGGATAAAGGGAGCACGTGGGACTGTCCTTGGAACATGGACCTTAAACTGATGATCTGTTGAGCTAATTCAGATCTTCAGTCAGGCCACACCCAAGACTAGTCACCCAGTCAGTCACTGATGCCGGGATTGTAAAGCCTCAGATCCCCTCCGTATGCAGCAGACCTTTCCTGTCTTTCCTCTTGTTTCTCTGAAAAGTGTATTTATTGGTCTTTCAATAAGTCTGCCTGTTCTGTTCTCCACTCTATCTCTGGTGAATTATTTTACCCCTGCTCCTCTACCTATACTGGATTCTCCCCCACAACTGCAACACTGTAGAGAATGGATTGTGTGGGACAGGGAGGATAAAGTAGATTAACCCCCCACCCCAGTTAGGTGACTACCCCAATTAACCTTATGATAAGACCACAGGCCTGAATTGCAACAATGTATTTTCAGTGGTCACTGTTGATGCTCCAGCTCTCCTTCAGGGGCAAGGACATTCCAATTGTGTTGCATCCATTTCTCAGTGAACACCTACAGGCACAGCTTGGGAATAAATCCTGATTCACCCCAGACAATTGTGACAAAAATGTTTATTTGTTAATGGTTGAGGGGATCCATGTGTGGCAGACATTGACAGGTAGGGAGTGAAGGGAATTTTGCTAGGGGCTTTGAAAAAGTTCCTTTCCATTCATAATGAGAGAGTGGGTTGGCTACCCCTTCCCCTGAATATGTTGATGCTCAGATGCAATGTTGTAAACTGTGAAGAAATATCTGACCATGTGGGAGAGCAGGAAAAGAAGTTTGGTTTTCGTATGACATTATACCACTGACTGATTCAATCCTTAATGTTCTATTCTAAGAAGTAAAAAAGTCTTTGTCCAAACTGTTACCCCCAACCATCCTCTCACTTTTACTACTAAAAACACTACTATGCTTAGGAAATATGGCCATGTACCAAGCACCGTCTAAGACAACAACCTTACAAAATAAATTCCATTGTCATTGTTACTCTACAGGTGCAAACCAGATTCTGTAAGGTCAAGTAGTTTTCTGAAGATCATGCAGTTATTGAAGAGTAGGGTCAGCCAGAATTTGAATTCACATTCATATCCAGTCTATAAACTCATAACCTCCAAGGCACATTGCCTCTTGATGTATGAGAATAGAGAAAAGCAGTGTGCAATTTTGAAAAGTAAGCAGTAATAGCAATAAGCCTAGAGGATGCGATATATTGGATAACAACAGACAAGATATCAAAGATAATTATGAGCTTTTGTTTAATTTTAATTAAGTGACATGGCGAATGGTGCTAAGCTTAACGGAAGCTTGAACTGTGAGCAGAGGTTAGGGATTAGGAATTAGAAATGCTATATGGTTGAGATTGGGAGCTGTTAAAAGAAGAGTGTCTGAAATTGAACAATGGGCCGTGTGAGCCTGGGATTTTCTCATAATGCTGCTTTGCTGTGTCTGGAGTGGACACTTAGGGAATACTTAACTAATAAAATCAATTGATAATAACCACCTCTAAATGAGTGGGCTCATATTTATATCTATCTATATATATGTGTGTGTGTGTGTAAAAAAACCATTGGTCTCCAGGGAAAGAGGAGGCTCCAGGTTCCCTGCCCCACCCAAGGGAGGGTGGAAGTGAGCAGGGAGAGAGAAGCTGGAGGACGAGTCTGGAAGAGGAAGGAAGAAGTTTGAGGAGCCAGAAGGAGGCACATGGAGCAGTGACACCTGTGATGATGCTGCACTTGCTTCTTGGTCCTAGACTGGATGAAAAGATGTGGGGAGAGACCCAGGTGGAGGTGAACAATGGCAGCTTTTATCTTGATGTTGATTTTGCTCCTTCCATTCCAAACATGCTGGGCCCCTTCTGCCTCTTTCCTATGGGTCCCTACCAGGAGGTGTCTTAGACTTGGTACAAGCTTTCAGTTCTCAGTGGCCCTGCTTTGGCCAACCCTGTTTGGCTGGGCATTGACCCCGAGGAGATGGATAACTTTAGGTGGTTGATTTAAAAAATTTATTCTTTTCTTATCTTTGTGGCATGCTAATTTTGCCTAAATTCCTTTCTGTTAAAAGTTTTAACACTAGAACATATTTTGTGTTGATGCGGCAGATAGCAGAACCTATTTAGAATGGGCAGTTTGGGGTTCTCACCCTGCCCTGTAGCATCTCAAATGTGTGTGCCCATTTTCTGTGTGTGTGTGCATGTGTGTGTATGAACATATTCTTCCTGCTGCCTCTTGCTGTTGGGTAAATAATCTAACACTAATATAGAAAGTAGAGAGAGGCTATAAAATATCCCAACTGGTATAAGCTTATTCTTATGCACATGTAACTGATGAAAGGCAATGAGAAAATCATATATTTAAGGGGCCCTCCCTAGTGGCCCAACGGGTTAGGACACAGCACTGCAAGCTGGCCACAGCCGTCTCAATGTGAGTTCGATCCCTGGCCCCGGAGGTGACCACATGGCGCAACAGACCTTCCCTGACCAGCTCGCTCTTCCCCTCAACAGAGTACTTCAGTTATTTGCCTGTTCTGCTACCCGCTCTATCCCTGGTGAAGCCATTCACTGGTCCTGCACCTCTGGCTTGTACCCAATTCTGTATGAATAAATAAATAAACCTTTAAAAAAAATCATAGATTGTAATTTTGAATTGAAAATCAAATATAAATCACAAATGTTTTTGTTTCCTTACTGGTATTTTTGGCTCCCTAACAATCAGATCATTCTACAGATAGTTTTTCAAGTTCTCTGTGTATTTTGTCCCTAAAAGCATTAACAACAGGGTCACCAGTCCTTTGATGCATTGGAATGGCAGCCAACAGACAACTCATTGCACTGACACCTCCGTGTTTAGGTGCATGTGGCACAGATAACCAGCAACACAATCGAGCATTGTGCTCTTGAACAGAAAAAGTAATTTTTTCAATCATAAAGTCAAATCAAGGAAAAATAGCTTGTTTCAACAATGTATTTAGGAATTCTTAGCTAAGACTCAAGAATGACAATAGATTGAGAATCTACTACTGGTAATGAAAAATAAGTTAGCAAACAACTTTCTTTTTCTTTATTTTTAAAAATACATTCATTATATCATCCTTAATTTTTGTACAATGCATGGTTTCCCCGTGAAATCAACACCACCAATTCACCCATGCAACATCTCATCACCTTTGCAAACTGCTTTTTGCTTGAGTTGTTTATCCAGGCGCCATTTATGGACCATGCCCATGGGCTGGGCAGTCTTACCTGTGCAAGTGTTTCCAGTGCTAGACTAAAAATAAATTGAAGTCAGGGTGTGTCTCCTAATCAATTTTATATCCTCAAGGCAGTGGCTAGAGATCTCTTTAAAGAGAACTGAACTAGACCAAGAAAGAGAGGGCTTTTATAGTCTGCAGTTTCCTGTACCAGACACACAGACCTAACAGAAATGGCACCGCAGTTCGGCAACCAGCCAGGCAATCAACAAATTAATGAAATATCCATCCATTGATTTGACAGCCATCATTCAATTGATCAGTTTTTTTTTTAACTTATTTGTTTATACATACATAACTGGGTTACAGGCCAGAGGTGCAAAGGGGTGAGAGGATTTACCAGAGATAGAGGGGAGAGCAGAACAGGTAGGTGTAGTGAAATACATTGCTGAGGGGAGCAGTGGGCCGATCAGGAGAGGTCTGCCACTCCATGTGGGTCACCTCCCTGCTGAGGAATCAAACTCATGCTTCAGTGGTTGTGATAGCTTCATTGTGCTGTGCTTTAATCCACTGTGCCACCAGGCAGGGCCCTAATTTGATCAGTTTTAAAGATACTGTTTACTTTGTGGTAAGAGAGCTGGGTTCAAATCCTGACTGTGTCACTGCTTATGATTGAATCAGCTAAAAATTTAAATTTTAGTTTCGCATATTAAAAGCAGTGACTGAAATAACAATCACCTAGAATGTTACTTAATGAACTAGTGAATGTAAAATGCCAAGTGTGACATGGAGTACAAGTAAAGTCTCCACTAAAGGTAAAGTCTACAATTCCTTTTGTCATAATGGTGATGCCTTCACACTAAACATTGCATCTAGTAACATTTGACCAAGGATTACTGGTGATTGTTTTGGCTTTGTTTTACAAAACATTATCAATTCTGTGGCTTTGTTACCATTGCCTTTCAGCTATTGCTCCAAGCAAGGAAGAGTTCAGGGGGGGGGGATTGCAAATTACTATTACAAATAAGTCTTACACTCTGTGTCTACCATCTCTACTCTGGTCCACAGCCATCGGCAAGACTCTGAGTACAATGTCTTATGTTGAAACTCAAAAATGTCACTACAGACACAAGCATGTTATTACCCCTTTGGGCACTGTCATTGTCCGTTGACTTTGGGAATTTATGATTATAAGATGGCTACTACAGGACAGTCTCTGCTTTCCAGTCAGAAGAATGAAAAAGGTCTTGTCCTTTTAAAAATGTGTACTCTTACGTCTCTCTTAATGTTAGAAACATCTTTAGAGCAATGTGTCATCAAGGGATTTTGCTATTGTCTGAATGTCAGAGAGTGTCTTATTTTCCACACAGTTTTCCATTTTTCTGGGAAAGCAACTCAGGGCATCTTGGCAGAGGAGCTGGGTCATCTATGACTTTGTATTGATTCTGTAGCACATTGGCAGTGTGCACTCCAGTATAATTGTGGGGTCACTGTAGTATATGTGGTCAGTGGTTGTTTGACTGAAACTTGGTTATGAGGCCCATGACTGTATTTTTATTCCAGTATTGACCTAGGTAGGCTTCCAACTCTATCTTCTAAGCCAGAAATGAATCAACTGTACACTGATCTTTAAAACATACGATTAAAATGACTAGATCCTTGTACAGTCATGAGATTTCAATGATGAAAACAAAAGAATAGGTGGGCCTGGCATAGGGATTTATACCTGCTAGCTGAACTCACAGGTGGGGGGGAAAGCAGCAGGAAACAGGAAACAGGACATATCCAACTCTAAATACTTCCAGAGAAATTGTATTTGATTTAAATTTTAAGATAAGTAGGGCACTTACATTACAAGCAGGATGAACTAAGACTTTTAGAGCCTTAGTTGCTTCCCCTAAAAAAGAAAAAAAAATAAAATAAAAGGGATTGAAATCCCTTTGCTAATAGCTTCTTAGTATCCACCTCCCTCTCTGTTAAAGATAGTGATCAAGTTTACTTTAAAACTCCATTATCTCAACTTTTTCATCAGCAATATGGGCATATCAATAGTGAGCTAATTTTTGTAAAGTATGCAACAATGTCCCAGTTTTATGCACTTCTATAGTTGTTGACCTTAATGGATGGTGATAAAGATAATGATACAGGCTGATTTGTCTATTGGGTGATGTTCTTTGCAAATCAAAAGAAAAATATTTTGTCTGAAAATAACTCTACAACCTTTTACCCTTCAAGGGATATCCCTTTGAACCTTGAAAGGCTTTAATCATTTAGAATTATTTCATGAAATTCAAAAGTAGTGCTGCAGATATGTAGACTGTGATGGTTGCAAAAATGTATAGAGACATCTTTTTCTAAAGATTTATTTATTTATGCATACAGAACTGGGGTACAGGCCAGAGGTGCAAGGGCAGTGAAAGGATTCACCAGAGACAAAACAGGGAGTACAACAGGCAGATGGCCAAAGTACACTGCTTAAAGGAGCAGTGGGCAGGTCAGGAGAGGTCTGCCATGCCGTGCAGTTCACCTCCTTGGCTGGGAATCGAGCGCATGCTGAAGCTGCTGCAGCTAGTTCCGTAGTGTTGTGATTTAACATATTACAACACCAGGGAAGGCCCAGAAAAATCTTAGGTAAAACTGGAGTCAGAAAAACTTGTAGATGGAGTTCTCAAGCTCCATTGGCCCTCCTCTATTATGCCAAACAATTAATTAGCTCTCAGTTAAATATCAATGATATGACAGTGAAAGCCTTCAATAGGAGGGTTGACCTCCTTGCCAAACCACAAAACTAGACAAAGGAAATTGTGTAGTCCAGCCAATGAGAAATTGTTATCAGTTGAAATCAGCCAAGAGGAAATGACTGGTATATGAAGTCCACTGTCCTCCAGTATACTTTCATTTTCCTACTGAAGACTTTTTTACTTCACCTTCCTTTTTATAAAGATTTTCTATCTTGTCTAACTCCTTGGGATGTCACTCCAATTGCCAAATGAGATATTGCCTAATCACAGATTGCTTAATAAAGCCAACTAGATCTTCAAATTTACTTAGTTGAAAATTTCAGCACGTTATAAGCTGCTGTCATGTAAAACTTTAAAAAGACATGAGTGAGAAGTATTTGAGTCTTTTCTGTAAGTCTTTACTTTTTAGTAAGAGCAGAGAGAAAATATCCTACCCTCACTCTTATCACCTCCAACATTCATCCCACCTCTTATCCAAGGAAATTCATTTATATGAGCTCTAGTTCTTGCCAATATTGTCCCTCAGTACATTTTCATTAATCACTTGAAGAATTTGTCTCAGTGGTTCTATCCACACGGCTTCTGCTTGAGATTAGCTAAGCCCTCTTAAATGAGCATAGGTTACGCTTTAGATGACAAACTCAGCTGAGATGGAATTCAGAAGATAAGTAAAAGTTTTGGTCTCCTATAAGAAGGTCTGAAACCTCCTCTGTTCTTCATTTCTCAGGAAGCTTGGAATACATTTGTATCACCTTTCTTTTTCCCATTTTCTTTTTCCTCATCAACTAACAGTTATGTGGCTTTTAAAAATATTCCAAGTGGAAGAAACTTTCTCATTTGTCTAAGGGAACTAGGTTGTCTTACCTTCTTGTTGGGGACCTTTGGAAACCTAGGAAGACTTTCTCCTAGTAAAGAAGAAAAAGTCAAAAATCAGGAGAGATTTTCCCCCAACTTCAAAACTGCTAAAACAGAAAAAAAAAAAAAAGACAATGGGAGTGAAAAAAGGAAAAACAGAGAAATAAAATCTAATGAAATCTAAAGTTTTTTTTAATTTTCTAAATCCGTTTCTTGTCTTATATTCCTTACCACTCTCCAAGCCTACAATCCAAATAGTTATCAAATATGTAAATTCCACTGTAGAAAAGTCTCTCTTAGATCCTGTAGCTTTGCTGTCCTTATCTTAGTTCAGGTACTAGGAGAACAATTATAACAGTTCCCTAAACTCTCTGTTGGCCCCTGAGTCTCATCTATTGAAAGACATTGTTCTACAAATACAAGTGGGTTATCTTCATGCTTTCAAGACCCTATTGTCTGTATACAACTAAGCCTAACTTGTTGACCATTTACAATGATACTGCTCACTCTATACTGTTTTTAAAGACTTATGTCTTGCTATTCCTTCAGATACCATTTAGTAAGGCCGAATCTTGCAGGTTGTAACATAATGACCTTAGTTAGAATATCTGATAATTTTTTACACAAACATTCTAAACACATTTTTATGATGCTTGTCACACGAAGCCACTTGTTAAAACTTGTATACACCATGATAATAATGGCATTATCACTAAAGAGATAATTAAAAGAAGTCTATGTCCCAAATAGTGTACATCTTTGCTCTTCTTCTTGATTTTTTTAAAGATGAATTTATATTTATTTATACATACAAGAACTGGGGTGTAGGCCAGAGGTGGGGGGAGAGTTGATGAGTAAGATGATTTACCAGAGACAGAATGGGAGAAACAGGTAGATCTACTGAAATACACTGTGAAGGGGGTCGTGGGTGAGACAGGGGAGGTCCACTGCCCCATGTGGGTGAGACAGGAGAGGTCCACTGCACCATGAGTGGCCGGGTCTGGAACTCATGCTACAGAGGCTGCAGATAGCTTTAAGAGCTTCCTTGTGCCACCAGGGAGGTCCCTGCTCTTTCTGATTTTTGCATATCTTTAATGTATTAGGTATATATTTGATATTGTGCAGGAACATAATAATCACCATTGCCTGAACATAAGACAGCACCATACTCATTCATTTTTTCACATTCTCAACTACCCAGTAGGAGGCAATGTGAAGGGCACAAAGAGGGTTGTAAGACTATATTCAAAATTTAGCCCTCTGATGCAGGAGGTAGAAATTATAGGTATTCAAATGGTTAGAGAAAATTCAAGCAATGATATCAATAACAGCACAATATTAGCTGTCATAGCAATGATAGCTACAACTTCTGACTAGCCAGGAATTGTGCTAAAAATCTTAGACATGTTGTTCCATAATGATCCAATAAATATCTGAATCTCCCATTTTATAGATGAGAAAACTGAGATTTTGTAGAGCTTGAGCAATGTGCCTGGTCACACAGTGAGTTTCAGAGCTGGGAAATGACCCCAGTCTATTGGACACAGGAATCTATGTTCTAAGATTAACTATAATAATGAAAATTTAGAAGCCAGGAAGGGTAGGGTGATGAATGCTAGGTCATCCCATTAATCTCACATCTAGGCAATGACAACAGCTACTAACGGGATTAATAGTAATCGTCTGCAACTACATTTTTTTTTCATGGTGAAAATAATGTTGAAATAGTGAAGCAGCATTTCTTATATTTACCTATGTGAAGGAAACCTGTTTAGTGTCAGAGTTGTAGATTATTCTTTTAGATTCCTTATAGCCTTTTTCTCTAGCTTTTTTCTTTCCTTCCCTTTTGCTATCTGGTATTGATGCATCGTAGTTCCGTGTCAGATCAAAAGCATATGGGATTTTGAACTTATTGACATTTTTCTGTTAAAAATTACATTTAGAAGCATGTTAAAAGGTCACGTCTCTGGTTACTTATTTCTTGACACTTTGCTAGCCACGGACTGTAGCCTTGGTTCATTAGTCAAGGATATTAACAGCCAGGGTTCGGCTTTCGAGGTCACGTGGTACAGTCTGGGTCCACACATATTTCTAAGGCTTGTTAAGAGTCTTTATTCTTAAGAATTTCCCATTAATCTCTGCCCAAGAAGTGCAATAATAGGTTAGTTAGTTATCAGATACAAATCAGAATCATTTCTGCAAGTATCTTTAATAGCGTTCATTAGTTCTGTGCTTATGTTTTAAAGGCAATGAGAGTGGGGAGAAAAATGCTCCCTCTCCAATACAGGACCTTTCCTTTCTTCAAGAGCATCTCATTTTGGAATCATTGAAATTAAGACACTGAAAATGTGCCAAATCAAATGCAGAAAATGTGCTTTTCCTGTGGAAATGAGGGCTCCTACAATCTTGACTTTTTTTTTTTTTTCACATCGAGGCTTCATCTTTGATCATTATCAGATTTTACAACTCTTTGTTCCCTTCCAGTCCTCAGGGTGAGAGGATCATGTAAATGGACAGGCAAACACTTGGATTATAGCAGCCATCGGATATTAATAACAGCAATAAAAAGTGTTTACCTAACTTGGGTAGATTGTGTGTATAGAAAGGATGTGTGTGTGTGTGTGTGTGTGTGTGTAATACTTCCGTTCCCTCGCTCAGAAAGGAAATATCATAAAATCAGGAAATGCATTATAAGGTTTTTGTATGCAATATTAGTCCATTTCTTGGCGGAGACCCAAATCTATTGTGGCGAGAAAGTAATAGATGAACTAACTAGGGACTCAGACTTACTGGCTAGTGTCCAAGAAACATTAAAAAATTGAGTACTGAACATAACAAGTAGGATGGTGCATGCAAATTTAGATGTCTTATTGAAAACAGCACATTTATTAATATATTAGACTTGTAGACGTGAGGGTGTTTTAATACCTACTCAGAAATTACTCATGGGTCGGCTTCACAGAATTATCACTTGCATAAGCGTGAGCTTCCAGAGTTGTGCCAGGCATGAGTGATCATGACTGGACTATTCCAAATAAAAATGAGAAATAGGCAAAACATTTTATAGTCAAGTCATCCCCTTTCTTCCTAATTAACACAACATTAATTTCCTGAATGCCTACTATGTGTCAAACCCTATGCTAAAATTCTGGCATATGCAGATTAAAAAAAATTAAAAACATTATCTTGCCAAAACAGATTTATAAAGTCAGGTTTATTAAAATAGAATTTGTATGCAGCAAAATGTATCCTTTTTGAGCATACAATTTGATGTATTCTGACAAATGTGCAGAAGCACATAACCAACACAATTAATATATAGAACATTTCCATCTGCCCAGAAGGTTCTCTGTTGATTCTGACCCCTACCCCTGACAACCACCAATTTCTTACCTTCCAGTTTTGCCTTTCCCAAAATGTATATAAAAATAATTATATCAATCATAATTATCCATGAGGGTTCTTTTACTTAGCTTAATGCTTTTCAAATTCATCCTTTCATATATCAGTAGTCCTTGTCTTTTGATTGCTTAGTAATATTCCATTTGGTTAAATATATTAACCAGGTGGTGGACTGTAATTCAGTGATTATGGATTAAGTTGCTACAAATATTTATGTACAGATCTTGTCCATTGTGTGGGCATATGCTTTCATTTTTTCTTATGTAACTATGAGTGGGATTGCTGGATCATATGGTTAAGTGTAGGTTTAACTTCAAAAGAAAATACCAAAGCGTTTTTAAAATAATTGCCCTGTTAATAAACAAATGGGAGGAAATGGCTCAATTCTACTAGTTATTACAGAATGCAAATTAAAGCAACACTACAACATTGTTTTACAATTCTTAGAGAGGCAAAAATTAAAGTGTGATAACACCAACGGTCTTAGTGATATGAAAAATGGTTGAAACCATTTTGAGAGAAATTTGGCAATGAATAATAACATTGAACATGTCTATTTACTACTACTCATCAATTGTCACAACTATTATCTTTGTCTTAGATATATGTTTAAATGTTCTGTGTAGCATTACTAACTGAAAGACATTTACTTATTTTTTCCCCTAATCAGTCTTTACATATACAATTCCTAATCTTTAATTACACTGTAAGCCCTTTCTTTTTCTGGAAGTTACTTATTCCAGAACATGACCTGGTGTTCTTATCTGCTCTGTATTGGGAGCATGGGAATCACACAGAACTGTTTTTACTACCTCAGTCAAATCACTGTTGTGAACAAGACAATCTGCACTCCAAAGGCAAATTTGAACAGAGCCTGCAAGAAGTCTTTAAGGAGCAAATTGGGAAATTTAGATAATTTCTTGCTGAAGTGCTTAATATCTGGTAATATGAGTACTTGAAATGTCTTTGAAATGCCAGTTGGGAAGGAAAGAATTACATTTTCTAGAGTAAAATCTTGATTCACTGGAGCCCTTAAGTAAGGAGTCTGCACCTCTTGGTTTCTCCTTAGAAAGGATAAAGTAATCACACCATAAGTTCACATTAAGTGCCAGTTGACAAAATAAATCAATACAACTTAAACATATTATATACCTTCTACATATCCTTCTGGAGTCTTAAATGATTATTGGCGTTTATGACTTAATAATCTTAAGGTCTTGAAAGTATCTCACTGATGAGAGACTTGTTTTTATTTTCAAAATATTATCTAATTCAGAACAAAATTTTTGAATAACGTGATTTGAGCCAATAAATTCTGGATTTCAGCATCAACTCCAAATTATTGGGCAAATGTATGCATTTTGCATATAACAATGTAACACAGCTTCAAAAATTCAGATAATATGTATGAAAGACAAGACTATTTATACATTCTACTATACATAGCTAGAACCAAGATATACTATGAAATATTGCCACCAAGAAGGGGAAAATATTTACATGTTCTTATACCCAGTAATTCCTCTTCTATGGCAAAAAGCTATATTCAAGCTATTTTGGAATGTTATATGAAATAAGAAGTCAGTATAAAGAATACCCCAGAAATTGGATCATTTGTTATGAACACATCTTCCAATTACTTGAATATTATACAGCTATTCAATACGATGAATTAAAAGCAATCTGTCAACAAAAATGAAGGTCATAATATATCTAAAAGTTCTTTTTCTGTACTGTGATAATACACCTCAGGTTTTTAGCACACCTGGGCAGGAATTTGAAAAAAGATAGCCAATAGTAATTTACTTCCTGAGTCTTTTATGAATGATGGAAGAAATTATTATTTTTTAAGTTTAATTTTTCCTGCTCTCTTAAAAGTTCTTTAAATTTAGTACTCTTTTCCTTGAGCATTCTGATTTATTTAGAGATACGCTCCTCTGTTGTTCATTATGACCAACATTAGTGTGGGTTTTCTTTAGATACTTCAAGTGAAGTAAATCTACAATCTATAATAGCCATACTTTTCTTATAAAATCACATCTTTAAAAATATATGTATTTTTTCCTTAGGGCTCCAGCAGGTGGGAATCACCTACTTAGGATATATCTGCAGTAACTTTCTCTCCTACTCTATCAGCAAAGCTTTCCTGAGTTTGTGTAATTTGAACAATCCTCCAAAATAAATAAATATAAATGGGACTAGATGGACTTCGGAGCCAAAGACTTTTCTTAAACTCTCTCGGCTGTAATTGTTACATGCAAATTGTGCAATAAATAACGGCCATAAAAAGAAAAGGTATTAATTAAGAAAAGGATTTAGGCTGACTCAGTCTCATACATGAGACAAAAGGTTAAGTAAAT
This sequence comes from Condylura cristata, assembly GCF_000260355.1. Classification (NCBI taxonomy): domain Eukaryota; kingdom Metazoa; phylum Chordata; class Mammalia; order Eulipotyphla; family Talpidae; genus Condylura; species Condylura cristata. Next base: position 5,603,085 of record NW_004567132.1, read on the forward strand.
GCCAAGGCCGCTGTGCCTCTTCAAACAATGAATATTAGTTTTAGAATCATTAATGTCTGCTTAGAAAACAGAGTCATACTGGAGACTTGTAGGCCAAATCACTAAGACTAGAGCTCAGAGCTCTTTCTTTCCAACCTTTCTTTCCAACAGAGGGCTTCCGGTGTGCTGTCAAGGTGCTAGGCAAGACAGGTAAGACCGATGGGATTGGCACTGTCATATGGCACCACATAGAGATCACCTTTTCCACAAGAGTAGGGCCGTGTGTGCTTAGAATAAACCAGCAAGGTCTGGATCATTCTGTGGAGGAAAAGTAGGGCAGTCACCCCATCTCCTGAGGCAGCTGCAGCAGTTTCCCAAGAACCTACAGGGCAGGTGTGAAGACAGGCTGGGGCCACTGTCTGCCTGTGAGCAGGTTTGCTTCTAAGAGTGAAAAAGGAACCTTCAAAGCAAGATTCTTTACAAACTCACCTCAATATCCCCATCTGGTTGAGTCTTTGATATTCTCTATCTCAATGTGAACATTCTGTAAACTAAACTTTATTTCATATGTTTTGCTAGTGTTAGTCTTTAATCAGCTTTTTTACCTCCTCACCTGGTAGCTACTTTGCTAAACCTTGGGGGCACCACTTGAAAACTGGCAGAATGTATAATTATGATTTATATTTCTTTTATTTTATTGGGTTTTCTAAATTTATGCTGGGATCCCAATTCCTCTGTAAAACCAAAGTAAGTTTTTTCAAATTAATACTTTCATACTCGAGCACAAAGGATTCATATTTATGTGGCTGGGAAGCAAAGTAAAACACTCAAATTCTAAACTATAGGATGGTAAAATGTTTTATAATCACTGCTAATGTAATGTGTACAAAAATGCATTTAATACGTACTTTTTAAACCCTCTTATATTCTGATTCTGCACAGTATCCGTAGCATTGAAAATAATTGAGATTCAACAAATGCCTTTTGCATCAAATCCTATTTTGCTCCATGTCTAAACATGTGTATTCATTTCAAAGATAATTCAATCCATTGTATCAAATGTTATCATTTTTATTTTGGCTTCTGGAATCATCTTTTTATTTAATGAAATATAAAAAAAATGAGTGCCTATAATTCCAGCGTGACCCCTTTCATGATGGAAACAGATCCTCAGGTGTGCGGCTTGGAGTTTGGAGGATTCATAAAATGGGGCAAGACACCTGGATGAAAGGGCTATGAAAGGAGATAAAGGAGAGATGCTGGCCTGGGGTCAGGACCTCAGCTAGTTGACAGAGCAAGTCAGTAAGTAATTCGCCAAGTCCTGCCCTAGTTTCTGTACTTTGAAAACTATGATAGTGCCACCTGCCTCCATCCAACCCACCTAGTACTTTTCACAAATATTGGAATAATTTACAAAATTAAAGAAAAGATATAAAGAAACAAGTAAAAATAAAAAAGCCAGTTGGTAGAGATAAACTAATTTGGTGTAATTTGAGATAATTTGAAAATCTTTATTTAAAGTCTGATAAAATTTCAAAGCATTGTTAGTTCTTAGTATCTATGTAATTAATCATGGTTTTAATAGACATTATTTCTTTTTCTCAATATAAAGCCCTTACTGAATGTTTGACTCCATTATCATAATTTCAATATACATAAGCATTGTATACAGTGCATATATGTTATATATGTGTGTTACAGATATAACTTTGTTTGCATAGTTAATATACAATGAATGTATAAGCTTTAGAGTTGCATGCTTATTTATACATCTTTATATGTAGTGTGTGTGTACATGTGTGTGCAAACATTTGTGTGTACACATTCCAGACATTGAAGGACAGAGAGAAGAATTTTCTCTCTGAAAACTTCTCCAGAGGCAACCAGCAAGCCACAGAAATGTACCATAGACACAACAGCCCTATACTGAGGCTTTTTTTGTTACACTCTTATGGTTTGAAATCCAGAACAAATTGTTCCTGTGCTGAACAATCTTCATTAAAAAATGCAGCCATGAGGTCTACCTGGCCATATAAGTGGTCGATACTGGCAACTTTGCATTTAACAGATGGTCCTGAGTCCTTGATAGAGACAACTCAGAAGAGGGTCTGTGTTGGGAGAGACTGGGGTAAGGAACTTTATATGGATATATAAACATAAAATTAATATTCCAATGATGGGTGAAAGGAGTGGTACAGAGCGAGAAACAGTGAAGTGCAGAGAGGAAAAAAAAAATAAAAATGAGACAGTATATGTATAGAGAGTGAACTGAACAACAGGAAGCACAGAAGGTGACAGGTGTTGAGGCAGAAACAAACAAACAATGCTAGAGACCCCAATTAAAGAGACAAATGGGATAAAGTATAAAAATAAAGAAGAGGTGGGAACTGAGCCAAAGTAAGAGACTGTGAACTGGGAAGGGGAATACTGAACACCAAAAGCTGGAATTAAAGCAAAAAGTAGAGTGGAGCTTAAAGTAAAGATGAGCACAAAGAAACGATGTGACATGAGAGAGCAGAAGGACAGCGAGGGCACTGTGAGGGCACCAGCTTGCCTAGGACATCCCTTAAGTCATAAACAAAGGTGCAAAGACGTTATGGGAGAGGAAATGATATGGAGGATCTTCTATTTCAGTGCATAGCCACAGTAGTTACAGTAGAAACTTCTTTTTTATTTATTTATTTATTTACTCATATAGAACTTGGGTACAGGCCAGAGATGCAGAGGGTGAGAGGATTCACCAGAGACAGAGCAGGGTGCAGAACAGGCAGATCCACGAAGTACACTGCTGAGGGGAGCAGCGGGCGGGTCAGGAGAGGTCTGCCTCGCCATGTGGTCTCCTCCAGGGCAGGGGGGAATCGAACTCATGCGGAAGTGGTTTAAGCTTCTTAATGCTGTGCTTTCACCCGCTGCACCACCAGGGAGGGCCGGAAGCTTCTTTTGCTAAGGAAGAGCAGGTGCCTTGAATGGGGTGAAGACAAGGGAAATGGAAGGATCAATTCCACGTTCCTTCTCTTCAGAGCAAGTGAGAAACATTGAACAGGTGAGCAGCATCGTCTCATCCGCAAGAATGACTATTAGCAAGCTAAGGATGCCGCGTTCAATTCCTGAGCATATGTTGAGGCCTGTCAATGTTCTTGGGGCTCAGAGGCAAGAGAAGACCATCTTGGCAAGAGATGTTGGTTAAATTTTGATTAAAGAAGACTTAGGCTGCAATTCCAAGGAAGAGTGAGTTTCACAGTAGCAGAAAATAGGTGCTCTCCATTTTCTCCCTCTAGCCCTGTTGGTAGACGTGGCACCTAGGAAGGAAGTCATAGAGCCCTGCACATCCCTCATGCATTACCTTAATCTTCTTGACCTGGTCCTGACATGAAAATCTGCCTTCCAGCTCCAAATGTGCCCTTCCCTTCAGGCCTTGTCTCAGGGTATAATGCCACCCTCTACACCCGGTTTATCCATCTTGTTCTACTTCATCCATCCTCATCCACACATCCTCAGCCCATTTCCCAAATCCTAAGTCAAACACCACACACTATTCTGTCCACTAAAGGCAGTGAACATTGTCTGAACATGGAAGGCCTAAAGAATTTTCTAATTTCCAATTCTCTGGAGGATAAAGAATTGGTCCAGTCAGTCTTCCTTTAATATTCCTTTTTTCTGAAGAGTTTACAAACCTAAATTTGTGTCCCCAGTTGCCTTTGCAGATAGAGTTCATTGTGATATGGTTCATCCTAGTTCCTCTCTGTGACTCAGAAGGAATCAATGAGATGAAGGCCATCTCCTTGCCCCTTTGGTGGTCTCTGTAAGGACTCAAGTTCCTGATAATGTGAGGCTCCTCTCTGGTGATGCTCATTGTCAACTTTCCAGATTCCTGAATATGTTGATTGGCACTTAGAGTGGTAACCATGGCAGCTGTGCTTCCTTAATTCTACCCCATTTCTAGCTCCATGGAGCTTTAAGTGTAGCTCCCCTGGAAGTCCCACTTCCTTCTGGGGGGCATTTCTGAGAGCTCAGTCTAGAATATGAGCTTTAACTCTTCTACTTGTTCTACCACTTTTTAAAAGTACCAACTTCCGGACCTCCCCTAGTGGCACAGCAGGTTAAAGCACAGCACTAAGAAGCGAAAGCCACTTCAGCATGAGTTCGATCCCTGCCCGGACACAGCAGATCCTCACATGGCACAGCAGATCTCTCCTGACCAGCCTGTTGCTCCCCTCAACAGTGTACTTCATCAGTTGGCCTGTTCTGCCCCCCACTCTGTCTCCGGTGAAGCCTCTCACCGCCCCTGCACCTCTGGCCTATACCCCAGCGATATCCCAGTTCTGTATGAATAAATCAATAAATCTTAACAACAACAACAAAAAAAAGTACTGACCTCCCTGCATTAAATTATTTCTCCTTAAAATAGAATGAGTGTTTTCTCTTTCCCCTGCTGAAAATTTACTGATATAAATTCTGATTCAAACAGCTACAGAAGTTTGGAAGCTCACTTATAAGTCTGCAGTATACTGCTGTGTACCAAAGTGAATTTCACATGGACTGTATACATTTTCTTTTCTTTTATGCTGTAAGTCCACCAGTGTACCATAACATACAGCATAGGACCAAATAAAAAGCAGGATTCAAAAATGAATTAAATGATGTGCTCAGTACTCAATGTAGGATTCCCAGTAACACAGGAATTACATAAGTTGTTTAAGTATTCTCTGGACCATTTTTTCTCTATTCTTCAATCAACAGATAGAAGGGGAATTCTAACATTGTATATACCATTTCCAATTTGTCAAAACATGGCTTGTTAAACATGCTTTCTTATCAAGTTTGAGGGTGAGTTGGAAGGAGCAGCAGCGTTGGTGTGGTGTGTGTTTATAGCTTTTTATTATCTTTGTAAACCCTTTTCAAACCGCAGTTACCTGAGACTGGAATTTTATGCTGATATGGAACTGAACATAAGAATAGGGGCTTGAATTTTGATAATCCTGCCAAAATAACGAAGTAATGAAATCATGCCAAAGGATCTTATTGTCATCTCTTTCTACAAGGCTCATCGTAATGTCTGTAATCAACATATTTGTATTTGTAGTTAAAACATAAACCAGAACTAATAAGAGATCATAAGCTTGAGTTTTATAAGCTGCTTCTAACCACAAGCCTTGGGAATTTTGAGATGTTTTAGCTATTTTATGATGCTGATATTATCCTCTTCAGGCTTCAACTCACAAATATTGAATTCATTTTTTTGGTTTTTACCCAATTTGCAAATTATCATGCTCTTAATCATTATCAATTAGAAAAGAAAGCAGCAAAATATTTTATTGTTAATTTTCTTTCCCTTGAGTTACAAAATCCCTAGTCCTTTTCAAGTACTTAGCTAAGAAATGCCAAAACATAGTAATACAATTTGAAAAGGTATGGGCAATCAATATACTGATTCCTTGTTGAAAGCAATCCTAGTCTAAAACAAAAATAAGAGAGCCCACCCTGGTGGCCCACCCTGATGAAGCAATCCACAGCCACTGTAGCACCAGTTCAATGCCTGGCCATGGAGGTGGCCCACATGGCACAGCAGACCTCTCCTGAACAGCCGACTGCTCCCCTCAGCAGTGTACTTCAGTTGATCTACCTCTTCTGTTCCCCACACTGTCTCTGGTGAGTCCTCTCACCACACTATACCACTGGCCTATACCCCAGTTCTGTGTGTATAAATAAATAGATATTTTTAAACAAATACTAAAAATAAAGCAAAATAAAAAAAATAAATAAGAACCATCAAGCCAGATAAAAATGCCTTTCTTCACTGGTATAAATTATTTTCAAAATGTATCACTAGGAAATGCTTTTTTGACTCCTCTGCATTTTTGTTGTTGTTGTTATTTATCTCATTCTCCTGCACACAAGTGCATGTGTCATCAGAGTACATCAAATTTAAACATTAACTTGCTCATTGTGTTCATGGCCTGCAGATGCAAATGTGACTGGCAGGAGGCATGGGTGTGCTAAGCATGTCGATGTGTTCTTTTCTGATGGCATCATTATTACTTTACTGGATACTCCTCTAGCTCAGGAGTAATTTCTTGCCTTGGTCCTTTAGCAAGGTCATTACTGAGATTCAACATGTCACACCCTTTCACTTAAAAGACTCTACCTTATTTGAAATTAAGGGAAAAAAGGGCGGGCAGGGAAGAGCACAAGGGATGTGATGATGGATCATGGATGCTGTGGTGATGGGAGAACTGTGGTAACAGGGACTACACTTGAGGGGAGATGCCAAACTAGCCATGGGATAAGAAAATAAATACATAATTTAAAATATTTATTTATTTATGCATACAGAACTGGGATATAAACCAGAGGTGCAGGGGTGGTGAGAGGATTCACCAGAGACAGAGTAGGGAGCAGAAAAGGCTGACTGACAAAGTACACTGCTGCAGGGAGCAGCAAGTGGGTCAGGAGAGGTCTGCCACGCCATGTGGTCACCTCCAGGGCAGACAAGAATCGAACTCATGCTGAAGTGGCTTTAGCTCTTAGTGCTGTGCTTTAACCCGCTGTGCCAGGGAGGGCCAAATAAATAATTTATTTGGAAAATTTAAGGGAAAAAAAAAAACAGGAAAGTATTGAGAAGAAGCAACTGTTTCCAATTGCCTCATGTATCTCTCACAAAGACACTAAGCCATCAAAGAGAAGTCATATTTTTAATCAAGGGGGGGGTGCCTATCCTATAGACAAATGACATACACATTTTACTTCGCCATCCATCCTGTCACTTTTATGCATTACAGATGAGAGTAACTGAGATGAAGAAGTAGAGCCCCCGCCCTTAAGAACTCAACCCAGAGAAAGCAGGCACCCTGCCAGCAGCGGGCAGGGGCGAGTAGAAGGATTCTTGAACATGTTCTCAGTAACTTCTCTCCAAATGTGTTGCAGTGGCAGTGGAGGACAAGTTGATGTCATTATATTCCTTTTAGGGAAAGAAAAAAAATCCTGAGATTCAGACCCAAAAAAAAAAAAAAAAATCTGGAAGTCAACTTTTCCACAGCCATCATACAGGGCTGAGTTTAGAACTGTTTCTGAAGACTCAGTGACTCAGCCCAGCAAAATAGATGTGCTGCTCTAGCGTTGCTTGGCAAAAAGCCATCCTGCCATGAGTAAAAAAGATGCTACATTTTCATTTCATATTCAATATACGTTACATAACCCAGTTGAAATGCACTGAAACTATGTTCTCACTCCAGCCGGACGCTGAAGCACCACGCACCACCTGTTCTCTCTGACTTTTCTTTTCTAAAGTCAGCAATTCCTCTTGACTTCCCTGGTTAGTTAATGTGGCCACCACTTCCCTGTTATGTGAAAGCAAAGCATGGGAATCAACGGTAAGCCCTTCTGTTCTTCTCCCATGCCTACCTCTGTAGAACCTGGGGTTCAGTCATTCCTTCTGAGTGGCATGCACCCAGAAACACACTTCTCACTTTCTCTTGCCCCACCACTGATGTGGCATCCATGCTCCCATAAGTGTCTGGTCTTGTCTGTTCCTCTAAGCGTTCCTCAGTCACTAACTTCTCTTCTTCCTACATTTTTCTTGTCATCAATTAATCATCCACTTTGGGCCAAAGCCTTTAAATTTCTTTTCTGCCCAAGGAAATAACATTTTATTCTACACCTCTGTTGGATTCACTGAACACAGGCTTCCTGATGTTCATCTCCACCCAGACACAGTCGAGTATTTTCACCCCTCTGGCCATATTCACCTGGATTCCCCATCTTTTCATTTCGGCCACTGGCCTCTCCTGGATCATTTTACATCTCCCTTTCCAAATCTGCCCCTTTGATAAGTCTCCACCTCATCCTCTTATAATCTCCCTTGATTCTTCTAACATAATGTCTTGTCCTTCTACTCTGAATCCTCAAAAACCCTAGAGGCTAGACCCCTAATTGGGCTCCCCCCCCAACAGAGCTGGCTAGGAAAAACTGCCTTTTCACACTTATGTGTCAAATCTTCCCAAACATTTTAGAGGGCTTAATATATGTCAGTCATTGTGAGATGCCTTACTTATATTATCATAATAAAAATATCATGAGTCAGCATTCCATTTTCAAATAAGAAAGCCATGTTCGTGAGAAAATAAATCCCTGAAGGACTTAGAGCCACACAGCTAGTTAGTTAGCATTTGCTCTGGAAGGGAGCTCAGATTTGCCAGCCGGCAGCCCCACGCAATCTCCATTGTGGTATTATACTGTAAACACGTTAATAAAAAGGACTCACCTTTGGATCTTTCAAAAGAACCCACCAACAGTTCACAGTTCACATAGTGGAAACCCTTAATGGGTTTGTATTAAGTGTTTCCTTTTAAGATTCCTCTCTTACTTCAGATTTAAAAGAGAGAATTTAAGCCCACTGCAGGCTTTGAATGGCCAACGGCATCTAGACTCTTCAGTAGTACACACCTGTTTGCATTTCAGAAATGTACACCTATTTTCAGGCCTGAGGGAATGAAAGGAGATTTATCTGTGGCGGGGAAAGGGGAAAACTTAGCTCCCACAGCTGAGTGAAGAGAGGTTCAATTCTACCTCTAGAACATTGCTTCTTCCCATGATCATGTCTGTTTTTCATGGAGGGTTCTTGGGGTTACTAACATATAAAAAAAATATGTATTATAGCATATTTACTGTGTTTGCCTACTGACATTCTGTCATGTTACTTCCCAGGATAGCATGTTGGGAGGACTGCTAGAACAGTTGTTGGTAGAGCAAAGAACAGTGGAGGAATCCTCATCTCGAGAACCAGGCACACTGCCCGCTGAGCGGCAGGGTTTCCATGCTGCCAGGGGACAGTGGGCATGTGCCCTGTCCCATTAGTGTGCTCCCTTCCTCTGTAAGGTATACAGTTAAATGAGGTGAATAAGGTTATGCACTAAGCCACATTAGACCTGGGTTTGAGGTGCTGGCACACGATTCCAAGCTTTCTGCCTTGATAGAGGCATAGTAACATGAAGACTGGGCATATACACTGGACGGAGCTTTGGGAGTTGACCCTCCATCAAAGCCTCCACCATACTTCTCACGTGGCTCAAACAAAGTGCAGGTCAATGAGGCTTTAGTGTGCCAGAAAAGGAGGAACAGAAACCTGCTTGAGACAAAGTTCCTTCAGATATGGAAAAATTTTAATTTATACCAGGTTAGAAATAGGAGCTTCAAGCATCTGAGATTCTTCAAAACACTGAAGAGAGATACAGACTTGCTTTAAGTTCAAAAAGTTCATATCTGCACAGCCAGTGATTAAGGATATTTTTATAAAGCTCAGAGTCTGTGAAGATTCTGGTTACTAAGAATGTCAGTCTTTGTGATGAAAGATAACTGGAGTCGGGTGAAAGAATAATGTTTGCATCTTCACTGTGAGTTCAAGAAGCTGTACCCCGATAGAGTTAGCTAATATTATGCAAGCTTTGAAAAAAGAAATGTTTTAGTGACTAGGATAACCTAGGGAGAATAAAAAGTCTGATTTGATGAAAAGCCTCTAGTAAAATTAGAACCTGCTTCTGTGCTTATTCAAGGAAAATAGAAAGTAATGAAAATGTAAAGAGTGGCAGAGGAATCTTGCAAAAACTCTGACAAGATGGCAATCTAGAATTCAATAGAGTTGATTTGGTCTTTCTCTATAGTTTCATCAGATTTTTTTCTCTTCCTTCCCATATCTTTTTCTTTCTGTCTCTTTCAAATAGAGGCACAGACCTTCTTTCTTAGCAAATTCATTACAGGCATAAAGGCAAAGTTTTCAGGGAGGGGATGAGAGTTTTTAAGGATGAGACTCTAGCATTGAACAATGGGGAGAACATATTCGCCAGCACCCCATCAACTTTATTACTTGGTGTAAGCTTAATGCAAGATGCAGTGTAAGGCTTCACAGAGAAGCAGAGCTCCAAGTATCTAACTAGTGAGTGGCATTTGTCTGGGTATCTTGACTGGGAAACTATTTTATCAAGAGTCAGGAATAGAACCTGGACACCAACATGTTTAACATGGTGATCCAGGAGGGAGTCAGAGCACAAGAGAAGATTGAAGTGTGTTAACCACAAAGAACAGTTAATATCAAAGTCAGGAGACATGGAGTTAACCAACTTGAACCAGCACAACATTCATTAATTGATCAAATCTAGTGAGTCAAACTGCACTGCAGACTTGAGCGTGTGAATGCAGGCCAGGCCCAGGGAATGAAACCAGCCTCTAAAGTCAAATTTGAGAGGACAAGAACAACATTAAAGAGAAAAAAATGTGACTGCAGATTTCTGAATCCCAGAAAGAAATTAAATCAAGCACATTTCATTATAAGGGAGCCTGCTTATTTCAGAGTTGGAATTGGTCAGTCTGATTTTGTTAGCAAGAGGCATCCAAGACCACAGAGGACCTTTCCTCCCAGTGCCCAGTGCAGCTCTCAGGAGAGAAATGGGATGCAAAGTGGTGGCCGGCTGGACAGTTCACGGTGGCTCCGGAGGGGCCGCGATGACCTCAGACACGAAGCAGCCGGTGAACCGAAAGTCTAGAGAGAAGCCTGTCTCCTCGGTTACTAGTGAGCTGGCCCTGGGTAAATCTCAGCTGCCCTGAAACCCAGTTACTACATGTGTGCACAATGTGTGCACTTCATTTTTGTTCAATGTTTGTGGCCTGGGTTCTTGGCCTGGGTTCTTGGACTCGGTTTCTGCCATTTCTCTGCTCGGCTCTGAGTTATAGGACATTGACTTCGCAACTGCATTTCTGTTTCTGGCACTGGTAGAAAAATGGAGGGCAAGGCAAGAGAGTGGCTGGATTTTTATTCTCCAGCTTCCCTGCCTTGGGTAGAATTTCCAGGAGTAGCTGTGTCCCTGCTGCATCTGCTTTCCCTCTGTGCCCTTCTGCTTCCTTCTTTTTCTCACCAATGCGAGGGGGTCTCAGCACACCTCTGTTCCACTTCCCAGCTCTCATCTTACCTGTGCTATCAATTCACTACCAATTCATTCTCTTCATTTTCCACGTTACCAAATTGCTCTTAATTTTTTCTTCACTTTATTTTTCCTTTTCTTTATATATTTTTACATCATTCTTTTTATACAATGTATGCTTTTTCATCTCAGTTGTCATCCCCGTGGGACTTCCCACCACCACTTCACCCATGTGCCATCACCATAGTCCCATGAGCTCTTCCCACCCCTGTTTTGACCCTACTCCCATCTCCCTCCATAGAACGTCCCAGTTTTATAGTTGTCTGCTGTTTTTTTTTTTTTAAGATTTATTTATTTATGCATACAGAACTGGGGTACAGGCCAGAGGTGCAGGGGCAGTGAGAGGATTCACCAGAGACAGAGTGGGGACCAGAACAGGCCAACTAATGAAGTAGACTGCTGAGGGGAGCAGAGGGCGAGTCAGGAGAGTCCTGCTGTGCCATGTGGGTCACCTCCAGGGTCTGGATCGAACTCGCACTGAAACAGCAGCCAGCTCACTCGCAGTGCTGTTCATGAATTTTTTTCTGACCCCTTGGCTTATTCACTGAGCATGATCTCTCCCTTAAATACGTTCTTATAAGTTTTTAGAAGGTTTCCTGTTTTCTTGATTGGATTCTAATAACACGCCTCCCTCCTAGCGCTTATTACTGACATGCAGCACCTGGTGCATTGCCTGATGAGTAGTAATGTGCTCAGATACTTGTCAGACATGTGGATATCAAAGGAAAACCTGACTTATCAGTCCCTTGCCTCTCTACTACAACCTCCACCCCCAGTTCTTCACTATGTAATCACTCTGCATGGCACTTATTTGGTAACAACACAGAGATGGCTTTGTATGTGAGGTTTACTATTTTTAAATTAATGTCTTATTCTTCTTATGACCACAAATGTGCTAGGGATTTCAAGTCATGATTAAATTCTTGTTAATTAAATAAGGCCTTGATGCTCACATTTACTCTTTATATATATA
>NW_004567132.1:5615106-5640780 GCF_000260355.1 Condylura cristata
GGGTGGTGAGCAGATTCACCAGAGACAGACTGGGGAGCAGAACAGGCAGACTGACCAAGTACATTGCTGAGGGGACAGCGGGCAGGTCAGGAGAGGTCTGCTGTGCCATGTTGGTCACCTCCAGGGCACGATTGAACTTATGCTGAAGTGGCTTTAGCTTCTCAGTGCTGTACTTTAACCCGTTGCACCACCAGGGAGGGTCTCTCATGGTATTTTTCCAGGGAAACTGAGGCTGGAATGCCCCCCATAAGTCCATCTGATGCTTCCCACACAATGTGAGGGATTTGTGCATGAGAAAATGGCAATGTGATGGATCCTGGAGTCTATCACATGTCAAGTGTCCTTGGCCAAGGTGCAAGCATCTCTGTATTCAGCAAGAGAAATGGGAGAAACAAATACTCATCATTACTTACATGTGGCTTTTCTCCTATGGGCTCTCTTTGCCTGGAAGTAGTTAATCTATTTCCACTGTCAGAGCACTGCCAAAACTCATATGTGAGGAACAGGCCTCTCAAACATGTGTCCTCAAGAAAACACTTTTTTTTTTTCTTGAAAATGGGGGTGCTGATTCAGGGATTTCTTTCTGTCTCAATCTTTGGCATGGCATATAAGCTCTTTGAGTACCCTCCTCTATAAAATTAGCAAAATAACAGCTTCCTACCAATGCTCCCTCCAAGCCACAAGTATGTATACTTTGTTTTTGAAAATCAAGGAATCCAAGTTTCCCAGATCATTCAATGGGAAAAGGATGTTAATAATGGTGCCAAGAAAGCAGGAGACCCACTGGCAGGAGCAGTGAGGTAGATGCCTTATCTCATGTCATATCCAAAAAGTAAGGGAAAAAATGGATCAAAGACCAAAATGTAAGCACCTAAAAATACAAAATTCATAAGAAAGTATAAGGAAAAACCTTTATGGTGTTGAATTTGGCAATGGTTTCTTGAATATACCCAAAAACATAAGGAAAAGAATGAAAAAAATGAACTTCATGAAAATTTTTAAAATTTGTGCAGCCAGCATACTATAAACAGCATAAAAAAGGAAATCTACAGAATAGTGGGAAATGTGATATATGAATCTAACAACTAATATACAGGAAATATAGAGAATAACAAGTGTTGGCAAGAATGTGGAGACATTGGAAAACTTGTGCAATGTTTATGGGAGTGTACCTGCTGTGGAATAAAATTTGGAAAATCATTAAAAAATGAAAATAGTGTGGCCATAAAATCTAGTAATTCTTCTAAATGGACTTCCAAAATGATTGAAATCTAAGTTTCTAAGAGATAATTGTACATAATTATATCATTAATCATAGCTAAAATGTGAAAGCAACCATGTGCCCACCAGTATATGGATGGATGAGAAAAGTGAAATGTTATTCAGCATTAAAAAGGAAAGAAATTCTGACTTTTTATGCAACATGGATGAAACTTTAATATCTATTAACTGAAATAATTAAGTTACAAAAAGACAAGTACTCTGCTTCCACATTTATGAGGTACTTAGTATTACCAAAGTCATAGAGACAGAATCTAAAATGTTATTTACCCAGGGCTAAAGGAAACGAGAATAAGGAAGTATTGATAAATACATAGAGAGTTTCATATTTACAAAATGAAGAGAGTGGGAGAAATGGATGGTTAGAATGATTGCAAATCATTTTATTATACTATGCACTTAAAATTTTAAGATGTTTTATCTGGATATCCTAGATTCCAAAGAGAAACCATTTGGCATTTTCCTCTTTCTTTCTTGTTAATTTCACTGAGCATGGCCCCTTCCAGCTCCATCCATGTTGCTGCAAATGGCATGGGTTTATCTTCTCCTTCTTTTTGATCGCTGAGTAATATTCCATTGCGAATATATAGGAGGAATGTGGGGACTCAAATAAGGTTTGGGTTGTGGAGTAATTATAACAAAGTAAAAACCAACATCAACAGTCAACTATAAACTAGAGATATTCTTCGGGGCAGGAGGAAATTGGGTAAGACAAGGGAGGGAAGAGCATAAGGGACTACAGTGATAGTGCGAGGGTGATTTGGTGGTGGGAGTTTCTTGGGGACCATGCATGAGATTTTAGATAAAGCATATATTGTATGAAAATGAAGACTGATGTAAAAAATATATAAAATTAAAAATGATTAGGATGATTACATTTTATGTTATGTGTATATTGCCACAATAAAAAACAATGAAGTAAAATAAATAAATAAATAAATAAATAACCTAAGGATCAATGAAGTAAAATGATGACACCACTGGAGAAGATTCAAGGATATGGACTAAGTGGATGTAAAAGATGGAATCTTGGTACTTGTTAGCACAACCAACTCCCTTTGGTCTCCAGAGTGTCCTGAGTAACTCTTGACCTACTTCTTTTACTTTTTCAAAAAAATTTATTTAGTAAAATCTTCATTCTTTCTTTTTGTACAATGTAAGCTTTCTGTTCTCAGGTGTAGTCTCTATATAATTCTCGCCACCAACTCACCTAGACACATCACCATAGTTCTTTGTGCTTTTTCCTCCCCTGTTTTGATCTCTTTCCCCCAATCCCGTGAGAATGTCTCTGATTTCGAGTTGCCTGTTAATTTTGTTTTTAAATGTATTATATTTTTTTCTTGATCCCTTATTTGGCTACTTCTTATGTGAAATAGAAAACTGGATATTTATACCATTTTAGATTCTATGGAAGGTATGAAATTAAAATTTTGTCTTCATGAAGAGGATCATTCAATTGAGGTGAGAAAGGTATATTTTATTTCCTGGTTCCTTTCATATCTTTGGTCCCACTTAAGTGTGTTAAAGAAAGCCTCAATCCTTACAAAACTTAACCTGTTTGGTTTCTGTGTATGTGTGTGTTGTTTTGCTTTGTCTTGTTTGTTTTTTAATGGGAAGAATACCGCATGTTACTTGTGGCAACCATTACTTTTGCTAAAATTGCTCAAATAATGAAGGAAAATCTAGATTTGGCAATAAACACAAATCTCAAGCTGGGGTGGGAGCCCCAAAGTCAACCACATAAAAGTTCATTGTTTTGGGTTACGTTTTCTCCTATTTTTTGAGCTGATTCATCACAAGCATCTCCTCATAAAGTGAGCCATCTTTCCTTTTCCAGTAATTAACTTTTACAAACCTTCTTTTCTCCCCTTTACTCCGTTTATATAAAATCTTGATCTTTGAAGCTTTGTGGAGACTCTGGAAAAATTTGCAGGAAACTCCCTGTACCAACATCCACATCAAGAACATTGCTTTACATGCAGCTCATCCTTTAAAAAAAATGGGCTTCTCAGTATAACATGCCATAATTAACAGAAGCAAAAGACAAATGGGCTGGGTATACTAAGCTACACAGCCTTTCATTGCTGGGTTCTCTGACTGGGAGAGCTTAAGCTTATATAAATAAAAACTGGAACATTCAGGGAATCATTAAAACATCTTCAGTAAGGAAGGAAATAGACCAGAATGGTGGCAGGCGAAATACTTGCTTTGTTGGCCAGCTGCATGGTGTTTTCTTTTTTTTAAATTGAATTTTAGACCCTCCCCTGTGGCACAGCGGGTTGGAGCGCTGCAATGTAAAGATAAGCTACGCCATAGCCACTTCAGTGCAGGTTCGAGCCCCACCCCAGAGGTGATCACTCTGCATAGCAGACCTCCCCTGACCTGCCTGCTGCTCACCAATCTATTTTTGGTGAATCCTCTCATTGCCCTTGCACCTCTGGCCTGTACCCCATTTATGTATGCACAACTCAATAATTTTAAATACATATTGCACTTTTAATTGCATTAGCATTGGTATACATCACTGTCTATGATTTAGAGATACAAGTTCACACATCTTCAAGTGTATGTCACTGCACCCAGCGTTTTCTATAGTTGACTCGGTGATGTTTAGTTCCAATGGCCTTTCCCCATCCCACTGCTTTTACCCCTCTTTCTTTCTTTCTTTGCAGTTCTCTTCTTCCAGGGGGAACATCAGCGATAATCATTGTGAGAGTGTTGCCTAGGCAGTTTTGAAGAGTCAGAAGTGGGCTGTAATTGAGGAGTTCATTACCAAGATCAGTTGGCTCCCTGATTACAGTGGCAAGGTGAAATATTTATCCTCGCCAAAAAGCTCCATACAACCATTTTCGAAGTCACCCACTTTTCACTCTTTTTTCATTCGAACCCCGATGAGCTTGTCAGCAAAATTAAAGGTATGTCATTCACATCGTGCCTGCATCGCAAAGGACTATAAACCTGCCAACCTCTTTGATGAAATAAAAGGGTTTTATTTATGATTCATGTAGGAATATGAGGTTATTTTTATTCCGTCAGTACACTAATAATCAGACGCGGACTCGGGAAATGAGGAGCCCAACTGACAGGGAAGGTTCTGATAAAGGGGAACCCTCTAGGGTGTTTGCCCCTCTTTGTAATCTCTTTTCTAGTGCGAGGTTACCAGCGTGGCAGAGTGTGAGATGGTTATACGGCTTGGCTGCAGGAACAAAGACAGTTGCAATCCAGCAGGACTGGGGATGCCATCCGATGAAGGGGAAGAAAAAAAAGCAGTCCCTTACGCGAAAAAAAAGTTTTTGCTCCGGCCTCAGGTTAGCAATTTGGAGCCTCCCCAGTTCCCTGTGATGTCTCCAGTTCAAAAGACAGCAGATCTTCCAGTCTGCACTCCTACTGGGCATTCTAGCCAAAGTTAAAAAAAAAAAAAAAAAGAAAGAAAAGTAATAATATAAAAAGATAAGTAAGAGAAAGCGAAGGGAAGAAAAAACCAACTGGCTAGGTTCCTTCCACAATCATTAACCATTTATTCCAGCCACCCAAAGTCCTTGGTTAAGGTGATCTGACTTAAAGGCAAACAAATGTGGCTGAGTGGATTTCAAAGGACACCCTTGTCTTGTTATTTCAAATACTCCCATAATTTGGGGCCCCTTTCATCTGTGTTCCTGCTCTAGGAAGTGCTTGAAAGTTGTTTTAATTCAAGTTGGGGGTAAATTCTAGTTCCTACCCATTCCCCCCATTGAGATGACCTCAAGCAATTTCTGAATAAAAAGTTATCACTGCGTGAACTGGGCAGCATTTAGACCAGAGATTTGCTCAATGGTGACATCTTGGCAGAAAAACACAAAGGCGTAGAATCTACTGAGGATAATATGCCCGAAATTTCACAGAAGGATGGAAAATAATACTAATCCTCTGTTCAATAAGCTGTGCCTAAAATGAGTTTTGTTTTTTTTTTTTTAAAGGTTAAATAAGTGAAAAGTACATTTGAGATATCCGTGCCATCTCAGAGAGGGTAGGAGTGGATTCTGTGAGGGGTGTCGCTGAGGGTTTTTATGACAAGGTGCCAGTTAGCATCATCTGTAGGTGTTTATTGGCAGGTGTCTACATGTCTTTCCTGAGAAGTCATACCAGTGGGAAGACTGGTTTGAAAAACAGGGTCCTGTGTTCCTCCCTGGTGGTGCAGCAGGTTAAAGTACAGCACTAAGAAGATTAAACCACTTCCGCATGAGTTCGAGGTGACCCACATGGCGTGGCAGACCTCTCCTGACCTGCCAGCTGCTCCCCTCAGCAGTGTACTTCGTCAATCTGCCTGTTCTGCTCCCCACTCTGTCTCTGGTGAATCCTCTCACCCTCCGCATCTCTGGCCTGTACCCCAGTACTGTATGAATAAATAAATAAATCTTTAAAAAAAAAAGAGAAAAGAAAAACAGGGTCCTGGCTGTTCCTCGAAAACTGAGAGTTCTGTTCTGTAGTGTGTTTTTCTCTCTCTACACTAGTGTGTTTTTCTCTCTCCACAAAAAAGAGCACAGTTTCCAAAGGTGTTATTGCAAATTTTCCTGAAAAAGACTTTGGATGACACTTGAATATTTTGCCAGGATGGTTGGAGACCTGGAAGTGGCATCTCCAGAAGTCAAATCCCGGGCTGCACAGCCTGAGTCACACATTCTGGGAGAAGGCATTCGGCCGAGAACCCGCCTGGCTGGGCGTTTGGGACAAACGGTTTAAGTTTCACCCAGTCGCTATGAGGGGAATCAGAGAAAGATGTCTTACTAGGGAACTATCAGATTAAAATCATCTGTCTGCTCAGAGAGACGATTTTTCTTTCTTTCTTTAAAGATTTATTTATTTATGCATACAGAACTGGGGTGCAGGGCTGGTGAAAGGATTCACCAGGGACAGAGTGGGGAGCAGAAAAGGCAGATTGACTGAGGTACACTGATGAGGGCATCAGTGGGCAAGTAGGGAGAGGTCTGCTGTGCCCTGTGGGTCACCTATTGGTTGGCCAGAATTCAAACTCTCACTGAAGCAGCTGCTTAATAGCTTCTCAGTGCTGCACTTTAACTCACTGAGCCACGAGGGAAGGCCCGAGCTAAATGTTCTATATCTTTCAATACATACTAGATAAATTTGAGAGAAATGGCCTGTTTGAAAGTGGTCTTTGTTAAAAGCCTCATAATCCTATATTCTAGCATTTATTCCACAGTTAAACTTCTGTGTGGGTTTAACAAGTGGCCTAACATCTGTGCACCTCAGTTTTATCAGTTCTAGAACAAGATTCTCTTAACTCCTTGCTTGAGTGTTGAAGTGGCAAATGAAAGATGAGACATGTGAGCTTGGAAAAAGATAAAGCTTGATACAGAGTCAAGCTGTTGTTAAGTATGAAATTCTGCATCAAAAATGGTTTTGTAATAATGTGTGCCAACAGGTGTTCGAGCTAGGCTCTAGACAACATTTCTCATCCAAGACACGAGCTATGCTCTCTCTTCTAGACCTGAAATGGGAAGGATTTTGAGTGATGGGACCTAGAGCAGCAACTGTTAAGATCAGTACCCCCTTTCGACTTCTGTTAAAGAAAGCAGTGGCAGAACAAGATGGGAAAAGACCTGAGCCCCCAGCTACTATTGGGGGGCTGATGCTCTAGTTCATGGATCCAGAGAACTTCTTTTTATTGAAATAACACAAAACTGAAGAGTCCATCTTGTTAGCAGTAGAAAATGGAAAAATAAATTACTGTAGACGTAATTAAGAAATGATGTCCCCTCACTGGTTCCAAATATTGGTCTTTAAATACAGCCTCTCTCAGCATGGTAGAGAAAAGCCTGCAACGTTACAGGAAGTGGCCTTGCACCTTTATTTTCCACAGTCGAGAAGCACCAGGAGTTACAACAGATACTACTCTGTCAGCCTAGATTTCATTCTCCTGGAGCAGGGAGGTTCATTATACTTCCTTTATCAGCAATGAGGTTTACAGCCGAATCCATGAGAGAGATCCGTGTGAAACATGAGCCGAGAGAGAGGCCCTGCGTCTCACCATTAATAAGCCCTCTTCTGGGATCCGGCATTAGCGAGATTCAGCGGATCATGGAGCACAGGGGTATCATTTTTACATGATTACTCTAAATTCTTAAACCAGAGGCTTAAGAGAGAAGCTTCTCACAAAAGCAGCCGTGGGAATTGTTGAACGATTGGTACGACACTTGCAGTGGGCTAAGCACTTCAGGTAGCTCCTCTTGTGGGGCTTACGACCAGGTATTTAGCCACTTGCTTTCCAAGGCAAGGGAAGGAGACAGAAGGAAAGAAAGGGATGTCTCCTGGAGAGGACAGATTTCGTCTGTTAGCAGTGGCGTGTGAGACTCCTCAGTGGTGGCACCTGCCGCCCTGCTGGGCCCTTGCCTGCTCCTGCTTTATTTGTCTGTCTCCTCACCACTTTGGAGTTTGGGATTACCTGCTTTTAGAACATTAATGCCACTACTTATCTTTGAAGAGGCTGACACTTGTCCCCACAAACTCACTTTCTTCCTTTCCTGCAGAAGTGAGAGGCCTGGTCAGAAGTCTGATTCAGGCACACAGGGTCCTGTTTTCTAGGCTCATACAGGCTTCCATTTTCTGAAAAACATTTATTTCTCAGTGATAATTTATTTTTTTCATTTGATTCCAAAGTTCCAGTAACTTCTGCCATCTATCACAAGGCACCATGCCTGAGTGTATCTTGGTGTCACTCTACTGGGCCTCATCCTAATGCACTTCTGATTCTACTAGCCCAGAAAAAGGTCTACCTGCCTCTTTTTAGAGCAAACCAACACTCACAAAAGAAGTGTTCTCTGGAGAGACAGGATACATCCTTGTATTTTGCCTCTGGATGTAGGGAGTCCCATGGGACAAAGCAAAGTCTTACCACACCTTCAATGTTCAAGGTCTAATAAAGAATCTCTTATCTTATTGCCTAGGATAAAGGTGTGTTATTTGAAGCCCCATGTTGCCCTTAATCATATTGGGTTTTGTTCTGTCTGCTGGTTTTTTCAGAGGTAGGTGTTACCTGCTCAGCCCTGGGCACATCTTCATGTATATGAGATCTACATGCCCATATGCTTATGGTGACTGCCTCATCAGCTCTCCCAATTCACAAGTTGAAGCTCTAACCCCAATGAAGTTCTAACTGTATTTAGACACATGGTCCTTAGGAGATTAATATAGCTTGGGGATGTTACAAAGGTAAGACTCTAACCCAATAGAATTGACATCCTCATAAGAACTAGAAGAGACATTTTCCCATTTATACTGGGAATATGACACATGACCTTGAGCAAAGACAGTTTGCAAGGCAGGAAGACAGGCCTCCCCAGCAACCAGTGCTGATGGTATCTTGAACTGGGACATCCAGCCTGCCAAAAGTAAATTTCTGCAGCTTAAGACATGCAACCGGTGGTATCTTTTTAAGGCAGACATGGCAGACAAATACACACACCTACCCGTTTCACTAAAGATTCAAGCTGTGCAGTCCCACAGTGGTGAAGCCAGGAACAAAATAGACATCTGCTCTCGTGTTGTGCTTATTTCACCCTCTCATATTGCAGATGGGCACAATAGAAAGTGCTGGGATAAAATGGGAGAGAAGCAGAGTCTCCAAATGAAAGCTTGATTATTAAACCACACTGGGTTTCTTATATTTTCCTTTGATTATTGATTTATCTGAGATACAACAGCCTTTGTTAATCTCTTGGCCAGCAGGCATTGGGATGGGATGAGAAGGCAAGACTTTTGGCTTCTTCTAGAAATCACAGAGCTTAGTAAATCTCAAAATCAGCTGCAAGAGGAAGTGTTCCATGGAGCTGATGTAAAGGAGTGCTCTCCTAAAGAGACTCCCCCTCTCCCAAACCATGCACATACATGTATTTTGATACATTTACAGAACTTTTTTCTCTCATTTAAAAAAAATAATAAAAAGAAATCTGATAGCACTTTTGAGTATAAACTGAATATATGGAAGAAAATTAATTAATTATAAGAATATTTATATAATTTGAAGTAGGAAAGGCCTTTTCACGTATGAAACCAAAGATAGAAATTCTTAAATATATACCCATTTTACCTAAAAATTCAATAATATATTTATTATTATAACAAAAGAGAACCAGTCAAAAATATTATGAAAACAATGTCCTGAGAACTATATGAGACCATATTTATAGTACATATTATATAGTCAACAAAGAGTCAATATACTTACTTGTTAATAAAAAGGACAAATGTTGCAAAAATATTGCCAGCAGATAATGTGAAAAAGCAAACATAAAATAAGAATTTTAATATTGATTTAACATTGACAGTCAATCTCTCTATGTGTCAAATACATATTAAAACAATAAAATAATTTATAGAACTTGTGTTTATATATATATATATATATATATATATGTATATATATAAAATGAAACATATATATGTGTAAGTGTGTATGTGTGTGTTTTAATATCCAGATTGGCAACGATGTGTTTCCTCACTTTTAGAGAGTACTACTGGTAGGCTAAATCAAGAAACATTTCATTGGAGGCATGTAGCAATTTATCAAAAGCCTTAAAATCTATTACCCTGTGACTTGACAATTCCACACTAGGAATTTGTCCTAAGGAAAGGTTGAACAAGAAAGCATGTAGGTGGAAGTGTTCATCAAAGGCTGATAAGGGTAAAGTTACTGAGAAAAAAATGGGCCCTCCCAGGTGGCCCAAAGGATTGAAGCACAGCACTACGAAGCCAGCTGCAGCCACTTCATGAGTTCGATCCTTGATCCCTGGCCAGGGAAGTGACCACATGGTGTGGCAGACCTCTCCTGTCGCCCGCTGCTTCCCTCAGCAGTGTACTTTGTTGATCTGCCTGTTCTGCTCCCTACTCTGTCTCTGGTGAATCCTCTCACTGCCCACCCCTGCACCTCTGGCCTGTGCCCCAGTTCTGTATGCATAAATAAATCTTAAAAAAAAATATTGGGGAAAATGTAAGTATTGAACACTAGACATTGGCTAAATATGTTCAATGGCATAGCATGATGATGAGATCTTATAGATTTTTCAAACATTCATGATATATTGATGAGCAAACAAAATAGCTTATAAAGTATGTGTGTGTGTGTGTATGTGTATGTGTTCATTTCTTTATATCGCTGTTTTCCTTTATATATATAATGCATGCACCAGTAGTTTAATATGGGTTATCTCTCTGGGTGTGGGCTTGGATTATAGCATTAAATTTTAATTTTTGCCCATCTGCATTGTCTAATTTTCCAATAATGTGCCTGCTTTTGCAAAACAACCACAATGACAAGGATGGGGTAAAACAACAGAGGATATAATTATCATTGGAGAAACAACTTTTGGAAATGAAGACTATGAGGGATTTTTTTCTCTACCGGCTGCTTTTAGTGTTTCTTAAAGTGTGGCCCTAATATCAGAAGCATCCTGAGTACTTGTTAGAAGTGCAGACTCCAAAGCCACACTGGGATCTATTAAATTTGAATCTCCAGGACAGGGCACAGGAATTTGCCAATTCAACAACCTCTCCAAGTGACTTTTATGCATCATACTGTTTAAGAACTATGGCTACAGAAATCACTTGGATCCCTTAAATTACAGCATTCCAAATAAATGCTCAGGCATAATGAGTGACAATATTGTACCAGGTAACTTCTAGGAATGTGCTTTTGGGAGCAGTGACCACTAATACACCTGACGATGCAGCTCAGGAAACCCTGAATGCGCAGCGAAACACCAGGTTCCAGTTTGTGCTCTTCCCTTCCTTTCTTTCCTAGAGCTGCACTCTCTACGAATTGTGACTCTTAGAAACCACCCTGGACTCTGAACCTCTTTAGATAGCAGGTGGACATTATTCTTTGAGAATGAGCTCCAAGACTGGTATGGAAGAGCCCACAAAGGAACTTGTCAAGGAGGCCATGTTGGAGTAGAAAGAAGCATCCAAAGCCGCGGAGCTCTCCTCATGCAAAAGTCGGGCTGGAATGGGTGGAAGGAAAGAAGAGAAAAGGTTCTTTTCAAAATCAGCCAGTTTTCCAGGGATGTGAGTTGCCAAAGTTTTCCACAAGTGCAGACTCCACAGCTGTCTGCCCTCCAGACTTTGACGATAAAGTGATACCCAAGGAGTTGCATGGTTGTTCCCAAATGCCACAGTGAGAGTGTCAGCCCCTGTCTGGCACTTAATTGCTTTCCGAAATTACCAGCAGGTGGTGCAAGAGTTTCCAAGTCCATGGACTTCCCCCTGCACATGGCTTCTGCTCTGGGGAGTCTCTGTCAATAGCCTGCCCCTCCTTCCTGTGAATTCCTCTCATAATCCTTACATAGCTCCTCTGTACTCAAATGATCACAAGGGAACCAGAAGCATCTTTAAAACGCATTTTGTACCTTTTAAAATGTGTTAAATATAAATGTAGAATCAAAGAAACATGCATTAATTATAGAACTGTGTTAAGGAAAAAGAAAGAAAGAAAAAAAATCCCATTACTAGCAAACCCAGCAGAAACACATAGCTTCCTCCTAGTGGCAAACGAAGAATGAAGAAATTTAGCAGAGACCTTTAAGGTTTAATGCCCTTTACCTCCCACCGAGGAGATTGTGAATATGTATTTGGGAAGGGAGGGCTGGAGGAGGGGGTTAAATAAACCCAACTGGAAAAATCTAATGGATTGAGAGGAGATAAAACTGGCTACAGTCTGAATCTGCACTGGTCACTTCATTGGTTAAATTGGTGAGAAAGAATCTCCAATTGAGACTTTCTGGAAATGTTGTTTTCAAATATTTGGGGTCAAGGAGGCGTGGAAGAAGATTGTTTTTAAAAAGAACTAGGCAACTGGAGGAGTATTCTGCAGTACCTCATGCCTGGTACTGAGGAAGCAGAAAAGGTCTAAGACTTAACTTAGCTTATATGCAGTGAAAAACCGCGGTCTCAAGTTAGGGCTTTCTGGGTTATAGACTTCTATCGCAGCGAGCAGAGTTAAGAGTGAGAAGGAAGTGGTACTGGAATTGCGACTTCGAATATTTACCTATGACATGCTAGAAATCAAACTTGGAGATAGTTGGCATCATCTCACAATTCCAGTTCAAGGACACAAAAAAGGATTCCCATATGGGATCAGAGCGGTTTGTGAATGTTTGCCTATGTGTGGTAGAGTATGGCTTATGGAACGGAAACCGAGCCCTGGGTATGAACCTGTTCGTCCTAGAGAGTTGCTTCATTATCAGGAATCTTTCACACACACACACACACACACACACACACACACACACATACACACACACTTTCTAGGGCTGCCTATTTTTTTTTTTCTGAAATTATTAAATAGTCTAGAGAACCAACTGATAAAGACTTTATAGGAAGACCTAATATGTTGAGTGATTTTACATGCTATTCGAACTTTATGAACTGTTATGCTTGACAGCACCATCGTGGTGTTCCCCACTCATAAAGAAAAACTGGAAGTTATTCTGAAAGCCATAATTAAAAGGAATATCCATATGCAAATGCAAAGGGGGTGGTTGTGGACGTGAAATCAATTCTATCACACACGGTTCATTTGCTGCAGTCATGTTACATACATAAACTTTTTCTAAGAAGTAACTGAAACAAGATCGCTGCTTGAAATTAGGTTTGTTGTGACAATTCAGGATATACTGTTTGTCACAAAGATGACTGCACGGATGTAATGAAATAAAATGTGTGAATTGATAGGTGAGTACAGGTGATGTATGACAACTAATGAGACAATAGAATGTGCAATTTGAAAATGTACTACCTTGATTACTGTGAATTATATCGCAATCTATAGATCAAGACTGAGCATCAACTGTCCTCCAACAAGTGTACATTCCTGCAAATACAGAGAAGGAAAGAGCCCAGCAGAGTTTTGACAAACAATAGTGAAGAAGCATTAAGCAAAAAGAGAGAGAAAGACCACTTTTCTGGAAAGAATGACTCAATTGTCCCAAATCTTTCCTCATTTACAAGTGATTTTCTAGTTTCATCTGAAATTTTTATTTTATTTAATCTTAGTTTTGGAGGGAGGTATTTTTCCTTCCTCAAAAGACTCAATGTTACTTCACAATATTTTTTTTTCTTCATAGCACCTATCAACATGTAACAAATTCTATATTTTATTTATCGCTTTTATTACTAAAGTGTAAATTATAAGAAGCAAAGCCCTTTGCCTATTTATTTGTTTGTTCATGTGCTTTTGCCCATGCTCATGTCTCTATTGCTACCTCTTAAAATCTCCTCTTTTTTCCAAAGATGGACTTAGGAATTTGTGTCACACAAAGAATTCCCCCTCCAAAGTTATTGTTCTAATTCTCCTCCTCACTTTTTTTTCCTGTCAGACCCCCCAAATAAGTGGCTTGCTCTTGCCCAGTTTCCCCATTCTCATCATATAAAGCTGTTTTAGCCACTGCGTTGTATTCAAATCCTTTCTCAATTCTGACTCTAATTATACACTTATGCCCCAGAGACCTTCATCTAGTCGTTGCCTCTCTGCAATTTTTTTAAATTTTTTTAAAGAATTATTTATTTATTCATACAGAACTGGGGTATAGGCCAGAGGTGTGGGGTGGTGAGAGGCTTCACCAGAGACAAGAGTGAAGAACAGAACAGGCAGATTGATGAAGTACACTGCTGAGGGGAGCAGCAGGTGGGTCAGGATCACCTCCAGTGAGGGCAGGTATCGAACTCATGCTGAAGTGGCTTTAGCTTCTTAGTGCTGTGCTTTAACCAGCTGTGCCACCACGGAGGGCCCACCTCTCAGCAATTTTAACAACATACCACTTCTCTGTACCTGCAGCCCTGTTTCTTCTTGGAGTTTCCTTTCTATCTTCAGTAGCTCTGCAATGTCTTGTTTTTGTGTTTCCTCTTTCCTCAAAGGATCTGCCTCTGTCCCTCCCCCTCATCACCATAAGCCAAACTCTGAGTGTAGCAACACAGTGGCTATAATGTCTGGGGTGGTATATGTCTCCCATTCTTCCTTCTTCTGACTTCTGCCAGTATTGGGCACAATAACGGGCAATACATTTTTCGGTAGGTTGGTATACTGTTCATTGTAGCCAGTGTAGCCAACTTGTATGATTTAAGAGTTTAAGACTCTCTCTCTCTTTCTCATCTCTTAGCAGCTCAAGAAAAATTTGGGAGAGTAAATTCTTTATTAATTGTGGCTGATCTAAAGACTATTGTTAAAGAACTTGATGAAACTTAGAAGGCAATTTGCAGAAATGAATACTCTATAAACTTAATATAATAGCAAAATTAAAATTAGAAATGAATAGCATTCTTTTGGGGGGATGAGAAAAACATGAACACAGGAGGCAATATAAAAAGTGAAGTCTTTAACCAGAAAGCTGAGGACATTAAACCCTCTTGGACAAAAGTTCAGGGGAGTCCTGTTCCTCCTGGGAGCATTCGCCTCAGAATGGGCCAGGGCTGAAGGTATGAAGAAGGAACCAGCCTATGTGGGAATAGGCTGATATTTGTTAAAAGTTGTTCTAATACAATGATATAATTTTTAATGAATACACAAGAAAATATAGTGTTGAAAATAGAAAGTGCCCTCTCAATAGTATTAAAATGATGTGTTCGGTTGTTCACAATTATTGGGTTGTAGGACAAGAATTTACCTGAGTACACAGTTCTGTGGTACAATAATCATTCAAGCCAACACTCGCTTCTGTTCTCATAATCTGTTCAACAGCACACCTTCCCATTGTGGTCACTTCTCCTAGATCGTCCTTTAGGAAGAAGATGGGTCATTAAAATCAGTAGAAATATTCTGGTTTTGTTTTGTTTTGTTCATTGTGTGTGTGTGTGTGTGTGTGAGACAATTGTAGTTTTCATTGAAAGCTGATTATTCTGGTTTCTTCATCAGATAATGTGAGTTTACATAGTGCAACCCTGTCCCCAGGAGATGGTACATTCTTTAAAATCCTAATTATATAAACACTTAAAGCCTGTAATATGAAAAGCATATTTTAGAGCTGTAGACACTTTCTAAAATAAGAACTCTGTGATGCTTCTTGGTGCTACCAATTTACAAAACAATCAATCAATCATCATCATCTCCAAATTTCCACAACTACTAAGACCAATAGTTGTGTAGATTTATCAGCATATGATAGACAAATAAATGAAAACATTCTCTAATTCAAATAAAATATGTACTTGACTGTATCTGAAAAAAAATATCTTTTAAAGGAGTCCATTAAGAAATGTTTTCTGTGGTACAAATACTTTCATTAGTTAATTTCTTAAATTATGTTATTTCGGTATTGATAACTATTTTTAATTTAAAAACTGCATTTATTGAACCCCTGCTAGGTGGTAGTCATCTCCAAGGCCTCTCATTAAGACAAGTATTGAATTTTCAGCCTACAGACGTTTTCAAATTGGAGACAGAATTTTTTGATATGTGTTATATACATACTTTTAAGCAAAACATATCACCAAAAATTAATCCACAGACTGCTATGAACTATTGGATAAGTACCATATGTTGTTATAATATATTAAAAACAGGTTAGCATATCTGAAGAATTGCCCTTTTTCCCACTCTGCCTATCGCCCCCAATGATTCCAAACAAAATTCTTAGACAACATTTATAATAAAATAATTATCTGTGGACTATGAAAATTTGGTAACAGCAGACAAAATGGAGAGGAACAAAACTTAAAGAATCAATATAGCAAGAGTGATATTCATTGTTTTCTTCAACTTTAACTTAAGTATGACATAATAAAACCTCTGAAGCCAAAGGGCTACTTAAAAGCTAACATGTGTAGAAAAATCTCAGATGGTTGAGAGCTGAGAAGATAACTCTCTATGTATTAGTTGACACACGCATGCTGGGTTTACCACTAAGCTGTTTGTGTGTGTGTGTGTGTGTGTGTGTGTGTAAAATATAAAAATGAGTTCAGAAACTGCTTTGAGAGCTGAATTATAATATAAACCACCACCTAAGTCCCAGACTAACTGCTGAGAGATACATGTGCAGGATCATTCTAAAGCGGTGTAAGAAAGGCTTTGAAATGTTAACCACCATTGGAATGACCACCACAGAAGGCAAGAAAGATTTTCAGTCTGAATGTAACTGGGTTCATTGCCTGACCAAAAAAAAAAAAAAAATCAATATTAGCCATTCAACATTGATGACAGCCAGATTCTCACAACATAACATTTAAAATACGTACAATAAAATCCAAAATTACTGGGATAAAACAAGAACCAGGAAAACATGATTAATTTCCAGGAAAAGTAGAAAATAATAGGACTGAAAACAGAAATAATCAAACCCACAAATATAGGTGTAAATTTATTACTGCTCTTTCAATTGGCAATTAAAAATCCAGCAATTTGATACATTGATTCTTTTTTGAACTCTACACCAAAAAATACCTATTATATACATATATATATTCTTGTCAAATTCACATACAAATTCTAGATTAAATACATTGTGGTCCATATCACCAATCATAACAAATTTAAAACACATACAAAGTAGATTCTTTATCAGAATGAAAATAAAATAAAAATGAAAACAATATCTTAAAAATACCAAAATATTTGGAAATAAAAAAAAAACAGAAACAGTAATAGTTTAAAAATAAAGTTTAAATGAATAGATAAAGTATCTTGAAGTTAAAATCAATCTAAATTTTGGGATTAAAATGTCTTAGAGGACAATTCATAGCACTGCTTGTGGTAAAAAATATATAAAGAAGAAGAATGGCTTGAAATCAGTGGCCTAAACCTTTCCATTAAGAAGCTGGAAACAGAAGAACAAATTATAGGGCAACCATAATAAAATAATAATTAAAATAAAGATAGGAATCAATAAACTGGGAAACTGAATAAAATATTAAGAGAAAAATCAATAAGGCCAAAAGCTAGTTCACTTGAAAGCTTGTTAGAATTAACAAATCTTGGTACGGACTAAAAAAAGAGAGAGTCACTAACTTTTGATATCATTAATAAAAAAAGGCTATTGTTACAGAACATCAGATAATAAGGAAAGAAGAACAGGATTCTAAATAATAAGAGATGTTAAAAAGTTCTGTGTCTATAAATGTGGCTACTTAATAAAATGGCACAATTAACTTCAGTCGAGAAGAAATAGGTACCTGAATATTTATATAACAATTAAAGAAAAAATCCTTCGTAATTAAAAATATCCCAGCAAAGAAAAATCCAGGACCAACTTGCTATGCTGATAAAAAATACTAAATATTCAAGAAATAAATAACATCAGTTATGATAGTTATATATAGTTTTATACAAAATTAGAAAAGAGGGGATAATTCCAATGCATATTTTATGACACAGTACCTCTATACAAAAGTTAAATTAAAATAATAGAGAGGGGCCTCCCTGGTGTTACAGGGGGTAAAGTCAGCAAAGTTCTATCAAGCTATCACCAGCCACTGCAGCATGAGTTCGATCCCCAGCCAGGGAACTGACTCCTAAGGTTTAACAGTCCTCTCCTGTCTCATCACTGCTCCTGTCAGCAGTGTATTCAGTAGACCTGCCTGTTCTACTCATTGCTCTGTCTCTGGTGTATTTTCTTAGCCCCCACACCTCTGACCTACATCCCAGTTCTTATATGCATGAATAAAATAAATCTTTAAAAATTAATAATAAAATATAAAAAGTGTAAAACTGTTAAGCAATGTCCCACATAACGTCTAAATCTTTAATGAAGTATCAATCAGAAAAATCCAGCAACACATCAAAAAAGAATAATATATCAAGAACGACTGA
The DNA here is from genome assembly GCF_000260355.1 of Condylura cristata. NCBI lineage: Eukaryota > Metazoa > Chordata > Mammalia > Eulipotyphla > Talpidae > Condylura > Condylura cristata. The sequence goes on from NW_004567132.1 coordinate 5,633,174, forward strand.
AGGTTATCTCATGAATGCAAGGATGGCTCAGTTTTTGAAAGCCAACCAATGTATTTTGTCACAATGAACTAAATAAAAAAATATAACTTTTTAAATTAAAAACATTGACAGATTTCAGCATCCAAGTCCCTTATGACATCATATGATATTGTACTTCTTTTCATATGATTGTTTTCAATTTGCATAAACTTTTCAGTGAGGTGCTATTGAGGAATTTTGCTTACTTAATAAGGTTTTTTCTGTTGTTGATTTATAAAGTTTCTTTATATATTTTGGATAAAGTATTATTTATCAAATACATAGTTTTGCAATTATTTTCTCCTAGATTATGACTCTTACTCTTTTAACAGTTTTCTGGCAGAAAAATTTAATTTTAATAAAATATTGTAATGTTTTTGGTGTGGTATTGTATTAAAAATTTCATCACTCAACCTGACTGTATAAATTGTCTCCTATGCATTTCCTTCCCTAGGAATTTTAAAGTACTGCTTTTGTTTTATCTAGGTCTATGACCTATTTTGAGATATTTTTTGTGAAAGTTTAAGATTTATTTCTACATTATTTTTTCACAAGTGGATGTTGATTCTTCCAGCACCATTTGTGATAAAGGTGATTTTTTTCTTCATTGTAGTTCTTAATTAAATAACGATTTAATTGTCAAAGGACAGTAGACTCTTTGTGTTAGTCTAGTTTGGGCTTCTGTGCTCTGCTCCACTGATTTGTGTGTCAATATTTTTGTAAATACTAGACTATCTTGATTATAGTAAATCTCGATTACAGATTCATGATAAGCATAAAATGGGGGAAAGTCAGTCATTAATCTCTTGTCTTCCTTAGCACTGTGTTAGCTATTCTAGGTTTTTCCTCTCCATATAATATTTATAACCATTTTTTGATATCCACAAAATAGTTTAATATTCTCATTGAGATTATCCTGAATATATAGATACAAATCAAAACTGATTTTTTGCCAATAATACATATATATGTATATATGTATGTATATGTATGTATATGTATATGTATGTATGTATATGTATGTATGTATATGTATATATGTATATATAGTATATACATATATACATATACATATACACACATATGCTTATACATGTAGAGAGAGAGAGAGAGAGGAGTATACATAAGTATTATTTAAATTGTCATCTTAAACCAATATTAACTTTGGTCACTTCTGCTCTGTTTTTTTAGTCCCTAGTTTTTGTTTTTTTTTTTTCAAAAACTTTTGTTATAGTTAGAGTGTACATAACATAAAATTTACTATGTTAACTGTGTTTAAATGTTCAGTTCTGTGGTGTCAAATGATAGTTGAGCAACTATCATCACCATCCATCCCTACAACATATTTTATTTTGAAAAACTGAAACTCTACCTATTAAACATGAACTCATTCCCTCATTCACCCTAGTCTATGACAAAGCAACATTCTACATTGTATATTTGTTATGCATTATCACTATCATTTTTAAACTGTATGACATGGTAATTTGGTATTTTTTATTCTGTTGTAATTAGGACTGTTTACTTGATTTCCTTTAGGATAGATCATTGTTGGTGTAAAGATATGCAACTAATTTTCCTATGTTGATTTTTGTTTCCCATAACTTGAATGAATGCTTATTAGTTCTAACAGTTTGTATGTGTGTGTGAAGTCTTCATTGAAATGCTGCATGTTTGTATCAGCACAAAATAATATATATATATATTTTTCCTTCTCCTTGCAAAGACCACATAGTAAGGAAGAAAGTGTGGAACAATGCAAATCTCTTTTGAGAAGGGTACATTACTGACTTTAAATATGCAAAACTTGAAAGTAGACTCAAATGCTGACAGAGATCTTTGGAAACTGGACAGTTTTTAGGGCATATATGCAAAACGGGGGCCATTAATGGAAATTCTGCCCATAAATCCTCAATATCAAAGTGATAAGCAGCCGGGGTTGGTTGGTTAATGGTTACAAAGTCCTGCCATGTCAATATGCACAATTATTTCCAATATGACATTTGGAACCCTCCCACCTAGGGGTAGTAACTGTTTCACTATTTCTCAATCTGGATTGGATTTGCTGATAACATGTGGCGTAAGTTACTTAAAATAAGTTCTAGAGCTTAGACCTTTAAAAGGCCATGAAGCTCCCATGTTCAATCCATTGGACCACTGTGTTCAGATCTACACAGAAGGAAACCAGGCTCGTTTACTGGAGGAGAAAAGACCACAGAGAGACCTAAACAATAGCATCAACACATGAATGAGTCCTTAGAATGTTCAACTCAACCCTCCAACTAAATGTAATCACATGAGCAGATCTAGACTAAAGCAGAAGGGCAGGCATTCAGCTAATCCATCAACTATGAGAAATGATTATTTGTTATTTCCATATACTCAGTTTGGGGTTATCTGTTTTACAACAAAAGACAACTGATAGAGCACAGTTAAACAGAAATATTTATGTTTTGTGGTTGAACGAAGAATGCAGAAGATCACATGCCACTTGTGAGCTCTGAACCCCTGTTTTCTAAGCACAGAAAGCTCAGAAATAGGATAATTGAATACAGATTTGAATGCTTAAATAAAATAAGAAGTTCCAGATAGGTAAAATAGTATGAGCATAAGCAAGAGACAGACCAAGAAAACAAAGGTCCCTCCCCCCACCATGCATTTTCCTTTTCAGAAAAAGTACTGCTATGTTTTTCTCTAAAACTTACAATTTTTCCTCTATTGGGTGTGTATTAAGTGTGCTCATTTAGAAGAATAGAATTGCTTCATAAGCTCTTAGGGGCAGTTAAATAAAAAGGAAACCTCTACACAAAATGAGTATATACTATGTACCAGGGACTTGATTAATGCCATTTAATCATCAAAACATACATTGACCATGGGTATTTTTTCTTTATTTTGCAGGAGAGGGAAACTAAAACTCAGGGAGATTAAATCAATTACCCAAGTTACTTCACTGAGGCAGTAAGTGGTACTGTTTGTGTTTAATCTGAAATCCATGCTATTTCCACAACAACACACTGCCTCCTAGACTCTATTATAATATAATCTCACTATCAGCAGCACTTAGTTTATTTCCTAGGGCAATCCAGGTCCTCAAAAATGTCTCTCTGAGGGAATTTAGAGGAAGAAATCTTACATGACAGGAATGTAATTAATCTTTTACTCTAGTGTTATTAACAGATAAATAGTTATTTGTGTGCAGCCCACTTCTTTTATGTGTCCATTAATTCACAATCAGTCATTCATTAATTCGTTTAACAAGTAGATATTAAGCATCACATAAGTATCTATTTTCAAAGCCCCAGGAAACCAGTAGTGAAAGGACACACATATGCGCAGGCGCACACACACCCTCTGACTTCTGAGTGGTGAGTTCCGTGATTTTTGAATGATCACATCTGGGTCTTCCCAAAAGATAAGAGGGGTGGTGGCATAAGCTTCTTACATCACACATGACTTCTCAGTCATGTGTTTGTGTCTTTGCTCGGCCTCAGACAAAACAATAGATGTAAATAATGATTCAAATCTCTTTGATCTTTTCAATGAATAAAAATGTGGTCCCACTTCCCTGAAGGGAGGGAAGGCAGAATACACTCAAGACTCCTTGTTTACCTTTGTGGTTGCAATAGTGAGAACATATAGTTGCTACCTGAAAAGAACTTATATATAGTCTGGTTGGGATAGTATAAATTATCTTAAAATTTTATTTTTTTCTATAACACATATCAAAGCCCCTGAAACTGAAACTTAATGAAAATATGTGTTCAAGTCAGACCACAGTCTCCTGAAGTTTTTATGGCAAGTTTGTCAAAAGTTGGAGACTGTCATTTATTCCCAGCTGTTTCTAAGGTTCACAACTTCCACCACCACCGCCCCCCCCCATACTTCGTCTGAGATTCTTGGCTGAGAAAGCTGTTTGTTTCTTTATTTAGCAAAAACTAGCACAGCTCTGCTTAGCAGAGGGACAAGCTGGAATTTGCAAGTCTCTGCGATATCACCCAGGCAATTGCCAACTTGTCACAGGTGTACATGACACGATCCGTGGAAAAGAAAGCCACAGACTGGTGTGGACCTGGATGTTGGGGCTCCATCCAAATCATCCCACATTTATTCCTGCATCTGTTGGAGAAAATCTGCTTTATTGATGGGTAGAGGTGGGGACGGGGTGCAGGTTAGAGTAGCAGTTTACACGACATTTTGAGTCAGCAATTACAAGAGGGGCTGTTGACAGAAAGCTGCTTGATTATTCAGCCAACAAAGAAAAGAATGGCAAGAGTAACTTGGAAAAAAAAATCAAAACGGTGAGTTTTCTGAGAAGAGAATAAAACTGAGAGATTAGTTTTATTTTTAAAAGCTGCTGAGTTGGTTTCACTTCTTTGCTAACACTCTTGCTTTTCTTCCCCAGAAAACTTGAGTGTCTGCCCTTGCTGAAGAGGAGGCAGGGCTCAGCTTACAACAGGCAGACAGGTGACTGAACAGGTATGGCATTTCTGTTCCAGGTCACCTTTCTATGGGACTTAATTGAATAATATCCTCTCACTTATTTTACTTCCCCCCTCATTGATCAAGCTGCTTTTGAGAAAAGTGATACTTTGCATATCTGGCTAAGTGCTGTTAACAGCCTCTGCCTGCGGTTTGTTAAAATTAAAAAAAAAAAAAAAAAAAAAAAAGTGTGATCTTGCCGGAGAAGTAATTTGCTTCTCTCCAACCAATGATGGCTTGTACTTTATGCAAATTGGTATCTAGGGACAACAAATCCCATTTAATACATATGCATAGTTCATAAAAAAAAACGACGTGAGAGAAAGAGGAAAAAAGATAAAGCAACGAGTCAGCAAAAGAACAGGTTCCGAGGAAATTTATTGTCCCAAATTGGACATTTGTAACAGATGATGTGAACAAGTGTTAACTTTGTTTTCAGCAGCTCTTCACGTACATTCACTAGACATCACACAGATTATGTTTTAAGGATCTGAACTGTAATAAAAAAAAAGTGTCTATGGGCTTTAGAGTGTTGTGTTCCATATGGTTAGGGAAGTACAGAGTTATTGCGACAAGCATCTTGTGAAGCTCATTACGCGTGGTGGTGTTAGATGCGAATTGCCGCGCATAGCTATAGGGTACTACATGACATCCCACAGTCAGCAGATAGCAACTGGAAATGAAAGATATGAAGGCACAGAGTACAGCTTCAGGGAACATGTTAGACAAAACATCTGCTGGTATCAGAGCACTGCATTATCAGATCATGGTGTCCATGAATTTTTTATAAAGATGCTTTTTTTTTTCCCAAACCACAACTTTGAAAGTGACATTTTGTGCGAAAAGTTTTTGATTGAAGTGTGATGGCAGGAGAAAGTCCAGTGCAGTGATTCAGTGTCCTGAGATCCTGCACGGGTGACCGAGGGAAGCTCCCCTTTTTTGCAAAACAGGGGCAATGTCCACTAGCAATATGCATTTTGTAGTCCGTGCATGTAAAGAGATAAGAAAGTTTCCTAAGCAGTAGCATGACTGGGGTATTTTGGCCTTTCTTACTATCTTACTACTCAATGTGCACAGCAGTCCAGTCTCGCCATTCACTCAACACTTTCCCATCAGCTCCTCTTGAGCTCGCCTCATTAATGGGATCATTAACAAGTCATTCTTTGTCCCGGGCCCTCCCTAGTGGCGCAGCAGGTTAAAGCGCAGCATTGAGAAGCTAAAGCCACTTGAGCATGAACTCCAACCCCTCGAGCCCCGGAGGTGATCCACATGGCACAGCAGACCTCTCCTGACCCGCCTGCCACTCCCCTCAGCAGTGTACTTCCTCAGTAGGCCTGTTCTGCTCCCCACTCTGTCTCTGGTGAATCCTCTTACCATCCCTGCACCTCTGGCCTGTACCCCGGTTCTGTATGCACAAATAAATAAATATAAAAAAAAAAAAAAGTCATTCTTTGATTCTTTGTCCCAAGAAATCTTGCCGTTTCTGCTCATGAGTGCTCTGGAAGAAGCCCCTTCACTGCAGGAAACACGGACGAATGAAAATCTAGGCGCATTCTGATCCTTGGATGTGTGTGGCATGTGCATTAACACCCTCTGTCGGGCAGAGGGTGAAGCATGGTCTGAAGAAAGGGAAGAAGTGAGGGTGCTGCTGACACTGAGAAAAGTTAGAGGGTCTGGGGTTCAGGTCCTGCTCCGTTACAGCAAGTCACGTGTTTCTCTTGGGCACTAACGATGGACTTCTAAAAGTATCTTGACTTAGGGGAAAATGGCACTCCCTGCGGCCTCCCTCCTGCTAACAGGGGAGGATGGGGTGAAGGATAAACATTTCTCTTGAAAGATCATATACAGAAGAGTAGTCAAGGGAAAAGTGTCCAAAGACAATGGGTAAGGCCCTGATATGAATTCTGGAAAACATGGTATTTCCTTCTTGTGCATCCACTCTTGAATGGAACATTCTCTTCAGTGACCACTGGTTCTCTTTTAAGCACATTAGAGTACTGCTTACCTGGATGAGATCAAAATGTAAGGTGGGGAAACTCAGGAATGAGAACATTTTCATTAATGGCAGTAGATATGCAGGAATATTAGTACAGTCATGGACAATACTTCCAGAACCATTGCTGTTCTCATATCCACTCAAAAACATTGTTCCCTTTTTTTTTCCTTGTGTTTCGTTCTTCCTTTTCCTCCTTGAGCAAAGTAATATGGGGAAGATGGTTTCTTTTTTCCCTAGTAAGTCTTGTTATATATTGCTTTATAGAAAAAGTATTGATACAAAGAAATATACTCTGGAAAAAGGATGTAGTCTCCACTATCCTCTATGAGAGTTTAAAGGAATCATCAATAATAGGACACAAGAGGCTATGTTCAGCCATTCATCCTTTCAATAAATATCTCTGGAGAACCATTTACCTGGGATGTATTATCTGCTGAAAACAGCTAAGCTATTTTAGTCCTGTATTCATTTTGGAAGACATTTGCAAGTCTCTATCTAGTAAGGAATATTCAGAACAAAAGGCAAACAATGAGTGTTAAATAACTTTGAATATGCCTTGTTCTCACAGCATGGGCTGTTCAGAGTATATTTGGTCTTGGATATCTTGATCTGTGAATATATGAGGACAATAAAGTCCATGGATAACTCCCAATGCAACATCTAAGATGAGACAGTTGTAGGAACTTTGATCCATCCAAGAGCCATATGGTCAGTGTAAATAAAACACACTTCTCCATAGTTAACTTACAATCCATGCTTAAGGAGAGCACATTAAGACTGCAGAATGAGAAATTCTGCATAGGATGGAAGAGGAGCATGTGCTATCAAAATTTATAGACACTAGCCAGTTATAATATTGTTATCTCAGTAAAATTCATACTATTGAGTATCAAGTACATCTACACCTATACGTAGTCATGAAAATTTAGGCAAAAAATCACAAGTTGGTAGAAGAAACAGGACAGTTTTTCTAGAAGAATGCAACATTAGTATAAGCTTCTAAAGATACCTACAAATAGTCCTAAGATGTATGTACAAAATACAGAAAACAAGATATAATGAGAGTCATTAAAATATAATCTGAGGGCCCTCCCTGGTGGCGCAGCGGGCT
>NW_004567132.1:5641371-5666175 GCF_000260355.1 Condylura cristata
AGATACTGAAAATACAATATTTCCAACAAGTTGTAAGAGAGCAAGACTGAAATTATTTAAAAGATAAATATAAACAAATGGAGGTGTACTTGAATGAGAAACATGGAACTTCTAGAAAATAAATATAGATCTATTAATAAGTTTCAAATTTTATTAGATTTAATGAAAATAAATTTCATGAGCTCAGAGACATAAGTGAAGAGAAGTTGAGACTCCAAATATTTAAAAAGTTAAGTAAATTTAGAGGAACTTTAATCATATTTCAGAAAGAAGAGAGAAGGGGGATGAAACAATATTCAAAAGCACAATATTTTTCAAAAGCCTAAGAATTTTCCAGAACATATTTTTTGAAGGTATCAATTCTCAGATTTAGTTTCATTCTTCCACATGTGATGATCCAGTTTTCCTAACACCATTTGTTAAAGAGATTATCTTTTTTCTGTTTATGTTCCCTTTCAAAAACAATTTTGATTAGTTGAATTGGTATAGCTTCGTAATATGGTTTGAAAACTGGATGTGCACTGCCTCCAGAACAACAAATTTTCTTCTAGGGATCGCTTTAGTTATTTGGAGACTTTTTATGGTTGTATGTGCATTTTAAGATTTTTTTATTATCTATTTTGTGAAAAATCATTTTATGAAACCTATAGATAGGAATGGGTAATTTTAACATTTTAACAGCATTAATTCTTCCAATTCATGAACACAGGGTATCTTTCTAATAAATGTCTTCAATTTCTTCCATCAATGCTTTATTTGTTTTTAGTGTACAGATTTTTATCGCAATGTTTAAATTTTCCTTTATCTTTTTTGATGCTACTATAAGTGGAATTACATTTCTTTAATTTATTTTTCAGATAAAACTCTCTGTTACTATATAGAAATGTATTTGATTTTTGGAAATAAATTTTGTGTCCTACTGTTTTACTGAATTTCTTTATTTCTACAGAAAACATCTCCTTGAACGTGGACCTTACACACATGCTTTGAAATTTGTTCTGATATGTTTATCATGTTTGTTACTCTTATAAATGAAGAGTGAATTGTATATGCTCTAGCAGACTCTCTTTTTTTACATATGAATATATATGCACAACCATTTATATATATATATATATATATATCCTGTTGTGATGCTATCTACTGGTTTCTTGTTGGAATGTTTCACTTGATTCCTTTTTTAATTTTTGTATGCTTGATTATATTATATGAAAATTATTGTACCTTTTCCTTTCCATTTCATATAGTTAATTTATTTTTCTAGTTTGATAGCTTTGAATAGTTTTCAATTTAATGTTAGATGTTTGTGATACAAATAAGCATTCCTTATGTGTTTTTTTATCATAATAAGACACTCCTAGTACTTACCTACTAAAAATCAAAATTGATTTTGGAAAGTGATAGACTTTTTTTTTAAATTATTTATATATTCATGTAGAGCTGGGGGGTACAGGCCAGAGATGCGGAGGGTGAGAAGATTCACCAGAGACAGAGTGGGGAGCAGAACAGGCAGATCAATGAAGTACACTGCTGAGGGGAGCAGCGGGCGGGTCAAGAGAGGTCTGCCATGCCACGTGGATCTCCTTTGGGGCAGGTGGGGATTGAACTCATGTGGAAGTGGCTTTAGCTTCTTTGTTGTGCTTTAACCCGCTGCACCACCAGGGAGGGCCTGGGAAGTGATAGATTTTTATCATTGTAAGTAGTATCAACATATTTCTACTTAAATAATTTTTCTAGGAATATTAAAGTATGTTTTGGGGAATCTGTGGAAGTAATCATAATAATTTTATACTTATGTTGATGAAATGATACATTAATATAATTAGATTACTTGATATTAAACACCCTACTTTCCTAGCATATGACACACTTAGTTATTAAGCATTATTTTATAATGTCATTTACAACTTCTATGGTCAGGTTTTCTTTTTTCATGAAAACATTTTCAGTTTTTGGTATTAATGCCATTCTCAATAAATAACAATGTGTAAATCCTGGAATTATCCAGTCCTTCGAGATTTTCCTGTGGACTTATAAAGAACTGGTGATTTGTTGAGAAAAGTGACATCCATGTCACATTTTTTGGCATTGCCAAATATGCAAAGAAAAGACAGACTTAGCTTTATTTTTTAGTATCTTTGTTGAGATAACAGTGTATGGGCCATAAAATTCACTCACTTACTGTGTAAAATCAAATGGTTTTAGTGCATCTACATAGTGTTGTACAACCATGATCATAATCTGAATATAGACCATTTTCATTATTGCTCTCCACAAACACATCTAGCAGTTGCTCTTCTTCCACCAGTTTTCACCACCGCAAACTCTAGGCCACCTCGAATGTACTTTTATCTGCACACATTTGCCTCATCTGGACATTTTTAAAATGAAGTTTTAAACAACACATGTTGTTTCATGCCTACTTTCTTTCATTGCATAATGCTTTTGAGGCTCATCCAAGTTGTATTATAACCAGTACTTCATTCCTTTATGTTACCAAGTTACTGCCCATTGTATAGATAAACATATCAATTACCCATTCATCAGTTAATGGGAATTTTGAATGATTTTCATGAATAACTTCCTACAAACATTTGGGTACACATATTTTTGTGGACATATGTTTTCATTTTTTCTTAGCTATATGCGTAGGAAGATATGGAGGATTTGTAGGGCTTAGTTGGAGTTTCAGTGGGAATTTTATTTTATTTTTTTTTCTTTTGGAGAAGATCTAAAAAGCTGGAAGCTATTTAATATCAAAACGATATTTTGAGGACTCACAAGAAGACATCTGATAGATTACCTGGGTTATATTATAACTCCATGTTTAACATTTTGAGGTACTGTGGTGCCATTCTCCAAATCAGCTGCACCATTTTGTATTCTCAGCAGCAGTATATGAGAGTTCTAAATTCTCTAAATCATCTTCAGTACTTGTTAATGCCCATCATGCTGATTACAGTCATTCTGTTAGATGTGAAGTGGTATGTCATTGCACTGATTTGTCATTTCCGTAATGACTAATGATGTTGAACACCTCTTCATGTTTTATCGGTCATTCAGGTATCTTCTTTGGATGAATATTGATTCAAATTATTTGCCTTTTTTTTAATTGGGTTATTTGTATTTTTATTATTGATTTGTCAGCGTCTTTTATATAAAATTTCCTTTTTACATACATTATTTAAATCTTTTCTCTCAGTATATAGGTTATCTTTATCTTAATGTGTCATTTGAAATAAAATATTTTAATTTTGAAGAAGTTGTATTTGTCAATTTTCTCTTTTATCACTTTTCAGTCTAGTATCACAACATAATCCAACTTACAAAAATTTTAAGCTTATATTCCTTCTAAAAGTTAAATAGTTTTACCTCATACTTAGGTCTATCATTCCCCCTTTGAGATAATTTTTGTGTAGGGTATGATACAAATGTACACAATTATTATTTTGTATGTGGATATCTTTTTGTTCCAGAGATAAACTGTTGTCTTTGTTTATACTTGAACTACATGTATGCATTCAGAGAATCATTTTGATAACAAAAAAAAGAGTACATCTCCACTGACAATAGAAAAAAAATAAAATGTTTATTTTGTCACTATCATAGAAGAATAGATAAGATCTGGTGTATGATAGAAGATATCGTTTCAGTTATTTCAAACTCCTCAAACTATTCAGAAGAAGAAAGATTATCTAGTGATGGATTTTTTTAAAAAAAGATTTATTTATTTATGCACACAAGAGCTGGGGTGTAGGCTACAGATGTCTGTGGTGGGGAGGGGTGGGAAGGAGGTGAAAGAATTCACCAGAGACAGAATGGGAACAGAACAGACAGATTTGACTGAAATACACTGCTGAGGAGAGCAGTGAGTGGGGCAGGAGAGGTCTGCTGTGTTATGTAGGCCACCTCCCTGCCTCAAGATTGGAACTCGTTCTACAGTGGGTATGGATAGCTTTGTGGGACAACCCCTTGCACCACCAGGGAGGGCTTAATGATGTAATTTTTGAAAAAATCTCACATTGTATCTGTGCAATGAAATAGTCTATAGTCACTAAGAAAAATAAGTCGTTTCTTCAGGAACAAGTACGAAAAGACTGCAAACTACATTGTAATAAAGATATTTGTGTGAAATGCATGTGACATATAGAACACATATATACATGTATAGAACACTTCTGTAAGAAGTAATTCAGAATGGTTATCAAGAATTGGCAAAACGCTTGTCCTGGGTTGAATAACAGATGTCTAGGAAGTTAAAAACTTACTTTATGCTTAATACATTTTTTACCTTATGAATTTTGTATACTCAATGTGCCTTATATATTCAAAACTTCAAATAAAGTTAATGAAATTGGTTTATTAATTTTAGTTGATTTTAATAGGGAAAAATGTCCCCAAGTTGTCTCTGAGATACTAACTGTATAAACACACTAACATGCTTCCTATTAAATTATATGACAATACAAATGATACAGAAAAATCTGTCTATTCAAATTCACTGAACATTTTCATTCTAAAGTCAGAGCCCAATCAGTATTGAGCAATATTCAACAAATACCAAAAATGTCAGGCCCTCCCTGGTGTCTCAAGTGCTTAGGTTGAACTACTTGAGTTTGATCCCCAGCCGGGAGTTTACCTATAACAGGCACAGCAGACCTCTCCTATCTTCCCTGCTAGTCCTCTCATATGAATGAATGAATGAATGAATCCTTACATTCAGTAGATCATCTGTTATACTCCCCATTCTGTCTCTGGAGAATCCTCTCATCCTCTGCACCTCTGGGCTACACCCCATTTTTCTATGCAAAAATAAATAAAATTAATAAAAACCTTACAATAAAGGATTAAGTTTAATAAAATTGCAAAAAGAGAAATATCCTTTTCTTGTTGCATTAGTGCACACTTATTCATTCATAAGTTTCAGAACACTGAAACAATGAAAACTTCATCTTGTTTTTTGAGAAAGATATAATTATACATAGTTTGTAGCAAACTCACAGGCCAAATAACCATAAACCATATTCTTCATCAGAAAGACATTAAATAAAAGTTTGAATTTCGGCCCTCCCTGGTGGCATAGGGTTAGGACTCAGCACTGCAAGATAGCACAGCCGCTTCAGTACAAGTTCAACCCCCAACCCTGTAGGTGACCCACATGGCACAGCAGACCCACATGGTGCATGCTGCTCCCCTCAGCAGTGTACTTCATTGATCTGCCTGTTCTGTTCTCCGCTTTGTCTCTGGTGAAGCCTCTCACCACCCCTGCACCTCTGGCCTGTACCCCAGCTCTGTATGCCTAAATAAATAAATCTTTAAAAAACAAAAAGAAGATAAATATTTTTTTAAAAAATCTGATTTCAGTGAAGGGAAAATATGAGTGTTTAGGACAGCACTTTTTGCATTTTTCTAAGGTTAATACCAGGAAGAAAAATAATTTCTACTGGAAGCTATGTTTTTCACCGATCAAATTGTCTCACTAATATACAACTCGCATTTTTTTTTTTTCCTTAAGCCAGTTATGTCTTGTTATCAACTTGCTTCAACATCCAGAAATGTTCACATATCCCAGTGGATACCAAATGACAGATGATTAATCCCTTTTAATTGGAGTCCAGTGTTCCTCAACTGTAGTGTGTGGGAACTTGCCCCTTAGCTTTAAAGAATTGGAGAAATTTACAAATAAATTTATCTGTAAGTTCAATGACTGGGAACAGAGATGGGGGCTTTTTACATATTATTCACCACACCACTGAATCTGTCCATCTACAGGCTGTGATTGATGATGTCACCAAAACAAAGGAGTACATTTAGTCTAATAAGCCAACTTGAAGAGACATTGAAAGGTTGGAATTATGTATGCCAGAAGACAATTATGCAAACTAAATGATTCCTTAATTAATAATGAGATCCATCACGGGCTAAAAAGAAAGACTCACAGAATGGAAAGCTTTATGATTTACACTGTGTGAGTCCATATGTGCCTGCAGTGTATATTTTTAGGGATATAAATAATATATGCATAGTGTGAGTGTCATGGCATCTGGATCTGTGTACTTGTTATCTAAGATCAGGACTTGTTCATACATTGGTAAGTAAATATGTAGAGTGTAAGGACTATTTCTTAAGAGATTTTGCCTGCTACCTGAAGAATTGGTTTTCTTACTAGAAAGTAATTAATTTACGATCATTGTAATCTATCTCTTTATACTGGTCAGATTTCATTTTTTAAAGCACTAAATCAAAACAGGGGGCTTATACAAATTTCTCCATGTATAAAAGGTCATTCTCAATATCAATATAAATGAATCAGTGAACAAAAGCTATTTAGTTAGCTTGTGTTTCCCAATCTCTCGAGGTGAAGAGCTGCTTTTAACTAGCTCGTTACAATTATTTCTGAATAGTTGGTATTTTAGATAACAGCGATTTTCAAACTATGGCACACAATTTTTTTCAGTGTATCTTCTCCTCCCCCATTCCTCTCTCTAGAAACTACAAAGTATAGGAGTTAGAGAAACAAGGAAACAGGGTTCCAATCCAAAAAGTTGCAGTATGAGTAGGCAAAAGGGCTCATTTTATGGTTTTGATTAAACAAAGAGCTCTATGGCTATAAATAGCTGTGAAGCCACCAATTAAGTAATTTGAAACAAAACTAAAGTTAGTGTCTTACTTCACACCATATTTTTTAAAAATTCAGAATTGAGGCTGCTAGAGGGAGAAGGAGTCTGGGAGTAGTATTACTTGTAGGCTTCTGCCTGGAACAACTGGTAAGATCCATTTTTTTTTTTTTTTAAGATTTATTTTATTTGTACATACAGAACTGGGGTACAGGGCAGAGGCTCAGGGACGGTGAGAGGCTTCACCAGAGACAGAGTGGGGAGCAGAACAGGCAGATCGACGAAGTACACTGCTGAGGGAAGCAGCGGGCCGGTCAGGAGCCACCCCATGTGGTCCCCTCCGGGGCAGGTGGGAATCGAACTCATGCAGAAGTGGCTTTAGCTTCTCAGTGCTGTGCTTTAACCCGCTGCGCCACCAGGGAGAGCCAGGATCCATTTTTTGTTATGGAAGAGACTAAAGGAAAATCAAGGATGGGCAGGAGGATTAATAAATCCACTTGGACATAGGAAGTTTGAACTGTACATGAGCGATCAGAGGCAACATGCACATGACTTGTCAATCTGAGCTTAGAAACAAGACATCAGCATAGAGATCCAAGTTCAAGTCTTGAGGATGAGTGAGGTCTCCTGGGAAAAGACTATAAAGCCTAGGGAAGGAAAGCTGGGCTGGAATTGTGTTGAATGAAAAGATTCTAAGTAGCAGCATAAAAACATAAAAGCATAAACTCACTTTATAAGATTATATATGTAGGCAAATGCATAGTGATATACTATTGTAATGGCAATATGTATATTATTAATTTTAGTATAAAATATTAAAGTATTGAGAATAACTATAATTATAAAAATTCACTAATAGATACTATAAAAATAATATAGTATAGTAAGCATTTTTTAATTATCACACAATTTCAGTAATGTTGAAATATAGAAATTCAACATACAAAAGCCCAAGGCATATCTTTACACAATGAACTACCAGAAAGAGAAATTAAGAAAATAATCCCATGATAATAATATCAAAAATTAAAAATAAATTTAATAAAAATGTGAAATGTCTATACAATGAAAATAATAATATGCTGAGGAAAGAAATTGTAGAGAATGGAATGATATACAGTGTTCAGGGATTGGAAGAATTAATACTATTAAAACGTCCATGTTACACAAAGTGATGTATGATTCAACAATATCTTGATCAAAATATCAGTAGTATTTTTTACAGTTGTTATACAAATCTAATCCTGTAACTCAAAATGATTAACAAACACTCACAGGAGGTAAAGTAACCATCAGTAAGAACAAAGGTGAAAGTGTCATATTTCATAATTCCAAAACACACTTCTACACTTCTAATCTACAATAATTAACACATTACAGTATTTGCAAAAAAAGAGACATATCGTCCCCAGAATAAAGAGCTGCTAGATAATCCTACACATGAATAGTCAAGTAATATTTGACAAGGGAGTAAAAAATGCACAATATTGAGAGGAGAATACCTTGAAAAATTGGAAAACTGGTTATTCATATGTAAATGATGGCCCCTATTTTATTTTAAACTGTCCCAAAATTAATTAAAAATTAATTGAGGGCCCTCCCTAGTGGTGCAGCAAGCTAAAAGCACAGCACTAAGAAGCTAAAGCCACTTCAGCATGAGTTCTATCCTCACCCCAGACGTGATCCACATGGTGTGGGTCTTTCCTGACCCACCCGCTTCTCTCCTCAGCAGTGTACTTACTCAGTCAGCCTGATGTGCTCCCACTCTATCTCTCGTGTGTCCTCTCTCCGTCCCTGCACGTCTGGCCTGTACCCCAGTTCTGTATGCATAAATAAATAAGTTAAAAAAATGTGAAATAGTGCAGCAGCTCTGTAAATCAGAATGGTGTTTCTGAAAAAAAAAATTATAAATAGAACTAGAAATGTCCCAATATCTGGGGATAGAATTGAATATATAAGTCCATAGAAGAAAACATAGGTCATCCACTACTATACATCAGTTTTACAGATGTACCTGAGGACTTGACTTCAAAGGTCCAATAATAAGGGAAAGAATATCAAGAATATCAAACCAAGAAGTTCCTGAACAGCCAAAGAAATTAGTATCAAAACAAGCCATAAAATAAAACAAAACAAGAAAAAACACACCCTGAGTTGGATAAGGGACTGGCATATCACACATCTAACAAGCTGTTACTATCCAAATTTACAAATAACTTACAAAACTCAACAACATATAAACAAGCAACCTGATCAAAATTAGGTGAAGAATTGGAATTGTCGCATTTACAAAGAAGCCATATAGAAGGCCGATAGGCACATGAAAATGATGCTCATCATTTCTTATTACTAAGGAATTGTGAATCAGAAAATATGATATGTTGCATTTGTGAGAATGGCTATTATAAAAAAAGATAAGAAACCAGTTCAGAGTATACAGAGTGAGCAGAATCCTTAAACACTGTTGGTGTAGATATAAATTTGTACAAGCTTTATAAAAAGCAGGATGGAGAGTCCTCAAAAATTTAAAAATAAAAATTCTATAGATCTAGTTATCCCGCTTCTGGGTATTTACTCCCAATATATGAAAGTGCTGATTCAAAGTCACATATGCATCCCTATGCTTATTGCAGCATAATTTACAATAGCCAGCAACTTGAAACAACGCAAGTGCCCATTGACTGATGATTGAATAAAAAACATGTGATACATAGACACATTGGAATACTATTTATTTATAACAAAAGGGTGAATCTTGTCATTTGCAAATATATGGATAAAGCTAGAGAGAATAATGATCAGTGAAAGAATTCAGAAAAAGCCAAGCACCCTATTATCACTCATAAATAGAGAAAACAGTGATGACTTAAGTAAAACAAAATAATCTTTTCAACTTTAATCAAAACTAGTGGCTACCAGAAGGAAGGGGGAGTGGAAGGAGAAGGGGAGATGGATCTAGAGAAAAGTGGCAATGGGATGATGAAGAATAGACTCACTGTTTAGCAGTGAACCTAATGTAGTATATAGACATGTTCATTTTCAACTATGAACACCTGAAGCTAATATAATGTAATGCAATGTTTCTTCAATTAAAAAAAAAAATGAAGGTCTCTCTGGTATGAACTGCACAAGTAAACTGTTAGAGGTGATGGATAGCTTTACTAATTTGATGGTACTGTTAACATGATAGGATGATGTGTGTATTTAAATTCATCCAATTATATATGCTCAACACATACAATGTGTTTTGTTTTATTTTGTTGTTTTGTTGTACCTCAGTTATATCTATGTAATTGATGTGATCATTTAAAAGTGGTGGGGGTGATAGTAGGCAATGTCACAAGCGAAGTCAAAGAAAAGATAGCATCTTCCTGGCTCTCCTCCTCTTGTATTCCGCATCTTGGAAAATCAGTTGCCATGTTATGAGGACGCGTTAGGAGCCTGTGGGGTAAACCTGAGCTAAACCATTAGCAATCAGCTAACCATCTGAACCATCCCATTAGCAATCAGCTAACCACGTGGACGAGCCACTTAGACTCAAACCAGTCAGATAGCAGTTAACATTGGAAAATACTCAATGAGAGATAGCGAGACAGAACCAGTCAGCTAAGATGCTGTTGAATTTCTAACCAACAGAAACTTTGTTTGAAACAAACTAAAATAGTTTGTTGTTGTTTGAGGTCACTAACGCTTAATGAATTTATTATGCAGGAATAGATGACTAACATAACATCTTATGGTAGTATTATTTGTAATAGTAAAAAATTGTTATTTGTGCCACTAAGCATATGATTAAATAAATCGTGATTAACTCATATTCTTGATTCATCATGCAACTATTAATTAACAAGATAGCTGTGCATATAGCCTATAAATTTATTGAGGAAACAGTAAATGACAAAATCCCCAAGAAATATGTGTTGTGTCAATTTTTATAATAAAGTACACATGTATGTGTATAATTTACATGCGCACCTACATACAGATGTCTATAGTGTTATATACGTTTAGAAACTTCTACAATAAATTGTACTAAAGAAGATAGCCAGGGGACTTGGCTTTATACATTCTTTGTATATCTAAAATTGTAAAATAGCATTCATATTTTATGCTATATGTTTACTTTTAAAACTTTATCTTTTAAATTGAACTAATTGAAATAATAGGGTCCTCCCTGGTGGGGCAGTGGGTTGAAGTGCAGCACTGGGAGGCTAAAGCCACTTGGGCGTGGTTTCTACCCCCACCCCAGAGGTGACCCACATGGCGTGGCAGACCTCTCCTGCCCTGCCCACTGCTCTCCTCAGCAATGTACTTCATCAGTCGGCCTGTTCTGCTCCCCACTCTGTCTCTGGTGAATCCTCTTGCCATCCCTCCACTTCTGGCCTGTACCCCAGTTCTGTATGGATAAATACAATAAATATTAAAAAAAGATAATGAAATAATATACTTTCAAGAACTTTTATTGTTGATATTACCACATTTATTAAGAAGTACATCTAGAAAACAGGGGAATCAAAACGCATAACTCAAAGCTATATGGCTATGAAAAAGGAGATAAATTCATGTTAGTTTTGCATCCCAGTCAGTTACTGGCATGTCATTCTTTGGCCATAGCTTACCTTTCTGTCCAATGGGTTAGGGGATCTATAGTGGTGACAGGGAATGGACTAAGGATGGCTTGGCCCAAATACACCACCACTACTGGACAAAACCCGGAGCTCACACCAGATGACTGTGAGTGCCAGAAAGACACTGTCAATAGTGACTTCTTCATGTACAAAGATAGACATTATAAAACGGTATGAAATAGACATCCACCTATAGGAGCTTTTGATTGGGTTTAATACTAGAGCTCTTATCCTGTTATGCTGTAAGTAATATGCTGAGAGTTTCAGAGAGAAAAAATATATATATATATATGTATGTATGTATAATACATGGGCTATCTCTAGAACTAGAGGTCAAGCAGTAGTGGTTAATAGAATTTTAATAGAAAGGAAAATTGATTAGCTGATAGGGATTATTAGGCAACGTTACTGAAGGCAATATTATAACTAGTAGAGCATTACTAAAGGACACTCATCCCTTAATTCCAAGCCATCTTAATCAACATAAAATAGAAAATATGAAGACTCAAGTGACCAACGCAAATTTTAATTGAGATAACAAATATTACTGTGCAAAACATGACTAAGAAGCTCTTTGAGAGTGTTTATGTATAACCGTATGTCTTTCTTGCAAAGGTCCTTTACAAGGCATTCAAAAAAAATCTTTAATTCCACTTTATAGATTTTCTTTATTTTAATGTTCTTGTCTCTGGTGTAGGCATATTATAAATGGAATTAACTACATTACTAATGCTTTTAATCTGATTTTACTGATGCCTACGGCTGATGACTAGGAATCAGCAGGTGTGTCATTAAAAGAAAAAATACAGTTATATAGAAACTAAATTACATGTCCAAATAAACACATTTATCCATGCACTTTATTTATTGTCCTTACTACCCAAAGCATAGGCCTCTGACTGCCTATCTTCAAAAATAAAGTAGCTACATAGCAGTTTGTCTGGCTGCTAAATAAAAAAACTCAACCTTGATGAAAAGCTAGCAAAATAGCTCACAATTGTATGAATTACTTTGTGTATCACCCCTGAATTTTAGACCTGGAACCAGAATTTGTGAGGCACTGAATACGTTTTCAAAGACTATTTATATGCAAGAAATCACAGACACTATTTTTAATCCACTCAAGTCTCCAAGCTATCCATTAGATTTCAGCACAGTTGATCTGATTTTGACTATTCAGACAAGTGAACCATAGTCCTTACTGGGTATTGTTGATTAAAAGTCCTTTGTAGTAGACCAAGATTTTGAGCCCAATGGAGGAGTGACATGTTAGGATGTATGTGTTGAGCATTTTACAAGAAATAATTGAAGCAGAGTGTGACAGGGTCCAAACTACCAGAACTAGTTTCCAAAACCAGAGTTGACTTTAACCTCAGCTTACACCTGCTTATATTTACTTGGGGAGATTTACAAATTCTGGGCTATTTAAATCATAAGTCAGCTTATCATAGCTTTCTCTTCTTATCATCTGCTAGTTCTGTTCATCGACCAGAAGCACTCATGACACTGTCACCAGCTAAAATCTACCCTGACCACTCCAATATGAGGGAGCCTGGTTGTCTTCTGCCATCTGATTACAATTGTCCCCTGAGCTGTTTAGTAGACAGAAAGTCTTTTAACACCCACTGCATCTCTCATAATTTTGTATTATTATTGAATGCTTCTGTGCTATAATTTGACTTTTAATATCACTTATTACCCCCAAGTACCTGGGAAGCTTTTGGAGTACAGATTATTGCATTTTTTTTTCCATGCCTCTCTCTCCCACTGTGCGTGTCACAGTGCTTTACAGGAGGACATTCTCATTACACAATTTGTTGTCTTGCAAGGGATTCATCACGTATTCTGAGAAACATCATGATTTCACTGGATCTGGACAACATTTTCACCCCAAAATGTTTTACTATCATTACAAGAAAAACAAAGGGGAAATATATTTAAGTAAAAATAAGAGTATTTTTACAAATAGTTTAATCTCGATATCCTTCCACTGAGGTGGCTATTTTGCTAATTCTACTGGGGGTGGGGGTGGTGATGATTCCTATCCATCCAGTTAGGATCTACATTCTGAGCTAGTTCAACATAAATACCACTGGAGATCACATTAGTAGTCTGAAAAGCAGCCTAAAGTATTGAGGGATTGTGGAGTAATGTGAGCATACAGAATTGGGTCATGACACAGGAAAGGTTCCCTGAATGAGGGAATATTGAAGGACAAAAAAGGAGTGAATAGAACCCTGAAAAATAGAGGATCTAGTAAGTGGAGCAAGGTAATAGAGAAAAGAAAAAGCATTTGCCATTAAGACTGTAGAAATATTTACAGTTGGTTTCCAATCTCCTCATATTTTCTATCTAGCCAAACAGCAATAAAGGTATGTGGAAAAAACATATATATTAAATTACTAGGTGTCAGATTTCTGATTTGATAACACTTGGTGTAAAAATAACAGTTATTATTACTCTTCATTTATCTAGCTCTGAGAGTGTACACAGCACAGTATAATAAGTAGAATTTATCAGAGAAGGGACAAGATTGGTGCCCCAAGGGCTTTGCCGAGTAGAGGCTCAAGTGGAAGCTGTGTGACGCCTGAGACAGCGTAGCAGTCACTGCAGAGGCTGAGTCGTCCTCCCGCGCCAGCTGCGGGGTCCTGTTGCAGGGGGCATTTTCTTTTGTGGGAGGACATGGTAAGGGATTTCCATGCCCATCTTTTAGAGAGAGGATGTTAATTGGAATATTTTCCTAACATTATGTGCCCTCAGTTACTGTATGAAAAAAAAAAATTTTTCTGTGAAAAATGTTCTGGCTGTTTAATGGGATTGGTTACTTTATGATCAGAGACCCCCCACAATGTGCTGGCCAGGGTGGATGAGGAACTTTCTCTAAGTGCCCCCCAGGAACACACTGTCGATTTATACAACTGTGTATCATAGTTATAGAGTATCCATCTGAACTAGTAAATATAAATTTATGGATTGCAGCTCAGACATGCAGAAGACAATCAAGAGAGGGCTGGGTTTGATGTATTTGAGGAAGAAGAGGAGGAGGAGGAGACAGCGAGTAAGCAAAATGAAGAGCTTTCATTCAAATTAGACCACAGGCTTTTAATCGTAAGATTATTAACACTTACTCTGGACGCAGTTTATTAAACTTGGTCTTACAGTTTCCAGTTCTGTACTTTAGCAGAAGCAAAAGCAAGGAAAGACAGAGCTGACAAGGGAGGGATTGTAGGGAAGCTAGGAAATGCAGCAGGATGCAGGTATTGGGGTACAGAGCAGCCCTGCATCAGACTTGGGGGTCCCTGAGACAGCTGGTATTCACAAGGATCATAACCAACAACTCAGTTTGTGCTTATTTCAGTTGATACATGCTATATATTTTCCTTATTAGAATAATTATATTTAATTAATTACATTTAATGTTTCCATCTTTGAAAGTAAATATGGAATCAGCTAATTCAATTGAAAGAAAAAAATAAAATTGGAATCATGGATTTAAGGACAGAGAGGGCATGATGTAGTATAAGAACAGTGAGTAACGGTTGTACTGATCATTAAATAGCCACTATTGCTACCAAAACTTAAGCAAATGCAAAAAGAAAAAGCTTTTGAATTAAGATGTAATGTAAATATGCTAATGATTACTTGGGAAAGTATGGGTTATTTCAAATAAATTTTGTAATAAGACAGTTGTCAGAGAGAAATGAAAATCAAGATAAAGTTCACTTAACATTGAATAAGATTTTATTGAGGCTCATTATATCAGGAGGTAAAGTAGGTGCAAAGAGTCTTAGTGTAAAACAAAGCAAGGCATTTTTTTTTATTTCACAAATGAATTTTTTAAAATAATATAACAGTTTATTTTTACATCATTTTGTACACTTTTTTATTTTTATCTCAATTGTAATCCCCGTGGGTTTCCCATCACCGTGTCACCTATGTGCCATCCACCACAGTCCCGTGCACTTCCCTCTTCACCCCCCCTCATTTTTTATCCCATTCCCCACTCCACAAAATCTCTCCCCCACAAAATGTCTCTGGTATATGGCTGTTCATTATTCTTGTTATTTTCTCATCTGGTCCATTATACTCCTGTTACAAGTGAAACCATCCGGTATTTTTCTTTCTCTTTCTGGCTTATCTCACTGCGCATGATCTTTTCCAGCTCCATTCAAGTTGCTGCGAAAGACATGTGTTCCTGTTTTTTGGTTGTGAGTAATATTCCATTGTATATATGTACCACATCTTTTTAACCCAGTCATCTACTTTTGGGCATTTGGGCTGCAAAGCAAAGCATTTTTTAAAAAAGATTTATTTATCTGTGTATACAGAACTGAGGTACAGGACAGAAGTACAGGGGCAGTGAGAGGATTCATCAGAGACAGAGTGGGGAGCAGAACAGGCTGACTGATGAAGTACACTGCTGAGGGGAGCAGCAGGCTGTCAGCAGAAGTCTGCCATGCCATGTGGATCACCTCTACAGCAGGGATTGAACTCATGCTGAAGTGGCTTTAGCTTCTTAGTGTTGTGCTTTACCAGCTCCGCCACCGGGGAGGGCCACAAAGCATTTTTTACCCAAATTAAATCCTAGCATGTGAACGTCGATAATCAAGTATATAATACCTAATACAACTTCTGGTTGAGACACCTGTAACAAAACTAAGTCAGGGTAGGAATGTCAAGCACAGTCAAGGGGAGCAATTGCTACTATTTTATGGTGAACTTCTCCTGTAGGAGGACACGTTTAGACTGTCTGATAACCATACAGCCACTCGGTGAAAGAACATTCCTGGAAAAGTACAAGGGGAGAGCAAAGGTCCTAGGGGAGGATTGGGTTTGATGTATTTGAGGAAGAATAAGCAGAATGAGAGAGGGCCAGAAGGCAGATCACTTGGAAGATATAGGCAGTGCTCTAGAGGAACAGGGACTACTGTTGAATTAAAGAGAAGGGATCAAGAACAAATACTAGGAACCCCCATGGCAGAGCCTATTATGGTTATAGGAAAACTGAAAGAAGAAAATGTGTGAAAGTACTCCTGGGCTCCATGAGACTATAGAGGGACTGGCTACAAGAACATCAGCAATGGGACAGATAGACGGTACAATAGGTCCATTGCCACGGGCGGTCGTTTAGAAATTAGCAGGGAAGGGAGAGTACGCAAAGGAGTAAGAGAGAAAACAGCAGATGTAGAATTCTGAAAGTGAAGCAGAATCTCAAGAAAGTTGAATAGTCACCCTAAAGGATAGGATAGTCAGATGAGCACCCACCATTGGGTATAGCAGTGTTGTCCTTTGGCAATGAGAGGAGATTTACTGATGGACAGGGAATTGAAATTCAGAATAATGTTGGAGAAGCAGGCAAAGTTCTAGGTTAAAAAAAACAAAAAACAAAAAACAAAAAACAAAAAACAACTCCTAATGTAAAGATTTTGCTGCATGGGTCACTGTCATGCTGTGCCTCCCTGACACACAGGCCACTGCCTAGAGAGCCCTGTTTCTGACAAAAGTGTGTCAGATCCTCAGATATAGCAGAGTATGGAACTCAGAGTGGCCTCAGACCATGTTTAGAAGAAGGTGAATCCAAACAGTTGAAGGGGACTGTGAGGATCCCACGGGTGGGCTCACGGAATCCAACACTAAGTGGTTGCATCAGGAGGGCCACTGTCAAGAGTCCAGCAGTGGTTTGCTTTAGAGAAAACCAATTTTAGAAAATAAGATTTTTTTATTTGTTTGTTTGGTTGTTTTCAGTTTGTGTTTTAAAGATTTTCATCAAGTGAAATCAAATAATAGAGAATCAACATCTGACATTTGGAATTTTGTAGGAAAAAAAGAGGAAAGGAACGTGGTGCTTGTGGACTGATAAACAGTGTGGAACAGCTCCGAGACGGGGAGTAATATCTTCGTGCAATTGTAAAAATTTGATATAATTGCTCATTGGGAGAAAATCTAACCATCGTATTTTTTTTTCTCCTTATAGCCACCTATATTTTATTGTATGTGGCTGTGGAATTGATGTATGGAAATATTCCTTTTCCTTTCTAAGGACCCCGTGAAGGGGAAAAAAAAGAAAGAAAAATTTCATTGTGATAGTGCAGCCAAGATTTAAAGGTTGTGCCGGACTTACAATTGAAATGCAAATCACTCTTTGCAAACAGCCTCCTGCTGTGGCCCAAATTTTTACAGATCAGGTTCTGCTGTCCTGATGAGGAATCATTGAACAGGCATTTCCCTGGATTCACAAATTAGTTGCCGTGTAAGGTATCATTTTCTGCGTTATAATTGTAACTTACCAGAGGAAACTTTGTCACAAAAGACAGTACCCTGTGCTTCCATTATTTTTCCAGCTGCACCGCCACTAAGGATTCTTTCGCACACAATAAAAATACACACATCACGACCTCCCTCTCTGAAATACACACTCCTTGAATATAAACATTTTGAGAATATTGGTGTGCTTTTCTTCCCCTTCTTTTTTAGATGTGCAGGTGGTAAAATACTGGCTGCCATGAACTGCAGACAATAAATAAAAATTACCAGCTTCTTATGGCTGCCTGATAGAAATGTGCCAGACTGGGGAGGTTTAATTCTCCAGACACGATTCTCTGGGAACAGAAATCCCTGGATATTCAGGTTCTCTTGCTGGGTGTTCTCTCCTGAATGGGCAGTGAACATTGTCCAGGGCAAACATACTGCTTTCTGTAACAGGGGGGCCTTAAAAACCTCCTCTGCTAACTTAGCTAGGCTACTGCTCTTGTACACAGGACAGAGAAAAACAGAGGTTGAGTGTTTAGCAGCTTAAGTGGAGAGACAGAATAGCACAGAGAGGTCCTGTCGCTTAGAGGGGATTCACGACCTAAAGTCCTTCCACTTGGCCTTGCTACAGACCCTTGCTAACTGAGTCTGGTCACAGCATTCCTAAGGACACTCATCATAAATTTTGTGGAGAAGAATTTTCTCAAAGACAAGCCTAAGAATCATCTGGCCCAGGAAGCTTGTTCTAAAAGGCAAGAGAATGATTTACTGTTATCAGGGTGGGTTTCCCAAATCTGTATTGCCCTGATGATTTTTATGCATGCTGAGAACCACTGTAGATGAACTCTGAAATTCCCCCCAGACTTAAGGGTTGAAAATTCAGAGGTCAGTCAAGCAAACCCACCAGGAAGACTGGATTCTTTTCTTTTTCTTTCTTCCTTCCTTTCTTTCTTTCTTTCTTTCTTTTTTTCTTTCTTTTTTTTTTTAAGATATATTTATTTATGCACATAAGAACTGGGGTATAGGCCAGAAATGCAGAAGATGAGAGGATTCACCAGAGACAGAGTGGGGAACAGAACAGGCATATTGACTGAAATACACTGCTGAGGGGAGCAGCAGGCAATACAGGAGAGGTCTGCTGTACCATGTGGGTCTCCTCCCTGGCCGGGAATCAAACTCATCCTG
Source organism: Condylura cristata (assembly GCF_000260355.1). Classification (NCBI taxonomy): domain Eukaryota; kingdom Metazoa; phylum Chordata; class Mammalia; order Eulipotyphla; family Talpidae; genus Condylura; species Condylura cristata. Next base: position 5,660,051 of record NW_004567132.1, read on the forward strand.
CAGTGGCTGCAGACAGTTTCATACTGCTGTGCCACCAAGGAAGCCCTGGAGAGTGGATTCTTTAACCAAAACAAATAGTTGGCAAAAGTATCTTTCAGGTGATGTTACTATCTACATGTAATAGATGTAGCTAGAGCCCCCCTCAATCAAACATACATGTACAAAATTTATACTCTTAAAGAAACCCAAATATTTCTAATATTTTCTTTTTGAATTTTATATCTCTTGATATTTTTATTATGTGGTACTAAACTTAATCTTTATACCCTCAAATAGCTAACATTGTACAGTCAATTTTCAATTATTTACTAGTTAAGGAAGCTAGTATAATGGTATAACGTGCCTAGTTGTAAGACTGATCATATTTCCAATGAATATAGCAAATTACCTTTTATTTTTTCACCCTGGTAGAGCCCTTACTGCAATAAACTCTTTATCTTTATCTAAAGCATCAGTTTAGAATGCTAGCATTTATCTTTAAAAAACTGGCCCTCCCTGGTGGCGCAGCTGGTTAAAGCACTGCACTGAGAAGCTAAAGCCACTTCAGCATGAGTTCGATTCCTGCCTGCCCCGGAAGTGACCACATGGTGTGGCAGACGTCTCCTGACCCGCCCGCTGTTCCCCTCAGCAGTGTACTTCATCGATCTGCCTGTTCTGCTCCCCACTCTGCCTCTGGTGAAGTCTTTTCCCACCCGAACCTCTGGCCTGTACCCCAGTTCTGTATGCACAAATAAATAAATCTTAAAAAAAAAACAAAAACAAAAACAAAAACACACACCTAGTTTATTCAGACAACTCTTCAGACAACTCTACTTTATGGGGCCTTAGTCTCCATACCTACAGCATAGTAGAGACATCAGTGCAAGGTAATTCAAATAGACTTTCTCAACTTTGAAACTGTGTTATTTTTAAGAGCACAGCATATTGGTGCTAACTAGGGACAGAAACCAACTGTCTTCCTGGGAGTAGGGGTTCATCCCTGCAGACCTCAGGCCCCCTCTGGCCAGAGGGCAGTTTTTATAAGGTCCTTGACCCAAGAATGGTTTTAACCTTTATAAAGTGTAGTGGAGAAACAACGCAAGATTATTTGACACCCAGAGATCAGAGGGGGCCCTGTCTTCTAGTTGGCCTTTTACAGAATCAGCTGCTCAACCCCTGGGTACATACAGTACCACTGATAGAGAACACAGCATGTACGGTGCTTCCTTTGCTTGGGGCACACATTTTGAACACACTGTACAGCCTTCCTCATAGTTAGAACTGACCATTTCCTGAGTCTGACAGAACAGGATGTGGCCCGTGTGCGAATACACCACTTCTAGGTCTCTACTGATGCCACTAACCCATGTTGTGTGGCCATTGCCCTGTGAGCACCAGCTGAAGCCAGCAGAAAGCACTTGCCATTTAGCAGATGATGGGGCCATACAAGGAGTAGAATTCAGTTCCCTGACTGACTTGGTAGAAGATGCCACAGCAGCAAAGAGCATTGTGTGGAAATTCACCTCAGTACAATATAATTTTGTGATGGTTAAGATGGTATATGGAGGAGTCCATCACAGCAGCTAGTGATTACACACACACACACACACACACACACACACCACCGGTTGTCTCTGCCACCACAGCCCAGCCTGTAGCTTGCTCTGTGGGCTCTGAGTCAGGAAACCAGAGCACTAACTGTACCAAAGAAAGTAATGGCACTAAGGACCAGCCTGTTTCTAAGTGAATGGAAAGCTCTATGACATCAACATAGGAAAAAAAAAAAAAAGTTTGTAGATCAGAGGCTTTGTTTATTTGTTAGTTAAGTTGTGATGATTTCCTTCTGGGAGATAACCATTTTGTTTCTCACGTAGCTGCATCACCCTTTTTCCTGTCCTAGATTGGAAACTACTCAGAATTCAGTGAACTAAAGGGAGTGCAAGTGCCTTTAAACTGACTGCAAATGAAGCTTATTTCTTAAGATATATGAAGAAAAAAATATACTCTGGATATCCACGGTGACTGGGAAAATTACAGAAATAATCCTGGCAAGTTGAGAACACAGTCACCTAGCATGACAGTGTGCTGTCCACAGAATTTTTGTGTAGCAAACAAAATTAACAAATAGATGCCACTATTAAGAAAAAGTTGCCCTATAGGGGAAGAGTTAAGAGCATGGTTGAATTTAGTAAGCCTGGGTTCAAGTCCTGTGCCTCACTATGTTTTTTTGTGACATGAATCTTTCCGGTATTCTATGTCTTCATTTGTAAATAGGGAGAAACGAGAATAAGGTTATCTACTTTATAGGGTCACAGCATAGATTAAATGAGTCATCTTTAACTTAAAACATTGTTGGCACACAATATGTGTTCATTCATTCTAAGTATTACATTATTGAAAATAACAGAATTAATCCAATGTGCAAGCTCTAAATCTCTATATAGGACCTAGAGATTCATATATAATATGTATGTATGTATGTATATGTATATTTAAAACACTTTTCTAGTATTTTGCTTTTTAGAAAATGCCTTATTATCCCTTCCAGCCAAATTTGGAGATCAGAGTTGCGGCCAGGAGTCAGACAGGTTATACAGTATTTCAATTAGTTGCAAAAGCAAGTGAAAAATAGAATGTAAGAAAGGATGGGGTGTGTTTGATTAGATAAGTTGGGGCACTATCATCTTTAGAGTGCAACTTTGCATTTGTGGCTTTTGAAATTCTATATTCTAAAAATGAAACTTAAGGACCAAAAGCATCTATCTGCTTGTCTTTCTAGAAAAATTGAGAATATATTTTTTGAAAATCTGTGTATACATGACTCCTTTTTATTTTGAGTCAAAGGAAAAGAGGCAAGAAAAATATTCATCCAACATATGCATCATATATATCATATGTATATGATATATATTATATGTGTGTATAGATTTATATATTATCTTGAAAATCTGAATTTTTGAACATCTTATTTGTATCAGTGTTCTTATTTTTCTTTGTTAAACCTTATGATTTCTTGGAGTAAAGTATAAGTAACTATTATTTTTTTTACTATAATTTGGAAAGAATATGTTGTTGTTTTCTTTGAGGAAGAAGAAGAGCTAATTTTGTCATCAGGCTTGTAGACATCTTGTTTGAAATTTCTTCAAAAGTGCTAGTTTATCATGGAGGATAATAAATACATATGCTGCACGCAAAAGGAACACACACTAGTTTCTACTATTAATTCAGAATTCTTGGTCCATCCTGCATGTTTTATAGTCTAACAGTGCTATGAAAAGAATTTTATATATTTTTGTTCTCTCCCTCTGCTGGCAGTGGAAGTAAATCCCAAAGTATTTCAGCAGGTGCTATTAATATGCAAATAACAGAGAATACACTATTTCTAATAGACCTCCCAACTGCATGGGAGGCGTCGCTGTTGGAGCAAATTAGCTTTCTGTAATTTGCATGCTTTTCACAACCTCCTGGGATTATATTTTAGATCAGAGACAATAAAAGCATATGCAGTTAGCTTAAAATGTAACTAATTTTAGACTTTGAAACAATTTTAACCTAACTTCTTTGTGGTGTTAAACAGCTATTTGCAAAGAAACTTTTATAACAGTCTATAATTTTCATAGCATTGATTTGCCATTAATGGCTCCATCTCTCTATAGCATGAAAACAAATGTGTGAACAGACCAGGTGTATGGGTTTCCCAATTGACTGAAAGACACAGGGGTGCTGAACTGGGGGCCTGAGAGTATGCATTGTTTGGACAGATACAAAGGATAATAGCACTGAAAAGAAGGCATGAAGTTGCACCAAATGGAGTGATCAGTCAAAATGCCATGGGAACCAACCAGAAAGATTAAGTATATTTATTTAACTGGTCATATAATTCTCACACTTTCTAAGTACCTAAGTAAATAAAGCAGCATCAAAATAAACTAATGGCTAATATTACAATAATTAACTTTTAATTATTCCAATTTCTGTCTTGCAAATAATATGTTTTTAAAACTATTATTCCATGTCATAGAAATTGGCAAAGTCCCTTGAAAACTATTCAGCCAGCCTTGCAGTAACCAAAGTCATTAGTGATTGGAAAATCAACAAAATTTACCAGGACGATGTTTTCTTACTGCTTAATCAGTAGCAAGATGAAATCTGCATCAACCACAACGCATTTAATTCAGAAAATAACTTATTTTGATCCTATACTGGGCTGGATAAATCAAGTTTTCTATATTTAGTTCATTTTTTAGCTTTTGTTGTCTTTTTTTTTTTTAAGCTTAAATGACACCTATTCATATGTGGTTTTGATTTGGAACCCAAATAATCTAATGACTGAACTATTTTGCATTTCCTTTTGTTTCTATAGGTAGGACTGCTTCATAACTATATGACATAAATATGTCACATGAAAAATATTAAAAGTGTGAATTTTTAAGATTTGTTGCCTAAATAGGTTTTCTGCTCATTGTTCACCAGTAACTGACCATAAGTTAAGCAGATATTTAAAAAAAAGTAAAGATAACTTTGTCATGAGGAAAGAATGTGATTATGTGTGGTTATTGCAATTTCTTGGTCACATTATGGGCTGGTACAATTAAAGTGACTCCCCATGAATTTTCCTAAAATATGAGAATCAACTGGTAATAAATAATCTAGCCTTTTGACATACCTTGAGTCTACAAAATAAAAAGCAATTAATTAAAATGTGATAAATCCAGCTCAGAAATAAGCTGGCACGTATATATGCTTGCATGTGAGTTTAACATTTTGATTGTTTGTGAATTTAAACTTTAAAGATATTATTTTGCACTCAATGACCACATTGAAATATTAGTCAAATGGAAAGTGAATCCATATAGGCTATATACAAGTAAAGGTAGATGTTATGACAAGAAGTTCTTTGAACATCAAACATGATAGTGAGAATCATGCTAATTTTGTAACAGATCGTATGATAGTAAATAAATATAAATGGTATAATAACATATAATGATTATAAGTGGTATAACTTATATAATTATACATGATTTATAGAATTTATAATTGATACAATTACTTTAAACTATTGTACCACTGTTTTATCCCATTTATTCTTCAATACCTTTTCTTCCATACCAGCCTACTTAGAGCTCTGTCTACACTATATCTTTTTTTTTTCTCTATTGCTGTTAATTATATGCATTGCTCTCTTTTTACCTCCTTTTTGTATTGTTTTCAAAACAATGTCTTCAGTTTTTATGCTTTTGTTTTTTCTGTTAAGCTGAAGATTTGAATTCAGTCTACTCCATGCATCCTCTGAAGTCCATTTTAAATATGGGCTCCCTAAGTATAGAGGTTCTGTGTGGAGTTTCCTGTGGAAACGGTGGAGTTTCCAGTGGAGTTTCTACACTGGTGGTAGATCTGCCATATGATCCAGTGACTCCACTCCTGGGAATCTGTGCAAAGAACTCAGGAACACGAACAGATGCGTAAGGGAGCTGTACTGCTATGCTTATAGCAGCACTGTTTACAATGAATGGGATGTGGACACAATCCAAATGTCCTCCAAAAGTAGAGTGGATCAAAAAAAGTTGGTATATATACCCAATGGAATATTACTCAGTGATCAAAAACAACAGACTCATGTCATTTATGGCAAGCTGGATAGTACTGGGAGGGATTGTACTGAACAAAATAAATCAGAAGAAAAAGGAAATATATCAGATGGTTGTACTCATATGCACAATATAGAGAAACCGAACAATAGGTCAAGAAAAATATCAAGCTTGCAAGCTGGCCATATTTGAGGCAATGATGCTGAAGGGGAAGATCAGAGAAAGGATAGAAAAGGAAAAGCACAAGGGAATATGATGATGGTTCACAGGTGCTATGTCAGTGGAAGGAATATGGACTATGATTCTGGGTTTGTTTGAGTGGAGAAACCCATTACTGTAAAAAGATATAATGCATATGTGCATATACACATATATGTATATGTATATACATATGTACATGGCATACACACATGTATATGTCATATATATATCACATATGTGTGTACATATACATATATATTCATGGATAATATGTTATAGTATATATATGTGATATATCATGTATAATGCATATATGTATATCATATATAATTATATGATATATAATATGTAATG
>NW_004567132.1:5666370-5683278 GCF_000260355.1 Condylura cristata
CTTATGTATAATTATATGTATTATGTTATATAATATATATATTATAATGTATGTGTATGTGTGTGTGTGTGTATATATATATATAAATGTCAGTGAACAATGTTGCCATTTCAAATCAATTTTTTTCCATAAGCATACTGTTACTTTCAAATCATTCTAATCTTGAAATACAATGTTTCTTAATTTTTAAATTGTGTTGGATGTCTTATTTCTCTCTGATAAACTCGGCACTGTCTGAGAGGAAGGTTTGTTCTTGCATGATGAAGCCAATTTCTTAAATATTGCAGGATCACCAGAAAAAGTTAACAGCTATTAATGAAGTTTTTTTTTCTTTTTTTTAAGATTTATTTATTTATTCATACAGAGCTGGGGTGCAGACCAAAGAAAGGGGTGGTGAGTGGATTCATCAGGGACAGAGTGGGGAGCAGAACAGGCAGATCAATGAAGTACACTGCTGAGGGGAGCAGCAGGCAAGGCAGGAGAGGCCTGCCACCCCATGTGAATCACCTCCAGGGTGGGGATCAAACTCTCACTGAAGCGGCTGTGGCCAGCTTGCAGGGCTGCATTCTAACCTGTTGTGCCACCAGGGAGGCCCTATTAATAAAGTTTTTATAAACACTTACTTATTCTGGCATATACTCTAAGAGACTTACGAAGAACACCTCTTTTTAAACAGACATTTATTCTCCCTATTCAGAGTGACTAACTAGGAAAACCCAGAACACATTTTCAGATGAAGATCTCACATTGTTTTTATGTGACCTTAGGTGCATCATTTATTTCTGCTGTGTCTCAGTCTTTCTATTTGTAAAATATTAACGTCTCCATCTCAACTCCTCTGAGTTACCATAAGGATTACTCAATGCAACACACTTTACATGAACATGTTTCTGAAGGTAGTTTTTAATAAGCAGACAAGGAATACCTGGTCTTCCAGTCTGGCCAGTCTTGGGCTTAAGAGCCACTGAGGACACACTGTCCCTCTGGTGGGACACCATGTAAATATCCTCATCTTTAACTATTTAGTGACATCTTCGTGGGGAAACCCCTTTATGGACTCTGCTTTTCTCATGGACTGGATGTTTGGATATGATATCCTTGCCAGCTGACTTTAAGTCAAGGAGAACTTTATGACAGCGGATGTGAAACAAATTCTGGTATGATGTGTTCAGGCCTTAAGTCACAGAGCTGCGTTTGTTTAGATTGAGAAAGAGCAGATCAGAGAGGCCTGGTCCTAAACATGAGGGGTATCATACTGGAGCAAAGTTCTGACTTCAGTAGAGGAGGAAAAGGTGTTTCAAGTTTTGTAACTGAAGAACAGTAGACAATTATTATTCTTCATTCTTCTAGGTATACACCACAAACATAAGCGAGAGAAAAATTTATTTTCCAAGAAAATGCCACATGTGTTAACTCGTAAAATTGGTGAATTGGTGGTGGAAAGCCCATGGGGATTACAACTGAGATGAAAAGATGCACAGAATGGAGAACGATGTAAAAAATTAATAAATGGGAAAAAGAGAAATAATAAAGTACAATCAATAAAAGAATTACCCCTACATTTCCCAGATTAAATATCAGGAAAGTCTTGCCTTTCCTTAGACACTTGATGGTCTCCTTTCTCATAACCTTTCATTAACACCAGAGTCTATTGCTGATACTTTGAAGATGATAGTGTTGAATATATATATATATATATATATATATGTATATATATATATATATATGTACATATACACATGTATATATGTATTTATGCATATAAATATTTATTTATTGAATGTATTCATGAACTAACTTTGATAGCTCTAATAGGAGAAATTCCTTTCTTTTTCACAAAACATAAGTTCTCTAACATCACCCTCCCTCAGAAGGCCCTGTCTGTGAACCAAACATTTTTCATTTGCCATACAAAGGACAACAATGTGCATGTATCAAGCATCAGCTGTGAAATAGCCACATAGCAAAGGGTATTCCACCTTCTCCCTTAATCTTCACAGCTATCCTTAAAGGTAAATAATATTGTGCTCATTTTAGAGTCTCCATAATACTCCCCCCAAAAAACCTGTTCAATAATTGCCAAACGAATATATAAATGTTCAAGACAGGCAAGTCATAGCTTTCAAGTTCTTTCCATTATACAACTACAAACAAAGCAATACACACTAATAAATAATTGCTACACAAACACACATGTAACTGGACCCAGAATACCTGTTGTTGAGGAATCACCACAAATTTAGTGAATTTTAGGACGAGAAATAATACAAAACAACTAGTTCCTATCAAAACATTTGCCACACTGTAGTTAGTTGCCTTAGAATGATATTGGCATAGAATGACATATGGGGATATTTCTGTCACACATATACAAGAGAGGCTAGTATAATCTTTATACCTGTCCATTAATTTAATCTTACCCTTTCATAACTACCCATGAACTAGAAGCCCAAGGTCCCCAGATGGACATGCTGGCATCACGTGTTTCAAATGGAGGGAGTTGAGCAAGCATAAGAAGGGAAATGGGACAACGTGAGGAGAGACTGCAAGATGGCAGAAGCCAAGATCACTGGGTCCAGGCTTGCGCAGGAATTTAGGACTGAAAATGGAATATAGACTTACATTCTACGAGTTTCAACCCAATTGAGAAAACCCTAGACTCTATAGAAGGAAGATAACTGAGGGAGAATTGGTGATTGGGGAATTCTGATGAGAACTCACACCCAGGAGCGCTCTGGTGCTTGGAAGTTTGGTGGGCTGCAGGAGCCTCTTTGCCCCTAGCTAAAGCTCTAGAGGTGAAGGGGGATGGGTCAGCTCGGTGAGTGGAGCTCAGGCTGAGGAAAGACTGAAGATCTGATCCGGAGCAACTGGGCACTGGGCAAAGCTGCTGAAGGATCAGCTTGGGAACAGGCAAGTTGGCAGCAGAGTAAAGACGCCGACACACCTACAACCAAGCTTGCACCGGAATGTATAAAAACCCTGGACTCACTGGAAGGAAGATAACTGAGGGAGAATCGGGAAATTGAGGAATTCTGATTAGGGAACTCCTATCTGGAAGTGCCACAGATTGGATAAGCAGAACCCTGCAACTCCTATTGATGGGGGAGTAGCGCCTGGGCTCTAGAACCACCGCAGAGGGAGGCTTCCTGCTCATTTGGCTCGGTGAGTGGAACCCAAGTTGTGGGAAAAGACTGTGTAAGTGGGCACATAGAGCCTGGGAATTGGGGAGGAAAATCTAGTGATCTGGTGACTGGGGCAGCTGCAATGCTTGCAACCCTTTCACCCACCCCCACAGCATAGGCCTGGAGGCAGGGCCAGCAAGTTCACAAAGCCCCTGAGATAAAAGGGGGGGGGGAAGGTCAGACTGAATCTAAACAGGCCCATTAACACTCCCCCAAGTGGTAGGGAAAGACTGCTCAGGAGAGATGGCTCTGAGTGGGCACAAAGAGCCCTGGAGGTATTGAGGGAGGACTGACAGCCTGCAGGGGGTGTTCAGAATTAGGACTCAAGGTGTTACTGAATAGCAGTGGCTGGAAGACATGTGAGCCAGTAAGGCACTGCCCTGCAAGGATAACAGTGCTCAGAAAATGAACAAAACCAGTGACTGGTTCAACCACAGGCCCAGCTACAACACTTCTAATGCACCCCAACCCCCAAGGCTGCACCCAAGCATAGAGGGAACGCAGGCCATCAGAAGGCTACAAAGATCAACAAGCACCTTCCAGGGACAAGGACTCAATGAGTTAACAGAAGAAGCTGAACACTACAAGGGACCCCTGATTGTTACTGGCAGAGACAACAGACATAATTCTACACAGTAGGGGCTGGAAAAACAGGAGATACTGAAACAAAACAAGGCTCCAAATATCCTCCACAACTGAAGTGTCTGGAAGTCCCTCTGCCATCCAGAAAGAACATTCAGAAAAAATGCCAGTCAATAATAGCAACACCATGTCTCAACGAATAGAAAATATTACAAAATATGCAAACAAATATTCAAGGAAGTCCACAGGGGGAAAATTCACCACAAAAAGAGCAATCAGCAGAAACCACCAAAGAAATAGAGAACAGACATACAGACCAGTGGATTCAGGTAGGAAACCCAGATATAAACCCACAGGTTTATGGACAGCTAATCTCTGACAAAGGAGCAAAGAAGATGCAATGGAACAAAGAAAGTTTGTTCAGCAAATGGTGCTGGGAAAAATGAAACTAGATCACTACCGCTCATCACACACAAAAATCAACTTGAAGTGGATTAAAGACCTAGACATAAGAATGGAAACCATAAAATACCTGGAAGCAAAGATGGGTCAAACACCACACGACATACACTTCAGTGACATCTTTAAAGATAGAGCACCCAATGCCACAATAGTGAAGGCAAGGATAAATAGATGGAGATGGGACTACATCAAGTTAAAGAGCTTCTATACAGCAAAAGAGACATTACAAAAAACAGACATCCCGCTTATTGGGAAAAAAAAAAATTCTCACACAAAACTAGCGATAAAGGTTTAAAAAATATACCGAGAACTAAAGAAACTCAACAAAAATAAAGTAAACAACCCCATCAAAAAATTGGCAGAAGAGCTAAAAGATATTTCTCCAAAGAGGAAATGCAGGTGGCCAACAAGCATATGAAAAACTGTTCAACATCACTTGTAATAAAGGAGCTGAAAATTAAAACCACAATGAGATACCACCTCACCCCAGTGAGAATGGCACATCTTAAAACAACTCGCAACAACAAATGTTGGCGAGGATGTGGAGAAAAAGGAACTCTCTTGCACTTGGTGGGAATGTAAATGAGTACAACCACAATGGAAAACTTTGTAGGTTCCTCAAACTGCTAATCATGGAGCTTCCCTACGACTCAGCACTCCCACTCTTAGGTATCTACCCAAAAGACACAAAAATACTGATTCAAAAAGATACTTGCACCCCCCCCATTTATTGTTGCTTTATTCACAATTGGAAAGACATGGAAACCGTCCAAATGCCCAAAAATGGATGACTGGATTAAAAAGATGTGGTACATATACACAATGGAATATTACTCAGCAACCAAAAAAAAAAAAAAAAAGAAACACATGTCTTTTGCAGCAACATGGTTGGAGCACTGGGAAAGATCATGCTTAGTGAGATAAGCCAGAAAGAAAAGGAAAAATCCCAGATGGTAGGAATATAATGGAACAGGTGAGAAAATAATGAGAATGATGAACAGCTATATACCAGAGACATTTTGTGGGTGTGGAGTGGGGAATGGGATCAAAAACAGTGGGGGGAGAGAAATGCACTGGACTATGGTGATGGCACATGGGTGATTTGGTGATGGGAACCCCAAGGGGATTGCAAATGAGATGGAAAAAAGGCACAAAGTGATGTAAAAATAAACTATTATATATGTATATATGTATATGTATATATATATATATTATACACACATATATTATATTATTATATATAATAGTTTATTTTATATTTAGTTTATATATATTATATTATACTATATATACATATAAACTATATATATAGATATATATACATATATATAGACATAGATATAGATATAGATAGATAGATATAGATATATATAAAAGAAGGGAATGGGTCAAGAAGCAGATACTATCTGCAAAACATGGAAGATGAAGACCCACATTGTGGACATTTGACTGTGCTCCAGAAGAGAACTGGCAGCCATCCTGATCTGAAGCGCAGCCCATAGAGGACTGGTCAAGGCTACCCCCACTAGCCCTGAGCACACTGTGTGTCATTTCAACAGTCTGCTAGAGGATCTAGCCTATTGATGGAAAATGCCCACAGTTCCAAAAATTAGAGGATTTGAGAGGCCAGTAACTACACAAATCATTCCAATCCTCTTTTTCCCTATCTGCGAGTCAGTGCTCTTTCTCTAAGCTTTCTGGACTGTGATTACTCTTCAGCAGACCATGGTAATATGTGCTTGGAAAAAAAAGTTAAATTAAACTAGTGCTTCAGGAATTCTTTCATAATGTAATCTGAACCAGTTCTTATTAATGAGGCCAAAGTATTTCCCATCCAACTGAAGTCCTGCTATTATTTAAATGTGTAAGTGAAACCATTCTTTATACCTTCATTCACAGTCCATTTAAGTCAGAAACTGAGTTTCCTTGGTTTACTAACTGGGCATTAAGCACCATTTGAACAGTTTTAAGACTATCAACATATGCAATGACCCATAATAAATATATGTACAATTAATTTTATATAGATTGTCCTTCATAGTTGGAAATGACATTGCCAATACATTTCTGGTCACATGCCTAAGTATTTTAGTGTGTATTTTCAAGAGGAGTTTCCATTTATAGAGCACTTACATTATCTCATCTATTTATCAATATAATTCAATAGTATTATTATGGTTATTATTTTATCATCAAGGAAATAATATTCAAAGTTGTTGAATAACCCAAGAAGGAATAAAACCAGAAAGCGGGAAGACCTGTGTCCATAAATACCATAAACAAAAATTAGTTTTCCTCCATAGTTGCAAGACAAAATTTTGTGTTGGCTATCATACATGAAAAATGGTCATTTACATGAAATGCAAAGTCTCTTTATGAAGAAGAAAGTTTATTTATTTAAATTTATGTATGGTAAAATTTATATCTTCTTTCAACAATTCTTCCATTGAGGTATTTGAGTTATATATTCAAATTAGTTATAGTATGCCAATATAATAGAATTTTACAGTAAATAATCTGAAAATAGTGCTGAGTCTCAAAATTTATTTACAATTTACTTTTTAAATGCAATGATATAGTTTTCCAATATAGGTGCACAGTTATTTTAATTACAGTTGAAGAAAAATAATTGAATATATGTTATGAGTATAATTTAATAAGAGTTTAAATATAATTTTTAGAGTCTTGGTAAAGACTGCAATAGATTTACCAATCTTGAAGTCAATGTATGCAAGGCCTTGTTTTTCACATCACCACTGGTATGAGAGAGGACTCATGAAAATTACTAAGTCATTATGAACAGAGAAGATAAAAAGTTTTTATTGATTTTATTATTTTTGAGATGTTATTTATTTATTTTTGCATAGAAAAACTGGAGTGCAGGCCAGTGATAAAGGGGTGGGGCATGAGAGGGTTCACCAGAGAAAAAAGCTGGGGACAGAAAATGTGAATTTACTGAAATACACTGCTGTGGGTAAAATAGGAGAGGTCTGCTGTACCATGTGTGTCGGCTCTCTGGTTGGGGATCTTAAGCAGGTTGAAGTGGGCCTTCTTGGGGGTCACACTGTGACTTAACCCCTAGGTTAAGGGAGACCCTGGATTTTATTTTTTTTTTCATTTCACTGTATCCTGAGAATATTTCTTAACAGATTTATCATGATATTTAATATGGAGGAAGATAGGTATCTGATTAGATATTTCTAATGTAGCCTCTCCTTAACTCTAAATAAACTACTTATAAAGGTCCACAATATAATGGACACTTCACAAAAATTTCAGTAACTGTCAGTGAAGCTATTGCCAAAAGTGGAGGAAATATCAAAGTGTCTACAAAATCTCTACAGTTGAATGAAATACCACAATTAGCAATGATGCATATGTTGCTAAAACGGGGAAATCATTGGCCTGAAAGAAAGGAGAAAATAATTTTTCTCTCTTCATCATTCCCTATCTCTGAAGCAGAATTGCCTCTCAACCCTGTTTTAGAAACTATTACAACACTGGTGCTCTCTTGTTTCTGTTGCTCACAAATTTATATGTGGAACCCTAACCCCAATGATAATGTTTGTAGGAGAAATTAACTCTTCTGCTATGATGAATTTTAGATTGTTTCCAAATATTCATTATTAAAACAACAGTGTAAAAAACAATAGTTTATACACTTGCTTTGGTATTTTTGAATGACACACTTCTATAAGTACAAATCTTGCTTTAGCCAATTTATATGTATTTTCAAGGAATCCTACTTTTGACCTCGGTGGTAGCTCTAAGAAGGACTCTGGAAACTATATCCCATCTTGTTGCTGGCTTCTGTTTTCTGAACAGAGGACTTCTACAGCCACTAGGAAAACATCCAGAGGCAGCCTTCTCCACATGTATCATGCTGCAGCAACTTTTTTTTTTTTTAAGATTTTATTTATTTATTCATACAGAACTGAAGTACAGGCCAGAGATGCGGAGGGTGAGAGGATTCACCAGAGACAGAGTGGGGAGCAGAACAGGCAGATCAACGAAGTACACTGCTGAGGGGAGCAGCGGGCAGGTCAGGAGAGGTCTGCCGCGCCATGTGATCACCTCCCGCGCAGGCGGGGATCGAACTCGTGCGGAAGTGGCTTAAGCTTCTTAGTGCTGTGCTTTAACCCGCTGCAACATCAGGAAGGGCCAGCTGCAGAAACTTTTAATAAAAATTTTCATTTACCAGTCTGAGAAAGTCAATATTTAGTTTTGTTGAGGAAGACATTGCAATTGTCAGCAGTGATCACTTTAACACCATAGATCCATATTTACAAATATCAACAAAACAGAAAAGAAAAATGGTACCTTGGGAAAACCAAAATTAGAATAAGCAAAAATGAAAATAGGGAATACTGAAATTTGGGGTTGTCAGACCAGAATTTTGAAAGAAAATTATTACTCTAAGAAAACAGATATAACCCAAGAAAAAAAGACAATTTTAAATTAGTTAAGTGTGTACCTCCAGGAAACCGCAATGATATATCAGAAACAGAAGGCAAATTTACTGATAAGAACAACAAGCAAGCACAGTAAAAATAGAACAAGGCTTTAGAAATTGAAAACTTATGGCCTTCCTTGGTGGCGCAGCAGGCTAAAGCTCAGCACTGCAAAAGAGCCACTGTCGTTTTCAGTGTGAATTTGATCCCTAGCGTGATGCACATGGCGTGACAGACCTCTCCTGACCTGCCTGCTGCTCCTGACCTGCCTGCTGCTCCCCTCAGCAGTGTACTTCGTTAGTCTGCCTGTTCTGCTCCCCATTCTGTCTCTGGTGAATCCTTTCACCACCCCTGCACTTCTGACCTGCACCCCAGTTTAAATCTTTGGGAAAAAAAAAAAAGAAATTGAAATTAGGGCACTCCCAGATGGTGTAATGGGTTAAAGAGCAGCACTATGAAGCCCCAAAGTCACTGCAACATGAATTCAATTCCAGGCCAGGGTAGTGACCCACATGGTATGGCAGACCTCTTGTCCCGCCCACTGCTTCCCTCAACAGGGTATTTCAGTCAACCCACCTGTTCTGCTCCCCACTCTGTCTCTAGTGATTCCTGTCATCCATCTCACCTCTGGCCTGTACTTCAGTTCTTGTATGCATAAATAAATATATATATTTTTTTAAAAAGCTAGAAGTTAATAATAGTGGGCCTGAGAAGTTGAACTGGAATAATAGTGTAAATTCAGACTGTAAGGAATAATAAATCTAGGTAAGTGAATACAGTTTATATATAACTCTAAATCATATTTGATATAACTGCTATTAAATGAGTATCAGTTCTAAATAAGGAAAGGGATAACATGAAATCATTTCAGTTACTTTCTAGAATAAAAATGTTTAATCTTTATATAACTGAGTGAAGGTCATTAAAAGAAGAGGAAGTATTTTCTTCATTAAAGAAATAACTACAGATATTAACTCACCTTTTAAAACTCTGAGTTATGAATACAATAAAGTGTGCTATATTAAATTTGTATTTTGAGAATTATCAGATGTAAACAACTGTGTAACCACCACCACAATCAAGATACAGAATTTTTTTTCCACATTTGTTCCTTTTGCCCCTTTCCATTCATTCCCACATACTTAGCCCAAATCAACCATTAATTTATTTTCTGCCAAAAGAAATGAGTGTCTTTTCTGTAGTTCCTTATCAATGGAATCATTTAGCTTGTTCTTTTTTTGTACCTAGTTACTTTTTCTCAGCATATATTTGAAATCCATTCATGTTATTGTATCAACCAGTAATATATTCTTACTTATTTATGAGTTATGTTCTCTTCCACAGATATAGTTCAATTTATTTTTGAATGCTCTTGTTGGAGCTCATGAGTTGACTCCTTTTTAGGACCATTACCATATTAAGTGTCTACTCAAGTGTTCAAAGCCCTATTTATTTTAGAGGAGGCTGATACATCTATGATTGAAAGTTGTTGATTATGTATAAGAGTATATTTACCTGTTTTAAAACAGCTAAATTGCTTTTCATAGTGACTGCAAATATTTTATTCTCACTGGGAAGTTTTGAGATTCCCACTGTTCCTCATTCTCATCAACACTTACTATTATCAAGATTTTTAAATTTAGCCAGTCTAATAGGGTTAAATAATTTTTATGGTTTGATTTTTCAGTTCATTAATAACTAATAACAGTGAGCATGTCTTCTTGTACTAATTTGGTCATATGTATATCATCTTTTATGAAGTATTTAATCAAAACTTTTGTTCAAATTAATTGGGGGTAGGGATTATTATCTTAAGGATGAATGAATTTTTTTAGTATTTTGAATAAAATTATTTTTCAAGTAAATATATTATAAATATTTTCTATTTATAATATTAAATATTATATTCTTTCTGAGATGGATTTGAGTTGTTTATGTTAAGTAAAAGTAATCAGAAATTGAAAGACAGTTATTAGATGGCCTCACTCATTGGTGGAATGTAAATAGCCAAAACAAACAAACTGGAAAAAAAACTGTTTTTACACTATATGAATAATATACTGGTTACTGAAAGGGTTGGGGAGAAGGGAAAGTGAATAGGCTGGGCACTGGACATATGATGGCCACTAAGTTAGATACATACACATAAAGAGTTGTAAAGTTGTACCCCCAAATTATAGCTATATAAACTAGTGGTGAATCAATAAAATGTGAAAAATGTTCATTTTCTTAACACCTTATTTCATTAAGTAGGAATATGTAAGTTTAGCGAGACCTAAATGAACATTTTTTTCTTTCATGATTATGACTTTTGTTTCTTACTAAGAAATATTTTCCCTACTTTTGGAAAAAATAATCTCCAATTTAATTTTCAAGTTTTATAATTGTCACCATTATATTCTAGCTTAGGATACATTTCAAGTAAAGTTTTGTTGAAGTATGAAGGAAGAGTCAAAGTTCATTTTTCTTCAATATGAATATCCAATTCATCGAAAATACTATACATTTTTTATTGAATTACTGAAGTAAATTTGTTGAAAATTAATGAGCCAACCAAATTTGTGAGCATCATAAAGATATTGTTTAATGAGTCATGAATATGCTATAAATGGTATATTTCATTTAAGTCTGTCTTTCTCTTAACATTATTTGGCCGTTTTCATTGAATAGAATTAAAACATATTTAAATTTATTCCAGTATTACTTTAGGGTAATATTGAAATTATTTTTTATTTAAACTTCCTAGTTTTTTATGTAATTATATAGAATAAAAATCATTTTTATGTATTGAAAAAACAACTTGTGACACTACTAAACTCATTTACTAGCGCTAGTAATTATTTTTGTTAGTTTCTTTGTGAAATACTGTATATAGTATTAAATCATCTATGAACAGTTATATTTTACCATTTTTAATCTTTATGTTGTTTTACTTTTTACTCATTTTGCATCAATTTGGTCTCCAGTTAAATGTTTGAATTATAGTGTTAGATGGCATTGGTAGAAGTGGGGTGACCCATGCTACTAGTCCTCACCAGCATCTGCAAGAAGTTGGAACAAGACCCAAAAGCAGACAGTCAGAGAGAAATATAACTAGGTTTATTTACAAGGGAGTGAGACGAGGGAAAAAAGAGAGTGAGTGAGAGAGTGAGCGAGAGCCTAAGATATTAGTTGGCCAACATGATTTTATGTCTTCTGTCATACCAGCAGCAGAGACAGAGTGTACACTGAGGCCAGAAGCCTTCTTATTTTTTACCAGCTACAACAGGTATAATTAAATATATTCATTAACTAGTTTGAAAATAAATGGTGAAATGACATTCTTGATTTTGATACACAGAAAATGTAGCTTAACATTATTTTTAAACTAACATTAAATTGAACAAACTATGTTAACACTAAAATAATATATTTGGAGAAGTTAAAAATGAAAGAATTCTCAAAATAAAAATGACTAATCACTATAAAATTAAAGAAATACATATGTTAAAATAAGAAATATGTAAATTGCAAGACAAATTATAACAATAAATGTAAATGGATAAAACTTGAAATTTCTCTGGTTAACATAGGTTAAAGTCCTATACATATCGCTTACTTATAAAGTGATATCATAGGTATTAGATATAAAAAGAATATTGGGAAAGATTCATCAGTTATTAATTGTAAATGGTAATATTGATACAATTATAGAATTCTTTAAAATTATTTTGTGTTGATAAAAGATTAATGTTTTATTAGATGAAAGAT
This sequence comes from Condylura cristata, assembly GCF_000260355.1. NCBI lineage: Eukaryota > Metazoa > Chordata > Mammalia > Eulipotyphla > Talpidae > Condylura > Condylura cristata. The sequence goes on from NW_004567132.1 coordinate 5,678,798, forward strand.
GTTTTATTAGAGAGTAGTTCAAAAGTATCACAGCTTCTCACTGTGAGAAATTTCTCACTTCACACTGAGTGTTATCATATAGGTAAGTTGAAATTGGCCATGGTGGAATCTTTAAACCATTGACTGGAAAATATTATTATAAACTAGACTTTCTCCCCTCCTTTCTGTTTTCCACTCTGGAGAGTTAGTTGTTTGACTTTTAACAGCACTTCTGATCATAATCCAAAATGAATATGTAGTAGTTATGATTCAGTAGGACCCAATAGTACAATTTAGAAATGTAGAACATAAACTTACTATAAATTCAAAGACATAGAGACAGAACTTCAATATTTGTGGGAGAGACTGATACATTGCAACTCTGTTACCCATTGATGCTTCAAATAAGCACACACAATGCAATTGAATGAGTTATTCTGAAAACATAATTGATAAGGTTACTGGATCTATGGACTTGAGCCACCAGAAAAAGTCTATCTATCTATCTGTCTGTCTGTCTGTCTGTCTGTCTGTCTGTCTGTCTGTCTGTCTACCTACCTATATATATGGTGTGTGTGTGTGAATGTATGCAATGCTTTAAAAGAATAATAAAATATACAAAAAATCAAAATAATTGTCAAAACACTTGATAATGAAGTATAGACTCTTGAACTGCAACACAAGCAACTAGAAATAACAAAAAGCTAACCACTTTTGCTGCTCAAGCAAATCTCCCCCTTTCTCTAACACAAAAGCATTTGAAAATAACTAAGGTGAATCTGAAATCAGTAGTGTAAATAAACACAATTTAAAATATAATGAAGACATGGCCATTATGTTATAAATATTGAAACTATAATTCATGAATTTTTAAATTCAAACACAATGAAAACAGAAAAAAATAGCAAATGATTTATTTTTTTATGTTATAAAGTATTGTTATTAATAAGATACAGATACTTTTTAAAAATATTTATTTATTTATGCATACAGAACTGAAGTACAGGCCAGAGGTGCAGGGGTGGTGAGAGGATTCACCAGAGACAGAGTGGGGAGCAGAACAGACCGACTGACAAAGTACACTGCTGAGGGGAGCAGTGGGCAGGTCAGCAGAGGTCTGCCACCCCATGTGTGTCACCTCCCAGGGTTGGGGATTGAACTCAGATTGAAGTAGCTTCAGCTAGCTTGCAGTGCTGAATTTTAACCTGTTGTGCCTGCAGGGAGGGCCCAGATATGGTTACACTTTTAAATAGAATGAGATTTAGAAGTCAAAATGCATGGCATATATCTTTTTTTTTTTTAAGATTTTTTTTTTTTAAGATTTATTTATTCATACAGAACTGGGGTACAGGCCAGAGGCTCAGGGGCGGTGAGAGGCTTCACCAGAGACAGAGTGGGGAGCAGAACAGGCAGATCGACGAAGTACACTGCTGAGGGGAGCAGCGGGCGGGTCAGGAGAGGTCTGGCTCGCCATGTGGTCTCCTCCGGGGCAGGCGGCAGGCGGGAATCGAACTCATAAGGAAGTGGCTTCAGATTCTCAGTGCTGTGCTTTAACCCGCTGCGCCACCAGGGAGGGCCGGCATATATCTTTTAGCTTCTGAAAAAATATTACGAAAGTGAAACTAAAACTTATATATGATAAAAGGATGTTCCCAAATAAAAGGTATTAAAATACAAATATTTTAATTGTGAAAATACTACACATAGATATTTCAAATAAATGTGTGGAAATTTTAGAAATAGTCAAAATAAAACAGTTAAAAATAAAAATAGAAATAGTTAGAAATGTTGAATGATTATCAGTGCCAGACAGTATTCTAAGAACTTTAACTCAAACTACTTAGTTCTCAGAGAAAACTATATGGTAAGCTGGATGGTTCACACATAAAAGAAACTAAGGAATTGAAATGTTAGCTAAAATATACCTGAAGTTAAATATCTTGGAAGTGCAGAATGGAATTAAAAGAAGGGGAGTCTGATTTGAGCCTCCACTCCTGACATTACGTATCAATTTGAGGATTTATTTACTTATTTATTTTTAAGTTTGAATCAAACCTAAATACAAAGTAGAGGGAAAGGCCAGTTGCATGGGGGGGACAACAACAACAACAACAAAAAAAAAACTGTGAAATCTCTGGAGGCTAACTTCAAAAATAACTAAAATAAGTCAAAAAAATTAATTGTTTTCAAACTTTCAAGGCATCACGATCATTAGATTATATCAGCAACCAGAGAAAATGAGTGCTGCGTATGAGGAAAGAAGATAAGTAAAGATAGCTGGGTGGAAGAAGGGAAGGACTGAGGAAAAAAGGGAGACCAGGAGGCAGGTTTATAGGTAGACAAGATCTCTGCTCCCGAGAGCTAATATTTAGTGGCTACAGACTTCCTTCTCTGAAACAATAGTAGGTAAAGATGAAAGATGTGCTGGGAATGTGTAAGAAATGGACTAATGTAGGGAAATAAAGTATTTTACTACACAAAAGACAGATGTAACCGAAGTCAAAATTTTCTCAGCAATGATCATGTTTTATAAGTATATGTTTATAATTTTACAACTATTATTAATAATCCTACCTTCAGGTAGAAAACATTAATTTAAATCTGAAAATTGCTTGCTACTAATTACTGATATTTTATGGAATTAATTTTTAATAACAGCCTACAAACTCATGTTTCTTAGGCAGACAACTGTGGTATTACTGCAGAACAGAGTGTATATGCCTTTAACATACATTAAAATCTGTATCTGAAACTGACAGTAGATGTAATTTATGAATAAATGCCAAATAAGATCATCAAAACATTTAGTTGAGGGGGAAAAAATGCTTTGACCACTATGCCATTATTATCTATGCTTTCAGAACATTATAGGCAATGCCAAGGGATTAGTAACAGGAATTATAGTATACTCAGTGATAGAACACAAAATTATGTTTCTAATATTCATAGGTGTCATCTTTATGACACAGAAAAGCTAACAAATGCAAATAACATGCATAGAGAAAAAAGATCTCCCCTCTCATCATCCAATAACCAATTGGAAGAGATGCTAAATATTTTTTCCACCAAGAAAACTAATTGTATGTGTCTATTATCTATGCTTATGTGTGTGTATCTCTAATGATAGCAAGTAATACCTAAATAAAACCCCTTACCCCACAATTTTTTAGTTCCTTGCCTACTTTTTCCTTAGAGCACCCAATAAATGAGGTGATTATAAAAAGCATTATAATATCCATCTCTCCTCTCTTCCACACAACTCACACACAGGATAGAAAGGAAAACCCTTGGGAGAACATAAGGCACAATTGTTGCAGGTGCTGTGCTTAGTGCCTGCCACAAGTGAGCACTCAGTTGGTAAAGGTGGTGGTAGTTGTAGCAGGAGGGAAAAACTTGACAAATGAAAAGAGATTTGCTCATCATTAGCCTAGTTAAACAATCTAAATATTGCAAAGAGGCTAATCGAATACATTTAAGAAATAATTCATTCAAGTCCCGAAGGATATGTAGTTTTGCAAACTAATAAACATTTTATATTACAATTAGAATAAGAAACAGAAAGGGATCGCTAAGAATGTACTGTTACAGAGCTAAGACTTGCCTTAGCTCTATATTAAGGTAATGTATTCATTTGTGTCAAAATTAGACCTAGAAAACAGGTTCTGTTAAGCTGATCCCGGTAAAATAAGAATTTGCTAATGCAAACACATCACAAATAATAGAAAATATGCATTTATTCTATACATGGTGGTTAAAATGAGTATTAGGGAAATATGTACATTAAGATAATTCTACATAGACTGAGAAATTGAACATAAGCAGGTTACTACAGAACATAAGAGAGGATAGATGCATATTTAACTTGTGGAGTAGACGAATACTTTCAACATAGAAAAAGGCAGAAATTTTGTATCCTAAATTCCATAAATATTATGTAATGAGTATTAAGCCAATAGATGAAATTCACGTTCATTAAATATTGAGTTACTATGCTTGATATTAAAACACCCTGTGCAAGTTAATAAATAAGCAATGTATACATGAAAGAAATTAAAATATCCAATACTTACATGAATTATTTTTAGCAATAGCATGTCAATTTTAATTTTCTAAAGAGTAAATGAATTGTGACATATAAAGATAAAAAAGTGTTGAAAACAAGTATTTTAAACAAGTGAAAAGTAGAATTATTAATAATGGTGATGAAGGTATGAAATGGGAGAGGCATTAGTTTTGTAAATACTTAAAAACTGGCTTTCTTCAGACAAGAGATTAACTAATCTTTAGATTTAATGTTAAAGCCAGTCTTAAGACAAAAGGAAAGGTAAAAAAGGCTAAAATTCAGAATGTAACTCATTATTTAGTAAGATGAGCTACACAGGATAACTGATTTTAAAAGGATGGAAAAATGATTTCCTCAATGTATTGCACTATTCTTAATGTAGCTGCTATACACAAGATACACACACACACACACACACACATATATATATATACATTTT
>NW_004567132.1:5684177-5685927 GCF_000260355.1 Condylura cristata
CAGGGGGGCCAGGAGAGGTCTGCCACACCATGCGGTCACCTCCGGGGCAGGCGGGAATCAAACTCATGCGGAAGTGGCTTTAGAGTCTCAGTGCTGTGCTTTAACTCACTGCGCCACCAGGGAGAGCCTGGTATGCACTTTTCAATCATTACTTTTTTATATTCTTTCCAATGGAAATAAGGAAAATATTAGCCCCTATGAGAATATATTCACCTTGATGCCTCCCAGAATTTAAGAAAAAAATAAATGGAAGGTACAAAAAATTATTTCATTGACTTGTAGAATTTTTACATTTTAGCTTAACTTCACATACATTCCTAAACATATTATGATTCAATTTAATTAACATCGCATGTCCAATAGTGGCTCCAAATTTTTCCACGCCATGTTGCTAGCTAGTTACCATACCAAATTAGAAGTGTTCTTTAATGGGTCAGATCAAGGTTCTTTTCTGCCTGAACCTGCAGCCTACCTGAGGTCGGTGCAGTATGCTCTGTGTCCTGGATCTTTACCTCTACATACATTTGGCACATGCTGATTGGAGAGACTGCGATAATCTCCACTTTGATTCATTAGTTCAGTAAGGGATATGTTCAGAAATATTCATTCTAATTCATAGCACTTAAGAAAGCATATATTTTCATAATATTCTAAATCTATTGCCTACAGTAGTAACTCAAACACATTATGACCAGCTTGCCATAAGCACAGTCATTTTAAAGTTGTGGCAGTGCTATTCCTTCACTGTAACTGGACAACATACGAATTGATTTAGAATAACATTTTTATCAAGTGCTTAATATACAGTTGTGTTGTTTGCACTGTTCTAGTGAGAGAGGCATCAGTTCTTTTATATCAGGTAAATCGCATCTGTATTTTTGAGCTGGAAACTGGCCAATTAACATAAAAATATAAATCAGTTGCTTTTCTTTTGTTTCTCTATTTAATATGTATATGACCTTTTATATAGTTAGTTTTAATCAATAGAAGAAATTTTTGTTGTTGTTATTTAACATGAAAGAGACTGACTTATGGATTTTTAAGATAAGTAAATGCACTTCTCCAAATGAGAATGAATTTCCAGTCCATTTCTTATTATACATTTATTTTTGTCAGAATTGTTGGAAACACATAATCTTCAATTCATCATTACTGACAACTACTTAGTACCTCTAATAATCAGCAATAAACAGGAAATTGTTAAATATACTGTTAACCACTTGTCCTGGTGGAGGTCTTATTAACATTTAGAATTGCCCATTTTACACACATGAATACCTCATTACATTAAAAAAAAATTCTCTTTCACCAGAGTTAGTCTGTTCTAAAGTTCAAATTTAGTTGACAGATGCTCTCTTACATAAGTAAACTGACTGGCATATTTTTGAACAACATCTAGACCTCTGTAGTTATCTCTGTGTGATCAATATGCTTTATTTTCACGTTCCCTTCAAGAGATCAATATACCAGAAAGATTTATTTAGGAAAATTTGACACTGTATATAATATTTAATATTTCCATTTCAGTTTAACTTCAAGACATTTCATGCTGTTTAAAGTTAACACTGTAAAGAGTAAGTGATGAAAGAGAACTGTGATGGATCAGACTTCTACAAAATTACAAATGTGTGAGGAGTGTCCCAAGCAGATAAAATCTGCAAGATCATCTGGTGATTTATTTGCCCCCTCTGCTATTGGACAGAAGATCTGACTACCTAAATAATAATAATAATAACAATAATAATAATAA
>NW_004567132.1:5689582-5697208 GCF_000260355.1 Condylura cristata
TGGTGGTGGCACAGGGGTGATTTGGTGATGGGAAACCCGTGGGGATTACAATTGAGATGAAAAAAAAAATGTGCTAAATGATGTAAAAATAAACTTTTTAATAAAAAAAATAATAAAGCAGAACAATGGAAATGCTAAAACTAATACTACAATTATAGGAATAAAAATCTCAGTTATGCACTCAACTATGGAATGGAAGGAACAGAGGAAATAAGCACTGACCTTATAGATAGACCAAAACAAATAACCTCAGCTGAAAAATAGATAAAGTCAACAAAATGAAAAGATGAATTAAGCCTTACAGACAGGTAGGATGATAGTAAAATAGTTAACATTCATGTTATCAGAATCACAGAATAAGAGAAGGAAAAGGAAGGGCTAAAAACTTCTCAAAGAAATAATGACAGAAGATTTTGAAACTTTGGCAAAAGTCATACACTTTTACCTTTGAAGAGCTAAACAAACTCCACATAAGATAAATCCATGGGAATTCACACCAAAATACATGACAATGGAACTTCAAAAATCTAGAGATGAGGGGGAATTTTTTTTAAGTTATTGAAAGAGAAATCATACCTTACCTACATAGGAAAAATACTCATGTGGCAAGATTTAGCACCAGAAACTGTTAAGGCCAGAAGTCATTTGTACAACTAAAAGAGCTAAAACTATTTTGAAAAGAAGGAATGCAGTAGAAGAAATTGTTCTACCTGATTTAAAGATTTATAGCTACAGCAGTCAAGACTTAGGTGTTGGCAGAATGCTTAACGGATCTATGAGCAGCAATAGAAAACCAAGAATTAGACCCATTCAACTATTCTTTACATTAATTTTCTTTTTTGAATTAATAAATTTTACTTTTAGGGAAGTTTTAGGTTCACAAAACATTCAAGCAGAAAGTACAGCAAATTCCTATGTATTCCCTGCCCCCCACCACCACACACACACATAAGTTTCCTCATTATCACTATATCCTGGAGAATGTTCTGTGTGTTCTGCTGCTGTTGGGTGGGATGTTTTGTATACATCTGTCAGTTCCACTTGGTCCAAAGTGTGGTCCAAGTCTAATGTTTCCCTGTTGAGTTTCTGTCTGAAGGATTCATCCAGTGCTGAAAACAGAGTATTGGAATATCCTTATTACTGTATTTTACATTTCTTCTTCAGACCTGTTAGTATTTGTTCAATATATTTAGATGCTTCAATGTTGGATTGATAGCTGATAGATAGGTAGGTAGATAGGTAGATAGATAGATAGATAGATGGATAGATAGATACATCGATAGATAGATGATGGTAATATACTGTTGGTGAATTGACCCATCTATCACGCATACTGGCCATCTTTGTCTCTGTTTTTTTTTTTTTTTTTTGGTTTCACGTCTATTTGTCAGGTATAAATTTAACTCCCTCAGTTGTCTTTTGGGTCCCACTTGAATCTCTTCCCCACACCTTTAGTTTGAAGCTGTATGTGTCCTTAAAGCTAAAGTGAATCTTTTGGAGGCCATATTTGGTTGGATCCTTTTTTATCCATCTAGTCACTTGATACCCTTTCATTGGAGAATCAATCCAATAGCATTTATTTATTGATACTCTGATACCTTAGTAATGCTATCTTATTTATTGCTTTTTGACTGTTTTGTAATTTTATTTTTATTTTCTGCCTTTCTTATTGCCTCCCTTTATAAACTAAGGATTATCTGTAGAGATATGCTATCATTCTTTACTGGTTTTCTTTTCTTATTGTAGGTATTAGTTTGTCTTTATATGAGATTTACATAAAACAGCTTAGGTTCTATCTTTGTACTTTTTCCTCCAGAAGCTTCTGCTCATGGATTTCTGCTCTGTCACAAAAATTTTCAGTGGAGGCAAAAAAGACTTTTGAAAAAAGTGGCCTGGGGCAATTGGACAATCATTGTCAAAGAATGAGCCTTAGCCTAAGTTTCATAACTTATATTAAAAATAACTGAATATGGGTTAGAAGATTGTATGTAATATCGTTAAATTTTAGAAAAAAGATAGCAAAATGTCAGGATCTAGGACTAGGTAAAAGGTGAATGGCTTGACAGAAAAATCACTACCCAATTAAGCAAAAATCAATCAATAGGTCTTTATCAAAATTAAATATTTCTTGGACCTCCCTGGTGCCACAGAAGGTTGGGTCTCAGCACTATGGAGCTGTCAGTGGCAGTGCAGCGTGGTTTCAATCCCCGGCCATGAAGATCGTCCACATGGTCCAGCGAACTGCTCAAAAGTGTGTTTTGGTTGGCCTGTCAGTTTTGCTACCCACTCTGTCTCCTATAGGTCCTCTTATCACCCCCACCTCTGCCCTGTACCCCAATACCCCAATAGTTGTACACATTTTTTTTTGTGAGAGATCCTGTTAAAAGGGTGAAAAGACAAACTTTGAAAAATGAAAACGTCCTATCTTACAAAAAAACTAATATCTTCAATATTTAATGAACACTCAAAGCTCAGCGTTAAAAAAAATCCTATTAGAATATTTAAAATTGGGCAAAATAGAAGTGGAAGCTATATAGCTGTCAAATGAGCATACAAGAAGATGTTCACCATTAACATTAGGGAAATGCAAATTAAACTAATGAGCTATTGCTATATACTTCTCAGAGTAACTAAAAAAAAAAAGTGTGACATCAAACATTGGTAAGCATGAGGGAAATTGGATCATTCATACACTTCTGGTGGGAATGTGCCATGCATGGTTCTAATCAGTAGGAATATTTTTTTAATACACATGTATCTACCACATGAGCCAGCAATGAAATTTCTAGATCTCCCAAAGTGAAAATTTATATACACTATTTATATGAGCTCTATAACAAACTAGCAGTTTTATATGTAATAGCCCAAACTGGACACAACCTCAATGCCTTTCATTGAATATCTAGTTGAAGAAAGTGGGGTACATCATACCATAGAATACTAGTTAGCAATAAAAAAGGAAAAAGCACTTCTGTATCCCTAGATGAGTCTCCAGTACATTGACAGTCCATGCTTTTAACATTCTTGAAATGACAGAAATAGAGAAACCGAAAAAGATTTGTGATTTCTAGGGGGAAGGAAAATAATATGTCTTTAAAAGGGCCACATGAGGGAACAGCAGTTTGAGGGAATCTTCTTCGCATTGAAACATCTGTATCTTGAACAAATCTGTGTTCAAATTCTGCTAGTACACTGCACTATAGTTTTGTAAAACATCACCTTTGAGGTGAACTGTATAAAAAGTGCATGTAATCTTGTATTTCTTACAGCCTTGTGAATCTATACTCATCTCAAAATTAAGATTATTTTAAAAGTGCCAAAAACACAGTAACAATAAACTGTAGACAAAGCTAAAAACAGAGAAGAGATTTCCTTAATGGCTTCCACATTGGAAAATAGTATAAAATAGGGTCAGCTTGTAGTGGTCTGATTCCATGGCAAGACTCACCTTTTTCCTTCTACCTTTGAGCTTCCTCACTACTGTGAGCGGATTCAACAAGTTATATTTCTGAACAGGCCAAGATATTTGTCTGATACAAATTTTGACATCTCTTTTTAGAACTGCAAACAAGTTACTTGGGCTTCCTAGTATTCTAGAATCTCACTTGTAAAGCAGCCAGCAACATGGTCAAATCTATTGAGAGCATACCCTCATCAACCTCCTGTGTTTATTGATATTTACGTTATGATACAAACACGTTTTTTGAGAGCCTTTTTCTCACTGCCTGGTGTTTGCTTTCATAGGAGAGAGGCCAGACAATTGAGAGGGAAGGAGGCGGCACTTGTGCTGGATTTATTGGCATAGCTCACGGAAGAGCAAGCTTACCACCAAATAGAGGATATTGATAAGGAGAGTAAATTCATTTGAAATCACTAAAACTCAGTTAGGGGCATATTGTATTAAGTGAAATGCCATTACTGAAAGGCCCAGGGAAAGACTGTATGCCAAATCATGAGAGCTTTTCAGCTCACTGGAAGGCAGCCATTGCACCCACACACTATAGTTGATGGCTTGGAGTAGAGATAATTTCTGCATAGATCATAAAGGGACTTGAAAATGGCTCACTCCCTAGGAGCACAGGCACGAGCTGAATAGTCCCCAAGTGAAAGCATGCGAGAGAGGATCCCTGTGCAGTGAAAACAAACACGGAAGGGTTTGCATCCCAACTTTCGATAAAGGCTTGCTTTCATGGAGAATGTGGCACATTGGTGTATTTTTAAAAAACCTCCCACTAAGGTCCATCATTTGATTCTGCTTTTTTTCTTTTCTTTTCTTTCTTTCATTTATTTTATTATCATTATCATTATTATTATTATTATTATTTTGAAAAGCAGCTCACTCTGGAGAGGATGGCAGCAGAACTCAGGTTTGTTTAATACATTTAACTAGCATTTTGTTTTTAGTTTACAATGTCCCCCAACCCCCACTCCGCACCCAGCTGAAATAAGTTCCCTACAATGGCCTTACCAGTAGCTTGGATGCTATTTTTGGTGCAAGAGCAAGTTTGCTCCCTGAACAAGTCAAAGATGAGATTCAGAAAATCAGTTTCCTTCTAAGCAGCCTCCTGCACCTCCCTGAAGGTCGTTTGAGGTTTCCTCTCTTTATGTCTCTCCCACTGCCCTTGCACTGTTAATCCTGGTGAGCAAGGACGTACTGTAAACACTAGTCCATTTCAGTGATGTGTATAAATCTTGTTCAGGTTATTCAGACTCAGGCAGCTCCTTATCTAACAAGCACCAGAGCAGACTTTTGAAAACACTTTTCACCTGTGACAATAGCGGCCCAGTTTTGTCCTCGCCAACAATGGAATAAATGCAATATCTCATGTCAGCTAACTCCATGTCTTATTTATGCCAGATTCTTCTGGGTTCAGCATTTTAAGTCAGACTTTGCATTAGGATTTTATTCCAGCAGAGAATCCTAGAACAGCACTGCCCTGAAAAGAGACATTTTTCCTTTTAAATAAAATTCTAGAATGACCAGAATAGAAATGAATTGTCTTTGCTGTGCAATGTTAGCTTCCAACTATGCTATATTTTAATCAGGAGAAACTAAGCTTTGAACCTGTAGGGTAAAGGGAAGTGGTCAGGTTTCTCCCCAGCCCCCTGGCATTAGCATCAATGATGGACCATGGTGGGCACTTGTGGTCTTGTGAACATGTCTGATGGCTGCGCCTGGAGCGGCGTGGGCCTGTGTGAGTAGGAGCCCTGGGAGATGGGAGATGGAGTATATAAGGGCTGGGAGATGGAGTATATAAGGGCAGTAGCAGCCTAGGACTGTGTGGCAGAGAGCAGTGGAGACCAACATGGAGGCCATAAGAGAACACCAGAAAGTGCAGAGAGCGTGATGATTCCCCAGGAGGCTGGGAGCCACCCCCCCTTGCTCCTGCCTGCCCTGCGCCTTGTTATCTCACTACAAATGGTGTAGAAAGATCATCATTGAAAGCTTGAAAAAGCCACTGAGGTCTCTAGACTCTCCTTACCTATCTGCCAGATGCATAGATATCCTGCTCCGTGCCTTGCTGGTGTTTCAAGACCTGTGACAATAAGTGTCTTGGAAAGTACCAGAGTCGGAAGTGCCAAGTACAATGTGATGACTCAGGTCATCAGCAGGCAGGACTCATTTTTGGCTGAAGGAAGATCAAGGATAATTCACTGCCCGTTAATTGCTTCCACTAGAAAATAAACTTTTCCGAGGATATGCATACTAGAGTGGGGACCCAGTAGCATTATGAGCACACTATAAGATGCTTATATTTGCAACAATAAACACTTAGATCCTTCTTGGTGACCACAAATGCACGACAGCATGCTATTTTTTTTTGAGACCCCTAAATCACCAAAAGGAGTTTTATTCTGCTAAATTGATCTTTCTATGGTAAAATAGAATATATTTACAAATTTTTGCAAGATGGTCAGAGACAATATTTGCAAGCAGGTGTTTTAGCATATCAAATTGTAGCAAATGGGGGCCTCCCTGGTGGCACAGAGATTAAAGCACAGTACTACAAAGCTATCATCAGTCACTGCAGCACGAGTTCTATCTCCAGGCTGGCCAGGGAGCTGCCCCACATGGCACAGCAGATCTCTCCTGTCTTGCCCACTGCTCCCGTCAGCAGGTTAATTCAGTCGACCTGCCTATTCTGCTCCCCACTCTGTTTCTGGTGAATCTTCCCACCCTCCCCCCTACACATCTCTGGCCTACACCTTAATACCTTAATTCATAAATAAATCTTTTAAAAAATACTGCAAAGGTATCAATTTTGAAATACTCAAATCCCTATTAATTTTGGAGCTTTAATTTAAGGTAAAAACAAGAGGTCCAGGGAAAATGAAGAGGAAAGAAATGCTTATATCATCAATACTTGTATTTATTCCTCTGGTTGACATTCTCCATTTCACTAAGTAGTCTTTCACCTCTTAGATCTGGTCATACACTATCCTGGAAAATTCTTCCATTGTTACCCACTTTTTGTGGGATAAAATGCTAAGCTCTCTTGAATGGCCTAACTTTCAGGTCTTTGTCTAACTCAGCCATCTCCTTTAAAGATCGTTCCCTGTCATGTCTGGTTGCAGCACCATATCTTCTTTGGTTGTTGAATTTTACATTTGTCTAGATTTTCACATGACTCAGTTGGAAAACTTCTCTTTATTCTTTTAAATGTGAGTATAAAAGTAATTGTCATCTTTTTGAAAGCCTTTCATAATGTTCCCAGCAACTCTCCTTCAATTGTGATGTGACCAGAGTGTCTCATGCACATACACGTTGTTGTCACTCCATATACATGTGATGACATACGACTCCCATCTTGGTCTTTACTTCCCAGGGGTAAGAACTGTACATTTTCATCATTTTTTTCTTCAGTATCTATTAGAGTGTCTGGCACATATAAAGTCACAAAGCCTTTTGTTGAATGAATATGTGAATAAATAAGTGAATTAATCCATGAATGATTATAGGGAGAAAAAGTAATTTTAAGCACAGAGTAGCACATAAAAACACAAAGCCAGGCCCTCCCTGGTGGTACAGTGGGTTAAAGCACCGCATTAAGAAGTTAAAGCCACTTCCACATGAGTTCGATCCCTGCCTGCCCTGAAGGTGCACCATGTGGGTCACTTCCGAGATCGGGATCAAACTCATGCTGAAGTGCACATGGTGCAGCAGACCTCTCCTGACCCACCCGCTGCTCCCCTTAGTAGTGTTTTTCGTCAGTCAGCCTGTTCTTCTCCCCACTCTGTCTCTGGTGAATCCTCTCACTACCCCTGCACCTGTGGTCTGTACCCCAGGTCTGTATGCATAAGTAAATAAATCTTTTTTAAAAAGCCACAAAATAAAAATAGAGATGAATAAAAGGGGAGGTAAGTTTCTAATTTATGCCTCTAAATTTTAGGGAAGTTTAAATTCAGGGTCCCCAAGTTGCTGAAATGATGGTTTTCCTTGTGACAGTAAACAATGTTGAAGCTTTTTCAGAAGTTCAGTAGTGTTTTTCCTCCTCTTCCTCTCCCTCCTATTATATGCAACCAACATTATGTTCTTTTTTTCTGATTTGTCCAGTCATTAAGAGAAAGTAGAATAAATCCTTTCATATATCAGATTATGCTTCCAAGAAAATTACTCTTACCCAA
>NW_004567132.1:5697308-5707468 GCF_000260355.1 Condylura cristata
CCTGACCCACCCGCTGCTCCCCTTAGTAGTGTTTTTCGTCAGTCAGCCTGTTCTTCTCCCCACTCTGTCTCTGGTGAATCCTCTCACCACCCCTGCACCTGTGGTCTGTAACCCAGGTCTGTATGCATAAGTAAATAAATCTTTTTAAAAAAGCCACAAAATAAAAATAGAGATGAATAAAAGGGGAGGTAAGTTTCTAATTTATGCCTCTACTGTTACAATACATTTTAGGGAAGTTTAAATTCAGGGTCCCCAAGTTGCTGAAATGATGGTTTTCCTTGTGACAGTAAACAATGCTGAAGCTTTTTCAGAAGTTCAGTAGTGTTTTTCCTCCTCTTCCTCTCCCTCCTATTATATGCAACCAACATTACGTTCTTTTTTTCTGATTTGTCCAGTCATTAAGAGAAAGTAGAATAAATCCTTTCATATATCAGATTATGCTTCCAAGAAAATTACTCTTACCCAATTCTCAAAGAGGACCAGCCTGCAGGATCAAAACAAGCAAACAAATATGTCTTAAGGCAGAGTCAAAGAAACCTGCTTGTCCATATACCTGTTTTTATTAATGTTCAAAATAAAGTGTTATTTCAATATGATTGCTTACTGTTTGGGTCTCTAGGATTGCATCCTAAAAAGAAACCTGGTATCTAATTAGGCAGTATATTCTGTAGCAAAATGATCAAAAATATATTAGTGTCTCCTAATGCATCTTTTGTATTCTCACAGGCAGATTATTCATGGCTCCAACTTTGAAAGAATATTTGTTTAAATATTTATTTAAAGAAATTAAGTTCAGATGCAGTATTTACACTTATCTCACAGTGATACTGGTAGGTATTTAAGATACTATGTAAAATGAGCCTGATTAGTTTCTTAGAAAATTTTATACTAAATCCTCTCAATGTGCTCACTGGCCTTTGGGGGAGAAGTATTGATGCTAATGGTGGTATGTGGACCCCTAAAACTGGTTTCTCCCATCAATCAATGGCATCAATGACAGCTCTGCTCCATTTTGAATGTGGGGATCCCACCACCCCTACTAGCAATGACCCTCTTGTTTTCTGAAACCAATCTACCTGATTAGCTTATAATGTTGGTTATATCTGAGAATATGAAAATATGTGAGATATTTAAAGTGTCTCTATTAGCAGTCACATTAAATCGTGATTGAACTCTCATAAGAGGAATACAACTGTGTGTCTGATTCCAGCATACACAAAGCACATGAAGAAGCAAAAAAGTAAACAAACTCGAAAGAAAACTTAACCAACATTATTTTAAACCAAGTGATATTTTGGGGGGTTATGTATTCTTAGAAGTAATATATGACTGAAAAAATTCAACTTTAGTACTCTGTGTGAAATATATAACCAAAACCCACACAATATTAAAATATATGCAAAATTTATGAGAGTATGTCAGGTGTAATGCTTGATAAAGTAAGCTTAATGCTTAAGGAATTTATCTTCCACCAGAAAAAGCCAACTCTTGCAATTCTGAGTCAGAAAATAATTTTTGAAATACTTTTCTGTAAAGTCATTCCTTTATTAATGAGACCAACTAGGTGAGCTGAAAGAAGTTAGTTCCCTAAGCATCCAGAAAGACAAACAAGTTCCTCAAAAACACGGAGAAGTCAGTATGTCATATTAAAAAACAAATACTAAAAGACAGCTTCATACTATTATTTCCTAGGGAAAGGTAGAAAAACCATCCTCAAGGGAAGAGTAGAAAGGAACATCAGACAAGTTTAAACTTAAGAAACCGTGTCATTTTTAGGACCACTACAGTTTGGTTAACTGCCCAAAAGTTGAGCAGTTTACTTCTCGCTCATGGGCCTAAGTGGGTGAGAAGTTTCTGGAACTTAGGCTTCTATGCACCATGCATTTGAAACAGCTACTTTACAAATATCACTAATCCAAAATTTTGTCTTCAATGTCCAGAGCATTTCTGAACAAGCATAACTTAAAAAAAAAAAAAATGGAGGTATAAAGATACCTAAGTGATTTATTTTATCTCTGCCGCATCTCTTTTCAGTTACTTTAATTCTGCAACAAAATAGCAACTATATGTGTGTGTGTGTGTGTGTGTGTGTATTTAAGACTAAAGCAATGGTTCAGTTAAACCACTGGTAAGATTTCAGCTCTTTTCTATATTACTTGGTTGGATAATGAATCACCATAGTTGTTTTACTAAATACTCTGTTTGATAATACTGCCTATGAAATTCAAATAGAGACAAATAACTTGTTCATAGCTATTGTAATTTTTTTTTTACCTCATATAGTTATTTTAAAACTACCATATCAAAGAACAACATCATCTGTACACACCAGCTTAATGTTAGCTTCTCTTGCTCAAAAGCAAACTTGTCTGTCTCTCATGTTTTTCCTCCCTTATATTATTCTAAATCTATTTGTCCCATCCTTCTTTTATTTTAATGCTTTCTAAATATTTTATGTTAGATGTTATTTTATGCTAGTTCAATTTTTTGAAACCCATCCTAAACCCTCCATACAAAAATGAATATAATCAATACATTGTAAGCTTGTCAATTTTTTAAAAACATGTAAGAGGTTCTCAAAGAACAAAATAGCTATGGAGGTGTGACTGCCAGATGCCCAAGTTTAGATGGGTGAATGGAAATGTCTCTATAAGAAGAAAGAAATCTATAGATAGATTTCTATATTCATTGGTATTACCGAGGCTCTTACATCAATATTAGGTATTGAAAGTGACCTTCTTTGAGGAATACTTTATGGAATGGACAGTTGACATTATTTCAGGTCACATGGATTACAAGATAGTATACTTACTGTAAGCATTAAAAGGTTTCTGGAGAAGGAAATGGGTAACCTCAGAGGATAACAGCTTTCAATATTCATGGCCAGAGGCCAAAAAGTCAGAAAGAAAGTGATAACCTACTTTTTCAATAGTAACCACCCCGGTGGGGAATGGAAGGCCTCTTTGGTATTCACTGTGCACTGGCAAGGAGTGAGGTTCATTCTGGGTTTTGTGCGGGACCTGGCTCATTACAAGGTTATTACTATCATTATGGTGGACAATGCAATAATATTTTAAATGGACCAAATTTGGCTCCCTGTTATTCATGAAGTGCTCTTGCCGGCCTTAGGGAAAATAGCTTATGAGTGCAGGGAAATGGAATCTGGCCCACATCCCATTGCTTCCTCGTCTCTAAATCTAAAAGAGCCACTGTGAAGAATATCCATGATTCTAGTTTACATTTGCTCTGATGATAAAAAGTGGTCTTGGTGGCTAAGTCGTCTGGACTAACTGGAGAACTATTTGAGGGCAAAAATAGAAAACAAATGAAGTTATTTTCCTGAGACTGTCCCAAAACTTTCTGGCAACTTCTTCTGACATTCTGCATTTCTTCCTTTGCCCCCTTTTTCATTTACTGATCCTTTGTGAAGAAGGACAAATTCACATGAAGACACTTGTCAATGTATGTCTCCTGGGAGAGTGGTTCTTCAGAATATCTTACCACAGAATGATTCTGGGAACAGTCTCTGAAAGGATCACAGTACACGTGAGCATGTTGGAAACACTAAATCACTTTGGAGGAAAGACAATTGCTTCATCATAACGCGGGTCTCTTTTTTTCGGTATAAGATAGGATACCTCTTAAGACTGTCATTTTTCTAGAGACTATGTAAAGATTTGACTTGTAGGGTCCCACTGGAGAGAGTAATGTTTAACTACAAGAGAGTCAGCTTCATTTCAAACCTAAGTTCTATCACCTAATATGCAAATGAGATAGCCTTTCAAAGCTTTGTCCCTACGAGCACATTTTAGATGGAACCTTAAAACAATTGTCAAGGCATTGATTTCTCTGAAAGCACAATAATTTCAGTAGAAGAAACAAGGTATCCGTTAAGCAAAAAATTCTTGGTATCATTGGATTTAACTATTGTTCATGGTAGTTTTTACAACTACAACGCATTATAACAATAAGACTTTAGTGTATCAGACATAGAAATAGTTTGGG
Organism: Condylura cristata; assembly: GCF_000260355.1. Classification (NCBI taxonomy): domain Eukaryota; kingdom Metazoa; phylum Chordata; class Mammalia; order Eulipotyphla; family Talpidae; genus Condylura; species Condylura cristata. Next base: position 5,701,314 of record NW_004567132.1, read on the forward strand.
AAGTAACTTTGCCATGAGTTGGATGACTTCTAGAAACTAAGGCTAAATTTGTCATTATTTTGTCTTTATTCCAAATGTGACCAATTAAGTCAATTAGTTCTATTCAAGACTTGTACCCTTTCAACTTCAAAATGGAAATTTCTATTGAACCAGATTTCTGGTAACTTTTAGTACTGATGAAATAGTTAGCCAATTGATTTTTAACCAATTTAAAAATAGAATTCCAGCAAAACAGTTTGTGCATAGAACCATCTGGACAAAGATGCCCCTGGCAATTATTAACTTCATTTCCCTTTGCAGAATTCCTGAGGAAACATGCTCAGCAGTCAGCTAGCCCCTTTTGCTAATAAGCACTCAGTGTTTTAGAAATAAATTGAACAGGCTACCCTAGTCGTAGACTGTAGGCAGCTTGTGAGCTGGGAGTTGAAGTTGCACCATTTTGCTTTCTACTTTTATATCTCAGTTGGTGTGGCACTGATGGAATGATCTTGGGGAAGTGATGATAGAAAATCATGCACGGCCATCTCTCATAAAAATCATTCTTCATCCAGTTCAAGGGCTGCTTTACAACTTTCCAATACACAAAAACTCTAAGTGCATTACCTGGGGGCAGGTGTAAGGAAGCACAGAGCTTTATGTAGTATCGGTCCTTTTGGAATATTTTTGCCCTTTGTGATAGAATAAAGAAATGGAATCTTCAGGGGTTCATTTTAGAATAGGTTTTGCAGCTGAGAAGCCAAGCAAGACATCAATATAGATTAATAAATTTTATCCCTTGTTGTATTGCTATCTTAGACTAATGCTGGCAACACTAATTTAAGTTCTAGATGATACTTTGAAGACATATAAGCCAACATTTCCCCTTAATTAATTGGAATTGCTATGTTCTATGGAAAAGTAAAACATAAAACCAACAAAGATGGAGTTTTCAGTATTTAATAGCAATGGAGAAAGCTTTGGTGGATGACAGAGCACAGAGAAAAAGTAAAATAAATAAATAAATAAAAAGACAATATTAAAGACTAAATGAGAACAAGCAGGAGAAACAGAGGCATTTTAAATGATCCCATAAATGTATCAATCGTTTAATATAGTGGTTGAATCAAGGGTTTCCCCAAACTTAAGAAAGTTTTTCAGCAAGTCTGAAGTAACTGCAACCTATTCACAGAGTGATTTAATCAGTTTTCAGTTTAGAGAGAACTAGAGTTCTGTTAAGGAGTAACCTTGTTCATTAAATGGTTGTGAAGATAGTAAATCAACCCAGAAAGTTTTTCTAAGTGAAGCCAATACATGCTCTTACTCACAATGCTGCCTTAATCTCAACTGATTCTTCTCTACCTTGTCTCATTACTAATTTCATGTATTGGGGCCCTTCCTGGTGGCACAGACTGTTAAAGCACAGCACTAAGAAGCTAAAGCCACTTCAGCATGAGTTCAGTCCCCACCCAAGTGGTGACCCACATGGCATGGCAGACCTCTCCTGACCTACCCGCTGCTCCCCTCAGCAGTGTATTTCGTCAGTGGGCCTGTTCTACTCCCCACTCTGTCTCTGGTGAAGCCTCTCACCGTCCCTGCTCCTCTGGCCTGCACCCCTTCTGTATACATAAATAAATAAATCTTAAAAAAAAAAAATCATGGATTGGCTAATTACCCTGAGCTGTCTCTTTCATTGGGGTTCTCTTGTGTTGAAAAATCTGTAATCGTTTCTTATACTAAGTCCCATTCTAGACCTGTCCATTCATCTCCTCCTCTCCTCCCAGTGTCCTCGTATGTCTTCTGCCCCGATCTATGACACATAAGAATGTAGAGAGCTACTACTTTACCTAGTGGAATTTGCAACCCTCTAGAGGAATCATTTCCAAACAGAAAGAATCGGCTACAAGTGGAAGGATTTCAGGTAGTGGCCAGCATGTAAAACAAAATGGGAGAGCCCTAAGCTCCTTCTAGTTGGCAAGGCAGCAGTCTGCAATGTAGAAGTCTGCTTGCTTCATCTCTCTGTATTTCTGTTTGCTCATTAGTAAAATGGGGATTATGAAAGCCCTTATAGGGTTGTTATGAGGTGTGAATGATTTAGTATTTGTTAAATGCTCAGGAAGTAAATACCACAAAAGTGTTTAATAATTAAATAAAAATAGGCATCCAAATCTGTCAAGGTGTTAGAATGAAATATGTTGAATAGGAACAATGAGTTCAAACCAAGCACTTGCATGGTGTAATTCCAACCCCTTTCATTCATATACACTTCTTTCAACACCCTCTGTTCTATGTAGACCTGACAATTAGCTCCTCCTAGACCTAAAATGCTAAAATCTCATTCACATACCATAGGCCCTCGGCATTTTACTCAGTAAATTTTACTGAACCCTCAAGACCTGGATTCATTATATATATATATTTTAACTTGCATGAACAGGATCCTACAGTGACTCTATTTTTCTGAATAACAATTATATTTATTATATGAAAAATAATACCTGCAAATAATACACAAAGGTACTTCTCAATAATTAAGCTGCAAAGAGCTGACATTCAAAATATCATTTACTGCTTGCCCAGAGGAGACCTGACCTTCATTCTCATTTCCTGTGATGGAGAAGTCCAAGCTACCTGATGACTGTCTGCTTGACCCTGGGTCTGCCTTTGTAGATGAGCATAGTCCAATCTTAGCATCATCCTTCTGTTTATGCTTTTGTGTTTGTAACGGCCACTCCTCTGCAATCCAATATGCATTCCAAACTACTCTCAATGCACTAAAAAATCTTTCTGCCTAACAATGAAATTCACAAGGAATGAATAATTGGATGTTTCAGCTAATCCCAAGTATGCACTCTCTTTCCACAAAAGTAAGAAGACACAGAAGTTCATCCTTGTTTTATTTTTTGTTGCACTGTGTAGAAATTTTACATATTTGTTGACTCTCTGGCTCTTAATTATCACAATAGCTAACAAATATTTATTGAACATCTGTTGTACAAGTCCTGAGCAATGAGATTGGGAAGGGGTGGGAATGGGGAAAGTTGATTAACTTCTTGATTTCAGAGAGACTTCTATAAACAGCTATCTTTTAGTTATTACAGTTTAGTAAAATAAAATATCTGTGAACGATGTCTGAAAAGTTAATATATAGAAAATGAAAATAAGTTTGCATTTTCAATGAATCATAAAATCATAATTATTCTCCCAGGAACTTTTTTTTTTAATGGATGTAGAATTACTTATCATTTCATTAAGATTATCCTGATGCTTATTTTCAATTTGAGCAGATTTAAGGTGCCAACCTAACTCACTAATAATGCACATGAAAAGATATGAAAAATTAAGGACTTTCTATGCTCTAGATTAACAATTACAGCTAGTTTACTCTTAGCTATGGAAGATGAAGCCCCTGACTCAGCAAATGTTTTTGAGGGTCTTACTCTAGTTATCTTAGCTAGTGCTAATCCCTTAGACAAAAGGTCTTGAAAACTAAGGCAATAGATTTTTTTTGAAAGATTTATTTATTTGTGCATACAGAACTGGGGTACAGGCCAGAGGCACACGTGCAGTGAGAGGATTCACCAGGAACAGAGTGGGGGGAAGAACAGGCCGACTGACAAAGTACACTGCTGACAGGAGCATCCGGCGGGTCAGGAGAGGTCTGTGGCGCCATGTGGGTCACCTCCGGGGCTGAGGACCCAACTCATGCTGAAGTGGCTTTACCTTCTTAATGCTGTGCTTTAACCTGCTGCACCACCAGGGAGGGCCCGACAATAGCTTTTTAAAAAGATTTTCCAGACACCAGGAATCTGAATGCCCCAAATGTCTAATGATTGTGCCTCCAAACCAAAGGGACAGCTGGTGTGGTGTGTGAGTGAAGCTTCTCTGTATGCAATAAGATTGAAACCAAAATACAGTGGATCTCCTAGTAGCCCAGGGTAAGCAGGACTGAGTGAGAAAAACACAGTGGTAAAGACCATGAGCTATGATCTTACAGCACCTCATACTGTCAATTGCTGTGGAACTGCCAAAAGTTCAAGAAATTCAAATTCAGATTTGGACTTTTGGGTCATTGTGAAGATGTATTTTCCAAGGGCATTTAAATAAAATATAAATTCTATTTAACAATTTGTTAACTTGATTTATGACCTTTAAATATTAACCATATCACATTGGGGACTCCATATTTACTTTTTTCCTAGCCTCTCAAATGTTCAGTGTCAGTCTGGACAACCACAGTCACATATAAAATGGGGCTGCACTCATCCTGGCCGCTCCTCAGGACATCATCCCAGGGCCTCTCCTGTTGTGCCTTCCCTCAGTTTCCCTCACTTTCTAGACTGATTCCTGCTGCCTCTTAGCCTCTGCCTGGCTGTGTTAAAGTAGACTAGCTGTTAGGCCTCCACCTTGTCTTCCCTGAATGCTATCTCATTACCTTCATTTTTGTGTTCTTAATGTTTGAACCCGGTATACTCCATCTTCTTACTCAAAAATTCCAAATTCAGATGAGATTAGTATGAAAGCTATTTTATATCATTGGGACTTAGGTCTAACCAGCTGCCTTTCTGTTCTTTACTTGCTACAATGTGCAATAAATCTATTCTTAGTATGAAATGATAAAGAAAAAGAAAAGCCCTCAAAACGAAAAACATCACTTGTGTTGACAATGGATTCAAAGTAGTCGGGGGGGGGGGATATGAAGATATTTAGTCAAAAACTTTTGAAAACATTAAAACTTTAATAACAGCATTGATGATGACTAAGGTATATGATCTGTACAGGTGCATAGCAAAATGCACCCACCCCTTGTGAATATCAAGTCCACAAAAATTTAATTTTGCTAGATCCACATATATTACTCTTAATAGTTGGTAAAATTAATTGACTGATTCATTAAAGTACTCATTGTGCAAATATTCATCTAACACCTCTCTACAAGATTAACTAATAGGTTCTAAAACAACACTGCAAGACTATTTCACTACATATATAAGTGCTTTGATAACCACAGTTATGGGAAAGTGAACATCTCTTTTTATCAGTTCGTGCAATCAGAGTTTCCCCCACAAATACTATGTCTTATTTTAACTATTTTTTGATGGAAATATTTCTAGCATATACTTATTCCCATAAAGTACACAGAGTACACTAAATGTTCTTTAAGCATTCATAAAATTAGCTGCTTCTTATGTTTTAATTAATTATGTGATGTACTCAGGAAATTTAAATATATGAATGGAAGTTTTCTTTGGTTTTTATTTGTGTTTTATAAATTTTAACTAATTCTTCATCATTTCTATCAGTGAGCCCCCTCTGGCAAATATCTCATTTAATGTGCCTCTCACCTTTTGACTGGAAAACAAAATTTGGTAAATTCTCTTGTAAAACAGCAGTGAATGCCTGAAATATTTTCTATATAAAAAGTGTCATAACATTTAGTACAGTAATTTTATGCCATTTCTTTTGATTGATCACAACCAGTTTTGATAATAATCAAAGAATCAATAAGAAATGCCTGTTTCTCAGGTGTATTCAAAAGACAATTTATGCATGATCACTACTCAATTTCAATAAGATCATAAGATAAGTCACAAGATATCTGACTAGATTGAGAAATGTGACTTTCTTAAAGAGGCAAATTCACTGAAACTAGTCTGATTTAATTGATTGGTTATCAATCAGGTCAAATCACACCACTGTGTGTCTGCATCTAGCATTCGTTTTGACTTCCACACATTTTGAAACTCAAGCAGAAACATCTAGAAGGCTTGAAGAGCAAAAATATAATAATGGACTAGGGGATCAATCTCCAGTTAAGAGTACAATGAGACATAGCTGGATAGCATTCCAATAAAACCAGTGAAAACTATTTAAAAAATAAAATAAAATAAAATCTCAGAACATTGTCCTGAGTTTTAATGGAATATAAAGAAATGTCTATTCAAGCATATCTGAAAATTTGGGAAGAAAAAAATATGTGGTTGTTGAATGAAGACCACTCTCCTTCTCCCTTCTTTCCAGCTCACTGAGGTAGAGATTTCACTACAGGATAGTGTTGCCAAAAACACAGGACTCCTAGTGTCCCTGAACCAACAGAGAGGGGTTCTGGGTTCTGTTACTTGGAGGTGCAGGATGTTGTCATTTTTTTATTCTGTCTCAAGTTTCTTGCTGCTAGGAAA
>NW_004567132.1:5707568-5721687 GCF_000260355.1 Condylura cristata
CCCCCTCCCACTGGGAATGGAGGCTCTAGGTACCCTCTGGCCCATGAGATTATGACTCCACACCAGAAGAACAAAGCTTAGAGAATCCCAGACTTCTGACTCCTTTCCCTTGAGTTCTCGGTTCATAGACAGAAGGTAACCTACAAAAAAATAGGTTCATAACTTCAGGTCCAGAGCTCTAGCTGGGAGATTTTTTTTTTTTTTCTTGAGGAGAAATAAAGCACAAAACAGATAGCTCTTCATCCCTTCCTAAGGAACTTTCTTCTTTTGAAAATTAGACTGGAAAAAAAAAGAATATTTAAAAGCACTCTCAAGAAAGTAGAAACATTTGGTGGAAGACATTTGGGAGGAGATTGCAAATTCAAGCTAAGCTGTAGGCCAACTAGTTTGCAGATGGAAACCAGAGAATAATACAGCTGAGAAGAACCCTCCAAAGATCAGAACAAAAATCAAACACTGACCTCAGAAACCATTCCTTCAAAGGAGCCAGAATGGATTAGTTAGTATAGCAATTTGTACCCCAGGAAATTATTAAATGCCAGAGGGTAATCAGCTGGCAATTAATGGAATTTAATAGTTGAATATGGGCAGCAAAGATAGGAAGAAAGCTATACTTATGCTACTGTCATCCTTGGGAAACTATGCATCCCTGAGGAACAACAATAGAGGCTTAGTACTGGAAGGGGCAAGTTGAATGATACTAAAATAATCCAGTTAGTTGCTAAACAAATAAGCAAATAGCAGTAATAATCCTTGGGGAGAGGGAAGACAGTAACCAGAATTTGGAACTGTACATATCTAAAATGCCTAGTTACAAGCAAAAGTATGAGGTGTGTAACTAAATAGTAAAAGGTCGGTCATAGATAGGGGGGAAAATGAAGGCAACTGAATCTACCTAAGAGAAAGACCAGATGTTGAATACATGAGAAAAATACTTTAATTTAGTCATCATAAATATGCTCACAGCTTAAAGCAAACCACCGTTAAACAAGTAAGTCAAGAGGATTACAATATTGCATCAAATAGAGAATAAGAATACAGAGTGAAAATTTTAACAAAGAATCATTATGGACTTCACCAAAGAAGCTCAAAAGTGGGATTTGAAATGAGAGAAAAAGAGTAACTAATCCTTAAAATAGACTGATGGAGATTATGCAAGCTGAAAAATAGAGAAAAAATGAATAAAAGCAAGTAGGATCTCAGAGACATATGGATCATCAGTAAGCATGCCAATATACACAAAATAGGAATATCATGAGGACAGGAGAGAGAGAATAGACTTTAAAACAAACAAACAAAAAAATTACTAGAAGTAAACTTTTTGGTGGTAAGAGTCAGTCCATCAAAGTACATAAAGAGGTCCTCCCTGGTGGTGCAGAAATTAAAGATAGTGCTATCAAGCTGTCGCCAACCACTGTAGCAGAAGTTTTATTGCTGGCCAGTCAGGGATTAAGTGTAAGTATTATGAAGCTATTGGTAGTCACTGCAGCATGAGTTCTAAACCCAGCGAGGAAGCTGACTCACATGGCACAGCAGGACCTCCTGCCCACTGCTCCCCTCAGTAGTGTGTTTCAGTCAATCTGCCTGTTCTGTTCTCCACTCTCTGGTGAATCCTCTTGCTACCCTCTACCACTGGCTTACACCCCAGTTCTTATATGCATGAATCAATAAATCTTTAAAAAATATACATATAGAATTTAAATATATGTGTGCTGTATAATAGCAGTACAAAATTCATGAAGCAAAATGAGAAATAGTTTAACAATAATAACAGGGGACTTCAATACTCCATTTTCACCCTGGTGGTATGCTGGTTAAGTCTCAGTGCTATTACTACTGTTGCCTGCATGCTATCCCTAGCCAGGGAGCTGACCCACAGACAGGATAGCAGATCATTCCTCTCTTGCCCACTGCTCCTATTAGTGGTATGTTTCATTATATCTGTGTGTTATTCTCCCCACTATGTTTCTGGTGAATCCCCAGCACCTCAGCCTACACCCCAGTTTTTCTATTCATAAATAAATCTTTTATTTTTTTAATAGAAGATAAACAAGAAAAATAAAAGAATTTCATAACACTTTTGTACATCTGGGAAACACTAAAATAACAACAATAGAATATGAGACCTTCTCAAATGTACACCATAACCCCAGACATCCAGGAGAAACCATGTACTAAGCCATAGAAAGAAAAATAGGTCAATAAATTTGAAAGGATATAAATACAACTGGCTGGGGCCCTCCCTGGTGGTGCAATGGGATAGGCTGCAGCACTGCAAGCTAGCCACAGTCTCTTCCTTGAGAATTAGACCCTCAGCCCCATAGGTGATGGCATAACCACAGCAGACCTCTCCTACCTACATGCTACTCCCCTCAGCAGTATACTTTGTCAATCTTCCCATTCTGCTGTCCACTCTTTCCTGATGAATCCTCTCACTGGTCCTGCACCTCTGGCCTGTACTCCAGTTCTATAGGCATAAATAAATAAATCTTTAAAAATATAAAATATAAATAAATAGATCTGGCTGTTGAACAACACAGAGGATTCAGGCCACTATTGCCTGCAAAGTTGAATAGCCACATGTAACTTTTGATTCCCTCAAAACTTAAATATTAATAACTACTATTGATTAGAACCTTTATTGATAACATAAAAGTTGATTAACACATATTCTGTATGCTACTTGTGTTATATATTACTTTCTTTCCTTTTTTTTTTTTTTTTTTTTTAAAGATGTATTGGTTTATAAGAACTGGGGTATAGGTCAGAAATGGAGGAGGTAAGAGGAGTCACCATTGGCAGAATGGGGAGTGGAACAGGTAGATCAACTGAAATACATTCCTCAGGGGAGCAGCAGGTAAGACAGGAGAGGTTTGCTGTGCGATGTGGGTCAGCTCCCTGTCTGGGTTAAAACTTGTGCTGCAATGACAGCCCATAGATTCAGATTGTTGAGACTTAACCCCTTGCACCACCAAGAAGATCTCTGCTTCTATTTTTTACAATAAAATAAACTAGGTAAAAGAAAATGATAAGGAAGAGAAAGTACATCTACAAAACTCTGCTATATCTATCAATGCTATAAGTTTACATTGTTTATTTACAAGAAAATCCATAGGTAATCAGACTTGCACATTCCAAGTTCATTTTATTCAAAGGTCAACGAGTATGCTTTCTTAGTACAATGGAATAAAATTAGAAATCATTGGCAGGAAATATTTGGGAAATTCATAAACTGAAAATTAAACAACTTTCTCCTATCCTAAATAAACAATGAGTTAAAAAAAAGGGGGGATATCATAAAATGTTTTCAGGTGAATGAAATGAAAATACCAAATGCTATATGACACAGTGAAAGCTGTGCCTAGAGAAAAAAATAAAGCTATAAATGTTTAAGAAAGAAGTAGCTCAAAAAATTTTCTCTTTGCCCTTCCAACACTGAAAAATAGATGAAGAAATTAAAATTTAAAATTAGTGAAAAGAAATAATTAAGGTTATAGCAGAAGTTAAAGAAATGGGAACTAGAAAAAAAAAACTAACTTCAAAAAGAGCAACACAATTTGTCAACATTTAGCTAGATTGCCAAGTACAAAACAATTATTAGAATAAGAAATGAAAGAGAGGATATTATTTTTGACCCTATAGGATAAAAAAGATTATGAAAGAACTACTATAAACAATTATGTACAGACAATTAAGTGAATTGTCTCCCAATTAGACACAACTATCAAAACTGACTCAGGGAGAAATCTGAATAGATTCAAGGCAAATGAGAGACTTAAATAGTGGTTAAAAATATACCACAAAAAGAAATTAGTCCCAGAAAATTTTGCCACTGTATTTTACCAAACACTTAAAGAAGAATGAATGCCAATTCTTCACAAACTCTTCCAGAATGTAGATGAGAGAATGTTTCCCAACTTTTTTTATGAGGTCAGTATTAACCTAGTAGCAAAACAAAGGTCATTAAGAAAATGAAGACTAGAAACTAAGATCTCTTACAAATATAAATGTAAACATCTTCAACAAAACATTAACAATATAAATCCAGTAACGTACAGAAAATTGCAAATGTTTTCAGAGATGGGAATTTTGTCATTGCATCCGTAGTGATGGCAAAAAATGTCACATAGATAAGTTCACGCCAAATGTTACAGGATTTCTTTTTTGAAGTGATAAAATTAATCACAAATTGACTGTGTTGATGGCTATACTTTACCACAGCTAATATACTGAAACTGATTAATACACCCATATATTAAATATTAAATATAAAACCCAATGAATCAAACATATCATACTAAGAACAACTGGTAAATTTGACCACATATAATTTTAAAATGTCTGTACTATAAAATAAACCAACTAAAGTTAAAAGCACCAAAACAGACTATGCAAATTCCCTAACTAAATTTCCCTTTCCTTTCCCATTGTCTCCGGTTTTAATTGAACATTAAGATCGTATGTGAAGCCATGCAGGTGAGTTATTCATGATGGGTTTCTCCCATCTGTACAGGAGGTATACATGTTATTATTAAATTTATTTTATATTTTTTCCTCATCAATCTGATTGATGATTGCTTATTTGCCAGCTTAGGAGAACCCATAGTGATTTGGGAAGATTTCCTTTGTGCCCCAACAAAGTCAAAGTTTAGTGTCAATAATCTGTAAATAAATTTTACATTAATAAAAAGACAAAATGACATTCATAAAAATGGAAATTTTAATGTAAAGAATCTGAGCTTCAACAGGTAATCAAAGCATCAATATTAAATATGGGTACAATTTCACACTCATGAGATTAACAAAAGTATAAGCACCAATGTTGGTAATGAAATAGAGAAACAGAAAGTCTCTCGATTCAGTCTAGTAATGTACAAGCTGGCATAGCCAATTTGGAAAGCCACTTGACTAAATCTTATACTCGCTGCCTTAGAAATTCTACTCTTAATTATATCACCTACAATAAGTGGAGCACAGGAACTGAAGGGGACAAGTACAAGAATGTCTATTGTAATATTTTTACTGCAAAAATCTGGAAATGACATGAATATCCATGAGCAGGAAATTCATGATATAGATAATAATTAAAATAGGCAACCAAGGATATGCTGAAGAAGACATGGATCTTAAGAAATAAGAGTAAAATTAAGGCAATAAAATTTAAAATCATGGCCCTCCTTAGTGGCACAGCGGGTTAAAGCACAGTACTAAGAAGCTAAAGCTACTTCCGCATGAGTTCGATCCCCGCCGGCACCACTTCCACATAAGTTCAATTCCCGCCTGCCCCGGAGGTGACCACATGGTGTGGCAGACCTCTCCTGACCCGCCCGCTGCTCCCCTCAGCAGTGTACTTCCACGATCTTCCTGTTCTGCTCCCCACTCTGTCTCTGGTGAATCCTCTCACCACCCCTGCGCCTCTTGCCTGCACCTCAGTTCTGTATGAACAAATAAATAAATCTTAAAAAAAAAATTAAATCATAAGTCCACAAATAAAAGCACAAAAACACATAAGATTGACAAATATTGAATTAGCATCATCATAGAAGAGAAAAATGTATTCAGAAAATTGTTTTCAAGGTAATGTGTCTTTAAAAGTCTAAAGCCAAAGTTGGGCTGGGGATTTTAGCAGAAAGATGAGGTGGAAAGGTAGTATAGGATGAGGATTATGGGCACAGGTTCTGGACCAGAATGCTTTGTTTCACATGCATCCTCTGTCACTTACAATCTGTGTGATTTTATGCAAAGTACTTAACAATCCCATGCTCACTCAGAAAGTAGGGATGATAATAATAGTACAACATCACAGGAGTGTTTTGAGAATTTAATTAGTCAATATGTGTAAAAAAAAAAAAAGTCATAGAAGAATGCTTGGCATATAGCAAGTGTTTAATATTTTTATTTGTTAAAGCTGCATAATTAAGCTTCAATATTTATTTTTCTATTCTAGTTTTTGCATGTGTTTGAAATAACTCATGATAAAAATACTTTTGTTCTTTAAATTATACCAGATTTTATATGGGAGAAAAAGATACGGAAAAGCTCTTCACAACACATTTGATATAAGCTGATCAGTCTGTGCTTTATAATCAGATATTTAAATTGATAATAAATAAAAGTTTATTATGGGGTTAATGTTGAAACAATTGAGAGAATGACCACACCAAGCAGCCACTCTTGTAGTAAAAAAGGTATTTGTAAATGTCTGTCCAATTTTGCCTGAGGCAATAGGCAAGCTTAAAAAAAAAAAAAAATCAAGCAACTGTTAACAGCTTCCCTTCTCTTATTAGCATACAGAATGTAGTCACAAAGGAAATAACCAGCAATCAAGACAAAAAAAAATATGTAAATGCCATATTTTATGACCCTCTAGTACTAGAGTAATCCAGTGATGAGAAATGCCATTTTGGCAAAATAATAAGAGATGGTTGGTGATTTGCTGATACAGTGATTGGTTGGTTAGTTCTATTTTTTGTTTGCATTATTTTTCTAAGTGAAAATTGAAGAAAGCACAAAGGAGCCACTTGTAATCCACCACCCTCTCCCAGTCTCCCTTGCCCCTCCCCCACAAGGAACCCCAGGAGCTGGTCTCCACCCACCCTCCACTCCCTGACCCTGTTGCCCTCAACTCTCACTTGTCAAAAAAATTGCAGCAATAACCTGACAAGATCAAGACCTGCACACCCATTTTGGGGCATGACTCAGCGTGGAGAGAGTCATCACCTCATGGACTTTCAATAAAGTCGACTTCAGTCTGATACTCTTGGCCTTCTGTCTTTCCTAACAAAAGTAAAATTATTTTTTTTTATAGAAAGATGTGAGATTTTCATAAGCTGAGATATCAGGAAGACAAGGTGAAGGAGAGAAGACCAAGTAAAAGTTTAGAAGTAGGAATAAAGTAGGCTTGAAGGGGAACTATTTGCTTGCTGGAAACAGGGGGTTTAACTCCCAGAATAAGAGGGATTGGAGAGTTAGGCAAGGTCAGTGCCATTAACATAACCTCACTTTATGAAACTTGAAAGGGAACTCTGAAATTCTGGAAGAAAGACTTGTGGTAAAGTTGATTCACAGAGCCCTGTTACTAGGAAATAGCTTTCCTTTAAATCTTCAGAGAGGACAATTAGTAATTTTATTCTTAAATTTATACCTTGAAATATCAAATAAATTTGAAGACATTTTGATGAAAATGAGTCTCCTTTACAGAACCATGTACATAACTAAGCAAATTTAAATCTTAAAACAATGCAATCTGGCCCTCCCTGGTGGCACAGCGGGTTAAAGCACTTCACTAAGAAGCTAAAGCCACTTCCACATGAGTTCGATTCCCGCCTGCCCCGGAGGTGACCACATGGCGTGGCAGACCTCTCCTGACCCGCCCGCTGCTCCCCTTAGCAGTGTATTTCATCGATCTGCCTGTTCTGCTCCCCACTCTGTCTCTGGTGAGGCCTCTCGTCGCCCCTGAGCCTCTGGCCCGTACCCCAGTTCTGTATGCACAAATAAATAAATCTTAAAACAAAACAAAACAAAACAAAACAAACAAAAAAAAAAAACAATTTAATCTATTTTAGGAAAGAAAGCAGCAATTATTGGCGCAACCTTTCACCACAGTCTTTTCTGGAGCTTGCAGAGAGCGCCTTATGGCGGTCTTCACAACTACCCAACAATCTCTTAAAAATGAGCTTTTTCTGTGATTTACTAACACCATTTACAGGGAACACAACTTTTAAATACCCACTAAGAGAATGGAGACAGGGATAAGGAAGTTGTCAGTGAACAATTCATTATCTTTATGTAAACAAACATGCAAATAATTTCTTATTTAATGCCATGGATGTCAAGTGTGCAAGGGAGAAAGTAAATCCTTTTCAGATGCTACACTGGTAGCTGTGAAACCCTTTTCCCCTACCCTGTGGTCTCCCTGACACGCTGGTGTTAAAGTGAAAATATTCTGCCAATTCGAATAGACTGAACATAAAAATAAACAGTTTAATTACATGGTGGGTGTTTCTAAATGGCTTTCTAGATTTTAAAGTGTGCTTCATATGTCTCTGTTATTTCCACACCCCATACGACTGCCTCACTTGAAAAATCAATGAAGTGAGATGGATACAGCAAATGCCCAGAAGTTATATGTCTGGATCCCGAATCTGATCCTCTTTGTTCAATTCACCACTGAGGGTAGTGAAATGTTGAGTTAGACTTGGTTGCCTGTGTTTCTAGTTGAATACCACGTCTAGTTCAAAGCTCATTTCAAATCAAAAGATGAAAAAACATAGGTTGCAGAATAGTAGACAGTCTTCTTGGTTTATCTGAGATGTGGGGTTTTAGGTTTCAGAGTAAACAAGTTTTCAGAAGATTTGATGATGTTATTTATTTTTTTTTAAGATTTATTTACAGAACTGGGGTACAAGCCAGAGACTCAGGGGTGGGGAGAGGCTTCACCAGAGACAGAGTGGGGAGCAGAACAGGCAGATCAACGAAGTACACTGCTGAGGGGAGCAGCGGGTGGGTCAGGAGACATCTGCCACGCCATGTGGTCACCTCCGGGGCAGGCGGGAATCGAACTCATGCGGAAGTGGCTTTAGCTTCTCAGTGCAGTGCTTTAACCCGCTGCACCACCAGGGAGGGCTGATGATGTTATTTTTAAGTGGATGTCTAAGTAAAAGCTAAATGAGGATGGTGATGTCCTGTTGCTAAAGAAAAATCATTTTGAAAACCCCCTTTCCCTAAAATTCATTTGGTTGGCTTTGTTATCTAATTTGCAACCCATATTTTGAACACAATTTGATGTAGAAACTATGAATAAAATTGATAGAAGAGGAAGAGGAAGAGAATGGAAGAGGGAGAAGGAGAGGAAGAAGAAAGAGAGAAGGGGCAGAAAAAGAGAAGGAGGAAGAAGAAAGTAAAAGAGAACAAAGGAAGAGGAGAAGGAGGAGGGGGATGGGAGGGAGAGCAGAAAGGAAGAGGAGGAAAAAGCAGAGAGCAAGAATGAAAGGGAAGAAGCAATGAAAGGTGGATTCCTGAACTGACCACTTGGACATTCAGGGAGGTGAGAAAGGATCGCTTCTGAGTTTGCAGTTCACAGTTGCAGTATAATATCCCCGTGTTTCTTACTTTTGAGGCTTAGTTGTTTGCTCATTTGTTAGTTTGCCAACTGCCAGTAGTAAATGATTTATGTATTCAAACTCATTCAGATAGGTATTCCTTTCTTTTATTTTTTAGACTTATTTTTATTAATTTATGCATATAGGAACTAGGGTCTACAGCAGGGGTAGAGAGAATGGTGAGAGGATTCACCAGAGACAGATTGGGAAATAGAATAGGTGGGTCAACTGAGGTAAACTGCTGAGGGGAGCAGCAGGTCAGACAGGAGAGGTTTGCTGAGTTACAAGGGTCAGCTTCCTGACCTGGGATTGAATTCATGAGCAGTGCAATGGCTGTGCACCACCATGGAGGTTCCAGGTGGTTATTCTACTGTGAAATAGAATACTTATGTCTACTACAGGTACATATAATTTTTCTCACGTGCAATGAAAGTTTCCTTCCCCCTTTATGTCACGTATTCTTAAATTTAAAATTTTACCTTCAGTAAGAGTATACTTACTACCCACTTGAAGTCCTTGTTTCATATTCTGATTTCCAGAATAGCAAAACTTCATCTAGTATTATGTAGAATGTAAAACACTGGTATAGATTTTGGATTTCAGTGTTTTCAATCATGGCTTATTTTTCAAGCTTTCTTGTAGTTCTCTGTCTCTGGATAAGTGTTCCCCTTAAAATATGGCACCCAGACCTGAACAAAATACTCCGGATATGGTCTGAGCTACAGAGTATAGGAAAAATATTACTGACTCTAATTTACAAAAAGAACTTCTACTAATGCAACCTATAAATGTGACTTTTTAAAAAATTCATCTCCCTCACACTGATGGGTCTTATTAAAGTTGTGGTCAGCTAAATCCTACAGACCTTTTTTTTTTTTTTTTTTTTTTTTTTTTTTTTTTTTATGAATTGCTGCCAACTTAATTTTTTCCATCCTGTACTTAGACAATTAATATTTGAACTTTTATTCAGAACATTGTCTTTATCACTATTTAATTGAAACATCGGAATTTTCTCAGAATTCCAGCCTGTTGGAACAATTCTGAATGTTGATTATTGTATTTACTATCCTTTCCAGCTTGATACTTTTTAGATTTCATAAGTTTCCTCCCCATATTATTAGAAAGCAGGTTTAATGATGCTGGCCCAGACATGGTATGGGTGGCCATCTACAACATGGTAGAATGTAAAATAAATTATTTGTTCTAATGTTGAATTCAATTAAACCAATTTTACCTAGACTATGTTTCTTAACGTACATTAATTTTAGAAGAAATATTATTGAATATTTTATTTAAATTAATCTGTTTCTGCAGATTTACTTTGTCCAATTTTGTATTATTCAGAGAAACATGATGTTGATTACTATGGGCCAGGCATATGGTCCTAGGCTAGAGAAATCCCGTGAGCTGATATAAGTTGATTTGCAATGACAGGCCTTTGGAAGGTTTATTAGGCATAGTAAAATGGTCTGAGTTCAAGATCACTTTGATACTACATATGGAATGGTTTATAGAGGGGTAAGACTGAAAACACTGAGCACAATTACAGGCTACAGAGATTAACTGAAGTGTCATGTAATTCTGGATTCTACACCTAGCCCTGTCACTAATGATATGAAATTTGGGGGAGACATTTTAGCTAAATTACCTGGGTTCCCTTATCTGTGAAATAAAAGATCATGGTTTGTAAAACAACCACTTACCAAGTCTAACATTACCAGTATCTACAACCCAACCATCACTGTCACTGACACTGTCATACTTCTATGACAGTATGATACTTTTTCAAAATGGAGACTTTCTAGGTTAGACATGATACTTCAGAAGTTGTGGGGACTGGATCTTTGGAATTTGCCAATTCTTTACCTGGACCAGGTGATAGAGGTTACTTCAATTCACTGTGTTTTCCTTGACTAATCTCTCACTTGGATAACAATCTTCACTTTACATCATTTAATTATTTTCTCTCTGAAGACCTGGTTTTAAGACCGTAGCAATTAAGTATTGAATAGTTTTGCCTTCTTCCTATTGATTGTATAGTTGGCTGTTGTTATATGCTTATGCCATTTTAATGCATTTGTGGCTGCCACAGCTATCATTGGGGTTATATGGGGAAAACACCAAATGAACATATCTCAGCAAGAAGCAGTTAAAGTAGCCTCTTTGCTGCATGGGAAGACCAAAGAAAGGATCGGTGTCTCCATCTTCCGGAAGAAGTTCATCTTCTCTCGAGTTGTATTATCATCACCTACATCAGCGGCAGCGTATTGTTCTTGAATTCCATTAAATGTATAGTATATGTCTGGCACTGAAATTGAAGATTTATGTGCATTATCTCATTTTATAGGGCAGTTAATTCAGACATCCATTCATTCATTTGATTACTATTTATGGTGCACCTCTGCTGGGCGAGATATTGAGTCAGCACTAGCTAGTGGGGAGTAAACCAAGCAGTCATATTTCCTGCTTCAAGTTATGTGTAGCCTAGAGAGAGAGATCAGCATTAAATGGATGGGTATTTTTGAAGTGGGTATTGTTTTTTGGAAAATACAAGGTCTATGGGTGCCCATAGGATCTGAAATGACTATATGATTCCAAACTTCGCTGTTTTTGAAATATTCACCCCTCTTTGGCTTGAGAGTTATTTATTCCCTGCTCCTGCTCCACTCTTTGAAACATGCACATGACTCATTACCACATTTTATTCACCCAAATGACATTTTATTGGTGGAAACTGTCCCTGTCATGTTACTTAATGATGCAACTTTATTCCTCATTGCTTTCTGATTTTTCTTCATAGAAGTCATCAACACCTGAAAGAATATGTATGCTACCTATCAACCTGCTCCTCTAAGTAATAAGTTGCTTGAGATGAGCAACTTTGCTGTATTCACTGCCTTGCCGAAATGTTGAGAACAATGCTTGGCACATACAAGGCTCCTACTCAATAACTATAATTTAATGGTTGAGTAATTGAATGAATGGATGGAGGGATGTTAAGTGACAGTGTAGCCAAGAGCTTCAATTTGTCATGTTCTGTCCTAGTTCAGGATCTTGTGTTTTGCCATGGACTAGTAGAGTCAAAGGAAAGAGGGTTCTTTGACTCAGAGAATGTTCATTTCACATCTGTGTTGGAAAATGGCGTGAAGTCTAGGATTCCTGCACAGAGACAAGAAACACACTTGAATAACCCAGTAAAAGCAACAACTAAAAGGAATAATTTTTAGACAGATGCTCAATTGATACACGAAGGTGAACATATATGAGTGAAGAAATACAGCCCAACTGTGATTTATTTCCTTATGGAAGACTATGTGCCGCGCTTCCATTTCCTCATTCTGTGAGCCTGGTGTCCCTTCCTGACCCAACCAGTTCATCTTTTCTTTTTTTCTGGACTTTCTACATAAAACTGGCCCTGATTCTGTCCTCCAGTATTAACACTTAGGAAGCCCATAAAAAAGAAGCAATCCCCAACATTAAATAGCAGCAAGAGAATTATGATAAAAAAAATGGAAATACAAAGAAAATCAGCTTCTTCAGGGGAGCTAGTACATGGCTTGAAGAAAGCAGTCTTGGGGAAGGGGCAGGAGTCAAGTGCAGTCTCTTTTCCTAGGCACAGCTTTCTAGAAAGCAAACAACTGGATGGGAGATATTATCTCTGGGGATGAAAAGGGCAGAAGTATAAGTGAAGCAATCATTGAGTGAGGGGAAAGTGGGTACTCAAAGAGGAAAGCACATCTGATTTGAGGAAATCAGGAGGAACACAGAAATCAATAGTCCTAGCAAGTGTGCAAGGACCATGGCAGACTGGGGGTGTCCTAGCCAAGAGGGGGAGGAAAAGACGAAGAGCTGGGAAGGGAAGGAGGTACCTGAGAACAGGAGTCTCAGAAGAAAGGAGGCTTTCTGAATGATGTCATCATGAACCCCCCCCCCCACTCTCACAAGCTCTTTTTCTCTCTCCTCTTTGCCTGGCAAGGATCTCTACATACTGTTGTTTGCACCAAACCGGTATCAAATTCTTCAGCAGTTTTCCTCACAGGCACTATTGAACAACTGAAAAAATATTCAAACTCATTTGTGGATCTCGTGAAATAAAATACAGAGTCTTTCAAAAATAAAGCTCCCCCTATTTCAGCTACACTAGTATTTATATACATGAATAAGGCCCCAAGATGCAGTTTCACTGACCTAAGACAGCTGGGAGCAAGGGAACAGCGGGAAACTTTGCCCAGGGTGTTTTTAAAAGTAAAGTTACAAATGAGTCTGTGAAATCAAAAGACTAAGATGTCTTGGCAGGTAAACATCAACATGAGGCCTTCTAAGTCCAGTCCTTGTTTCTTCCTTTAGGAATATGAGATAATGTTCAGTGAATCACCAGATGGAGAATTTGTTCAGGCAAAATGGCTTTACAAGTTCCCTTGTAAATCGCCTCTGGCTTCTGAAAAACAGTAGCAAATGTGCCGAAGACTGAATTAGCTAGAACAGAAGTTTCACTTTTTCACTACAAGAATTATCTGGGCTGAACTAAAACCTGGACTCCTAGAACTGGAAGGGATGTCAAGAGACTTGTCAATCAGGCCTCTGGTTTCAGCAGGAAGACTTCAGCTAATGAAACTTAGGAGAATATTTGCGGTCTCTCCAAACTGAGCACTCACTCAGTAATTCTGAATGAATGTATAGGAATTCAAACCCATAGGATGTGGAGGCTGAGGAAGAGACATTGAACTCTGTTTGACACACATTTCAAAATCATTGTGGAAGCTACCAGATGGCCTGGCGGTGTCAGAAGAGCTGGCCATTTAGACAGCAAAAGATGAGAATCTTCTAAAAAGCCTGAAATTGTAACTTTTTTTTTTTTTTTTTTTGCTTTCTATACCTTTCAAACCTTCCAGAAGATGGATCAGTTAAAGAGCCTTCAGCTGAAATGAATGTTTGATTGCTTTCCCTAATCTTTATTTTTCTCATATATCATTTGAAAGTTATGGAGAACTCATTGTATGTAACTTTTTTTTTTTTGC
>NW_004567132.1:5721787-5751978 GCF_000260355.1 Condylura cristata
TCAAAATCATTGTGGAAGCTACCAGATGGCCTGGCGGTGTCAGAAGAGCTGGCCATTTAGACAGCAAAAGATGAGAATCTTCTAAAAAGCCTGAAGTTGTAACTTTTTTTTTTTTGCTTTCTATACCTTTCAAACCTTCCAGAAGATGGATCAGTTAAAGAGCCTTCAGCTGAAATGAACAAAGGACGCTGTCTAGACTGAGATCCACTGGGCCTGTAATTAACTCCGATACCATGTAGCTCTGAGGTCTGAAGCTTGAACATACTAAGGATTCTCAAGAATCTTTAGTTAAGGAATGCCTTTCTAGAATGTGTGCTAAAGGTACCCCCACAGGACATTTCTTCCAGAGGACTCTACAAGTGAACATTCTACCAGTTAGACCTGCTGAGAAAAAGATTTCTCCCTTCACTCCTCCTGAAATAGAAAAAGGGATTTATGAAGTTGTGGCATGAGGGTTTAATTTCATTCAGGTGTTCTAAATTTCACCTTGCAACAACTTGGATTAAAATTGGGGCACTAAGTCAAAATTGAAAGCCACCCGCCACAACTTTAATGGTTTTTTTTTTAATGTATTTATTTTCTGGAAAATAAAGTTTGCACTGAGGCTGGGGTGGGGGCAGGGGGGACGCTTAGGAGAATATGAAGTGTGTGCAATTTAAATTCTTTTGCATTTAGTTTTTTTTTTTTTTTCTGGTGAGGGAAAGAGTCGGGTATTTGGATAATTTCATAAACCATTGACTTTTTAAGGCGAGATATGAAGAAACATATGCCAATTGAGTTAGAAGCTGGGCAGAACTGTGAGACAGATATTAGTCCCTTTTACCAAAATGTGGTTTATGAGGCTTTTAATAGAGATTAAATTGGTGGAAACCAGGTTTTACCTTATTATGGATTTGATAGTTTCCACATTTATCTCCCCAATGTAAAGTGGAACTGTTGGATCCAATACAGAGTCTTTGACTCTGCACAGATCACTTACTTTCATTTTTCATTTTAGAAATCAGAAATGACAAATTTCTTTATAAAAAGCAAAATAATCCATCAATGATTAGTTCCTTCTCTGCAACCCCATCTCGCTGTCGCTCTCTGTTAAAGGCCCTAAGCCCCTTGGTGTATGTGGCATGAGATCACATTGATTACTAGACCCAGTTCCTATCCTGGGATATTCTTCACTTGCCAAAATTCTACTCATTCAATGAATGTTGCTGATTCATTCCCTTTGCTAAAACCCCTTTCTGCAGGATAAGGCACACAATGAAGGAAAACAAAGCTGCCCAAGGAGAAGCAGAGTGAGAGGAGGGGATTTTAGACAAGTAGTCAGGGACACCTCTCTGAGTTGGTGAGAAGAGAACTTATTAAAAGAGAAAAAGCAGGGCCCTTCCTGGTGGTGCAGCGGGTTAAAGCACAGCACTAAGAAGCTTAAGCCACTTCCTCATGCCCCGGAGGAGATCCACATGGCACGGCAGACCTCTCCTGACCCACCCGCTGCTCCCCTCAGCAGTGTACTTCATCGATCTGCCTGCTCTGCTCCCCACTCTGTCCCTGGTGAATTCTCTCACCCTCCACATCTCTGGCCTGCACCCCAGTACTGTATGAATGAATAAATAAATCTTAAAAAAAAAAAAGAGAGAAAAAGCAAAACACAAACAAGAAGATTTTTTTCTCCTGCACAGCAAAAGTTGTTGGATGGAAGTGAAAGGAAGAGCGGGGGGAGGTCGGAGAGGCAGGCAGGGGCTTGACACATCTCACTGACTTGAGGCTACTTGACGCTAAGTGTGAAGCCAGGGGAGGGTTGAGAAAGTGGACTGATGAACTCGACCAAGTGCCTTTCCCCATGAAACTTACACTCTAGTGGAAAACACACACACACACACACACACACAAAGGCCATTCATAAGAAATCCAGATGTGAGTTTGCTCCTGTTTTAGAAGATCACACCAAACTGGTATTTTCCAAAATCAGGAATTCATGGGCCCATAATTGTTGAATTTACCCCAGTCTGCAGAGGTACCTTACCTACCTTGAGTTCTTGTGTGAAAGTAATACATCAGCTTTACATCAGTTTGTAACATGGATTTAATTCTCAAGCTGCTATGTATAATTTCTGACTTATCTTTGGATAAATGATACAATTTAATATTTTCAGGGACCTCATTAGTTTATTAAATAGAAGTAATTCTAAAAACACTACCTCTTCCCAAAAGAAAGGCTTTCTATCTGTTTAATTTACAACATTGGTTCTTAAGATTGATGGAGTCATGACTTAGATTACCAAGTGGGAAATTCTAGTGACACCCTACCTAAAAGATTAGTGACAAAGGATGTATTGTACATACATGTAGTTATTTTAATGTCTGCCACTGTGTATGTGAATGAATGAATGAAGGACATGAAAAAAAAATGAACTGAGCTTTTTGTTTCTGAACATTTTTTTTTCATATTTTCTCTTTTTGCTTCATTTAGTATATGAACTCCTCATATTTTGCTTCATTTAATGCATTTTTTCTAGGGCCTCCCCGATGGTGCAAGGGGTTAAGTCTCAGCACTATGAAGTTAGCCCCACTGCAACATGAGTTCAATTCCTGGCCAGGGAGGTAGCAAACATGGTGCCACAGACCTCTCTGGACCCACCTGCTGTTCCCCTCAGCAGTGTATTTCAGTGGATCCACCTGTTCTGCACCCCACCCTGTCTCTGGTGAATCCTCTCACCCTCCGCACCTCTGGCCTACCCTCCAGTTCTAATATGCATAAATAAATTTAAAAAAAAATAAAAATCTTAAAAAATAGGGCCCTCCCAGGTGGCACAGCAGGTTAAAGCACAGCACTAAGAAGCTAAAGCCACTTCAGCATGAGTTCTATCCCTGCCTGCCCTGGAAGTGATCCACATGGCATGGCAGACCTCTCCTGACCCACCCACTGCTCCCTTCAGCAGTGTACTTCATCAGTTGGCCTGTTCTGCTCCCCACTCTGTCTCTGGTGAATCCTCTCACCGCCTCTGTACCTCTGGCCTGTATACCCCGGTTCTGTATGTATAAATAAATAAATCTTTAAAAAAATATGAATTCTCCAGTGCTGACCATGGAAGAAAAGCCTTTTCACCTCCCACAATGCACCCCGTAGACTATATACAGAAGAAAGGATGACATTGCTGGCTAATTCTAATATTAGTCTAGAAACATCATTCTTTGACTCTCTTGGCTTCTCTTCAGATAAACAGGTGAAAATCACCATCAAGTAAAATAGAGGCAGACTTAAATTCCCATTACTCTCCAAACCTTAGAGAACTTGGTCAGGTGTCTTGGTCTGAAGCTGCTGCTTCTGGGAAATAAGTCTCAAAGTTTTATCCTGAGCCTCCAGGATTTCCCAGCAGAATATTGTTTACAGACCAAAAATGGAAGAGTTCTGAGACAGGGCTAGGAAGACAGATGGGTAAGCAGGAGCACCATGGAGACACTTTCTGCAAAGGTGTCAGCCTTTTGACCTGTGACCTATATGTCTGTGTACAGGCCCGTTCAGTTAAACCATTATTCATCTGGGAAGAACCAAAGGACCAAAATGTTCTGAGGAACAGAGAAAACCAGAGCAGCAGAGTCTAGAAGGGCTATATGAATACCTTTCTTCAAAGAGGAAGTGATGGGGAGAGCAAGAACCCCCAGCATCTTGTTGGGGTTTGAAAATGCCTTGCGACTTTAAAAAAAATGTACTTTGGGGGCATGGTGGAAGGGATGGAAGAATGAAGAGGGGAAAGAAGGCAAGCACCCACATTGTCCCAGCCTCAGGGAATTAGAGGTCCCAAGCAATGCTACTTCTGTTCAGATCGCCTGCATGAGAGCTTAATAATAAAATCGCATTATACAATGGTGAAGTCAACCCAGAGCTATGAATACAGAACAAAGGTACTTTGGAATATGCCACCCTAATATTCCTGTCTGTACAGCTTAGTGTTCTTAAATGTGTTTTATGTTTAATGAAAGAAACAATGACTTTCAGTGGAGAGAAAAAAAATAGATCTTTAAAGATAATCAAGGCCTTAACTACCTACCTTAGGTAGCAGAGAAAAAGCTACTGTACGCTTTATGTTTTAACACTCCAGATATGTAATTTAATGCAGGTCTAATGACAGTCTCAAACATGGGGCTTTAATCGAAATTGTTCAAGCTCAGTACTGTGACAGGAACTCACAAGCCCCCAACAGTGCTGTCCATTTTCTCAGGTTCTGTAAGAAAAAAGGAGAGAAGAAAAAAACCTCTTGAACTTATGTTGCTATTGATGTGTAATATACAATAAAAAAACAGTTAAATTTCAATTACCCACAGGTAATTATAATTTTATTGTTTGACTGTACTACAGGGATTTTTGTAATTCCCAAGACTAATAATTTTCTATAATTTTACAGGTTGTCAAATAAACTATTAAAGATTATCTTTGAAAAGGCGTCTGCAATTGTAAGGACATATCATACTGTTCATGTACTGTATTAGTAATTAGAGATCCCTGGATAGTGAAATATCTGTGCTGGGAGCTCAGCACCGGCTAGCACATTTCCTCACGGCCGCCTCTAATCTCCCACGAAAGCTTTCAAACTTCTCAGGTATTCTCTGCACTGCTGTGGGATGCACGTTCACGTTTTATTAATATTCCCCCAGCAATTCCAAACAGTTTGTCAAGATAAATCTCTACCTCCTGGTGGGAAGAAGTTAAAATCAGAAAGATGGGCCCCACCTATTGTTAAAGGAAAAATCACAAGAGATAATGCAGAAAGAGAGGAGTTGATTTGGAGGGGAGTAAGTGGAGATTTCTGGGGGATTGTGTATGTGTGTGTGTGTATGTGAATAGAAATATTTGGGGGTTGAGAAATTCTTTTCTACCAATTCTTATAATCAAAGATATGAAATGAGCCCAATTGCATTCGCTATTCTTTCGGAAATTTTCTCTTTCACAGGACAATTTCTTTCTGTCATTTCCAAATAAATGCTGTGGAATGAGGACCCTTGAGCTTAAAGAGACAAAACAGGTTTTTCTGACTAGGTGTCAACACCTCACTCTTACATAACACGTGTTGGCAGCTCAAAGAGGTGCAGCTGTGCCTTCCTCACGGAGCCTCCCATTCTTCCCCAGAATCCCAGGCTGGGCCCACCTTGATGCACAAGCTGCCTCAGTCCACAGTCAAAGGGCACAGGGCCTCTTTGATGACAATGGTAGGAACTCTTCTATTTCTATTAACGCTGTTACTCCTGGGTCCTCAGAGGATTTTGAGTTTTTTTTATATGGGGGCACGAGGAACCATGTCAGGTGAACCAAAATAAAAGGCAATACTAAAGAAGTAGCTGAAGAATGTCTGAAGCTGTCTGAGGGATACAAGAAGAAGCCAGGGATGGCTTCTACTAGCTGACCCCGAGATAGCGGTGATGTCAAATTTGTGGGGGTAGTTAGGATACCAGGCAAAGCTAAAGGGAGGTGGTGGAGGGAAAGATTTATTTGGAAACAAGGACTGGGGAAACAAACCCGGCATGGTCAGATTGAGTTTCTGTGGAAATCTGAACAGGGTTGAAAAGCACCATGGGTCTGTGTTGAACACCATGCCAGACCCAACCTGGCCTAACACTGTACATAGGGCTTTGTCCTATGAATCTGTTTTCTGTTCATCCCCTCCATCAGCCAGTGAATTCCTAAAGGGCAGACACAATTCTATCCAATTCTGCCCTCCAGTGTCTTATTCAATAGGTAGTTGTCTAAGAAATGTTTGCTGTATGTAATTTGAAATGCACAGAAGAGCTGAACTCTTTGCTTACCAGACCTGAGTCAGTCTCTCTAGCCCACACAGGTTTCTATAATGTGTATATTACTACATTCCTTTAAAAATATAGACGGGGGCCCTCCCTGGTGGCACAGCGGGTTAAAGCACAGCACTAAGAAGCTAAAGCCACTTCCGCATGAGTTTGATCCCCACCTGCCCCGGAGGTGACCACATGGCGCGGCAGAACTCTCCTGACCCTCCCGTTGCTCCCCTCGGCAGTGTACTTCGTCGATCTGCCTGTTCTGCTCCCCGCTCTGTCTCTGGTGAATCCTATCACCCTCCACATCTCTGGCCTGTACTCCAGTTCTGTGTGAATAAATAAATATTGAGAGAGAGAGAGGAGAGAGAGAGGAGAGAGAGAGAAGCATTCACTCTTGACTAGCATGATAAAATATCCCCCACTTGAATTTCTAAAAGAAGAGAATGAAATCTTAACTTTGCAAAAATTATAAGTGCCAATGCAGCAAAAGATAGCAACCCATTAGCTCTTTCTCACTATGGGGTAAATGGTTGATTGGAGTTCTTGAGTGAGAGTCCAGTGTAATGACAGAGCAAGAATTTACTGGTATGATAGTGTCATGTAGATATGAATAAGGGCACCCAGAGGGAAGAAATAGGTCATGATAGTGGAAAAAATACCACAAAGAAAGTCTTGAGAATTACAAAACATTTTTTGTCATTTTTATACAGAGTTTTACTAGTAGAATAAATTTGATTATGTGATTTTTTAAGTTAAAAAAAAAGACAAAGGTCAACTTAAGAAGTAAAACAATAATTATATAAGCTTTATGAGATAATAAATGTTAATAATAATTATATGAAAAAGTCTGCAAGGCTATCTTGCATAGCAACAAATTGAAGATCAAGATTGAAATCTCTTGCTTTTTAGTTCAGTTCTCTTTCTGCAGTGATCTACCTCTAATCTTAGTCCAAGAGTTTTAAAAAAGATACCCTACAATTCAGAACAGAGGTGATTATGTTAAAATGCAAATAAAATAGGTCAAAAATATCAACAATACTAAAGTTGAAATAATGTTTTTCTTTACTAATGCATCATCTGAACATAAATTTCATCCCAATACTATGTATTCTCTTTACTGACCACTGCAGCTTATGCTTAGAAACTGCAGGGTTAAAAACTAAATAATCCCTATATACAGCGTGTCTAATTTTTCAATAAATCATTTTGATAGCATCTTTGTGCCCTGAGCTGAGATGAAGGTCAGTTATTTCATCCAAGGCCCCTAATTAAGACTACTGTCCTGAGGTCACGATCATGTATTGCTTTATTTTACTAGAGAGATGAAAGCTTTACCTTAAATTTTCCATGTACAAAGCAATGCTACTCTAGCCTGAATCACATTACTTTGGAACTCCCAACTCCACCTGAGGACAGTGCTCAGCTCAATATAAATAAGGTTTACCTATGGATAAAGAATTCTGTTTTAATTAACATGACCTTAACATCTCCTCCCTCTGTACCCTGCCAACCTAATGTCTATGGAATAAATTTTTGTCCTAGAGACCCATTGGTGAGCCATTTCATACATTCCTGAGTTGCCATAGTCCTGTGTGGTGGCTGTTGCTGGAAAAAAAGACTGCAAGAGAGAGGTGGACACCCCCAGATATGCTACATGGGCCCAAAAGACTTGTTTGTGCAGTGTATGACCATCAAGGTATTTCCCATAAACTCTGTGTTTCTGGATTCTTCTGGAAAAAATCAAGAGATTTTCAATGTTCAGTCCATATACTTGAATGGTAACACTTACCTAGTATTGAGGAATGATAGCTTCCTTTTGACAGGACTTGCACTCAAATTAGTGATTGTGGTGGACAACGATGACAAACAGGCTGATATATATTGCTTGCCGTGTATAACCTTGAAATAATTACTAATGTTGGTCCTCCCTGGTGGTGCAATGGGTTAGGATGCAGCACTGTGAGCTAGTTGCAAAAGCTTCAGTGCGAGTTTGATCCCCACCCCAGATCCACATGGCACAGCAGACCTCTCCTGTCTCTCCTGTTGCTCCCTTCAGCAGTGTACTTCATCCATCTTCCTGTTCTGCACCCCCATCCTAGTGAAGCCTCTCACTGCCCCCACACCTCTGGCCTGTACCCCAGTTCTGTATGCATAGATAAATGCATCTTTTAAAAAATAAATAATTACTAATGATTTCTGGAACTGCAATGCATTGGGGAAAGACAAAATCTCTGCATGTCCACAGGATCGATATTCCAGCTGCTCGGTAGATGGCTGGCCCCATACATAGATGTCACCAACCTGCAGTGTGTAGCAGCCCTGTCTGATGTCTCAGTCCACTGGAACACCCCTCATGCTGTGAAGGATACTCTCCCTTTCAAAATTCTGTATGATTATCCTCTATCGAACACGGATTTTCCTAGCACCTCCATACTTAATTTGTACTAGTGACTAGAGAAGGCTCTGGAATGCTATGCTTCTTCAGGAAAACAGAGGTCAGAGAGTGGCAATCAGTGCTCTAGTATCCCCAATGCAATGGAGTCCCACTGCCACAGCAGGTCTCGGCTCACGCATATATCCTTTATGGATTTTCTCTCTTCTCACCACACATGTACACTTGAGTTTTCTGGGACCCCCTTCCGAAGTAACTTGATTTTTATATCAAACTTTGCCCTCAATTTGTTTTCAGAACAACTAACCTAAGGCAACATTGGAAAGAATTCTATTGTGAGGTCATCCAATAATCACACTCCACCAACATGGTTGATCAGGATTGTGGGCACATGGAGTCATGTCAGAATCCATGTGTCCATGTGACAGAAGGAAGCCTTGGAGATACGGTATAGAGAAAACTTAAAATGTTTGGTAAGGCTAGTTATATTTGGGGAAAATATTCTATGGAATGTGATAAAGCTGACAAGTTAGCTCTAGAGGACAAGATTAAGACAGTAAACTTGACCCAAGCATATGTAAGTTTTGAATATTTAGTACACACTAAAATGGATGGAACTTGCTTGATCCAGAAAGATACACATTTCCTTCCAAATTTCAAGTAACCAAATTTCCTCACTTGGCACAATTTCCTTGTAATCTATGTTACCTACACACATTGTATTTAATATCACAAACATGGATTTACATACAAGGGACTCTTGTTATTTATTGGGTTTTAGTAGTTTTTTCAGGTCTTTCTTTTGGGGTTAAAGAAGGGAAAAAGAGAAAAAGCAGACATTTACTGATTGATGTTAGGAGTAGCTCCCTCATTATCATAGGGTTATAATTTAACACCCCTATAAACTCTAGGAATGCCTCAAATCAAAATGTATTCTTCTCTTCACATGGAGAACCTCTTAAGTGCACAGGAACATGGAAGATTGGGTCAATTATCTATTATGTGAAAGGTATTTATGATACTGAAGGCTATAGGCCATGATCTATTCCTGCTGCCCAAAGGAACTGGACTTGACAGTGAGCCAGCAGGAGGAAATGGTGGAAATATTTGGAAGAATAGACATTCCCTGCCAGAGTTTACTGTGAATTCAAATGTTTTTCACTTCTGCATTTCTTCAAAGTTACAAAGCAATGAGGTAGTCAAATTAGTGAAGTATTGTCATAGAAGTGAAAAGAACCCCCCCTCCCCGGCGGTACAATTGGTTAAGAACCAGCACAGTAAGCTAGCTGCAGCCATTTCAGTGAGAGTTTGATTCTTGGCCTTGGAGATGATCTACATGGTGCAACAGACACCTCCTGTCTCTCCTGCTGCTTCCCTCAGCAGTGTACTTCATCGATCTGCCTATCCTGCTCCCCATTTTGTTTCTGGTGAATTCTCTCATGGCCCCTGCACCTCTGACCTGTACCCCAGTCTATATGCAAAAATAAATATACCTTTTAAAATATATAGAAATGTAAAGATTAGACTGATTAAAGAGTGGGACAGTACTGTTCTTAAGAGGTTTGATATGAAATAAATGCTATTTTTAAGATTTATTTTTATTTATGCATACAAGAACTGGGGCACAGGCCAGAGGTTTAGGGGGAGGGGAGGGGCTGGTGAGAGGATCCACCATAGACAGAGTGGGGAGCATAACAAGTCAACCTACTGAACTACACCACTGAAGGATGCAACAAGCAAGACAGAAGAGGTTTGCTGCGTCATGTGGGTCAGCTCCCTAGCTCCCCGAGCAGGGGTAGAATGCAAGCCAAAGTCTCTGCCAATGGCTTGATAGTACTGATTTTAACCCCTGTGCTACCAGGGAGGCCCCAGAAAGAAGTTCTTTGATGAAAGAGACTGGCTGGAGTGGCTATTCTGTTTCAGTGTCACCATCAAAAAAAAAAAAAAAAAAGAAAAAACTTAATAAAAATTAAATGGATTGGCATGATTTTGTTACCATTATTGATACAATAATGCTGAGAAAATAGATATTACCAGGTCGTAATTCAAAAGCATTTGCAGATAAGCATAAGCTGCAGGAGTGGAGCTGTACCCTGTACACACTTTATCAGAGTCTCCTGTGGATTGAGTTACAGCTTGCATAATGGCCAGCAGACCTCCCAATTATATTTATGGATTCTGGTCCACCCAGGAATAAGAATTAAATGGAAATTCATTACCAGTGAACACAAAAGGCCTGATGGAACTCCCAAACTGACAGTGGTCAACGTTCGGGGAAGTACAATATAAGTCCAATTGTTTCTATTCCAACATTAGGCAATAGAACTTATATATATTCACAAGAAACATGCTTCATACATTAACATTTTCAAATCGAAGAGTGAAAGTCGTGGTTCCTTGAGCACAGATATAGCACTCTAGCCTACTTTATCACTCATGTCATTTCTCCAGTCCGTTGGACTCCTTAAAGTAACGGCACATTCCAGTAATGACAATTGTGAGACCTGGGTGGTCTTCCTCTCTCCAGCCATCTCGAGCAGAGGGGACAGGCTGCAGTCTCTGTTCTCCTGTGCGTGGGCCACCACAGCCGATGACTTTTTAGTGACATGCTGTTTCCTGTGTTAATACTTATGTAAGTTGATTTCTCTGGGATTTTCTTTTGATGATACTAATTCCACCAAAGATAATTAGGGAACAAAGAAGTCTGCTTTTGTATTCATGCCTTCGGGATGTACAGATTTAGTATCTGAAGGAAAATGAATTTTCACTGAATGAGAGTAGAGAAAACTCTATTTTAAAAGAGAAGTTAATGTAAGTTAGGTTTTGAATCACCTGCAAAAGCAAACTTTTTTGTCATGATCCCTGAGGTGTTAGAAAACTCCATCATTTCTTCAGTATTTCTTGCTCCTTCACAGTCAGCTAGGGAAATGAGTTGGTATTTATAAAAATAAGCTTATTTTTCAATCATCAAACTCTCTAAGCTGGTGATGGTAGTGTCCATGGACATCACTTTGAATCATTAACATTGAAATGTTTCACATTTCCTCAAGCAAAAGGTAAAAACTAATAATAATTTATCAGCCCATCCTGTTTTTTGAGCACACAAGCTTTCTGATTAGAGGTAAATATGTGTGTGGTTGTTGTAAGACATTCCAAGTGGAAAGACTGACAGGTAGTTTTGAATATTTCAGGATAGGACAAGTGGCAATAAAATATCACAGAAAGGCAGTTTCAGTGATTTGCTATTACAATCTATCCTGGAAGGATCCCCTCCTCTTATTAATATAAGTAATTGAGGTTAAAGAATCCTTTAAAAAGTGATAGTGCTGGGCCCTCCCTGGTAGCACAGGGGTTAGGATGTAACATTGCAAGCTAATAGCAGCCACTTCAGAGTGAGTTCAATCCCCGACCCCAGAGGCGATCCACATGGCACAGCAGACCTCTCCTGACCCACCCGCTGCTTCCCTCAGCAGTGTACTTTGTTGATCTGCCTACTCTGTCTCTGGTAAATCCTCTCACTGCCTCTTTACCTTTGGACTGTACCCTAGTTCTGTATGCATAAGTAAATAATCTTAAAAAAAAAAGTGATAGTGTCTATTCTGTATATGTGTTGTGGTCCCACAACATGAGGAACTTAGTGGGTCATTAATACATATTTTAAAATATAAATTCTTTTTAAACTCTCAATTAGAGATTGAAAAATATTTTCCCTTAGCTGCCATTGATTATGTCATACTAATATGTTACAATAACACTTAATTTTCAGTGGTGAATATGACTCATAAATAAGAAAGAACCCATCAGGTACTAGAAACCATTACTCAAGGCTATATGATTAGAGACTTGGGATAACATAAACAAACTCTATCCAACAGCCCAAATGTGATGATGTTTGACAAACTTATTGATATTACAACTCCTTTAAGTTCACACAGATAATACCAATGAGTTTCAGTAAGTATGTGGATCTTGGAAAGAAAATGAAATTAATATGTAGACTGAGAGATTCAGAGCAAAGTCAATTATCTTTTCAGTGACTAGGGTAATTTGCATACACAAATTAAATATTATAAGTAACTGAGAATTAATTTTATACTGAAATCAATTCTGAATATTGTACTCTTGTACACCTGTTATATTAGTGGAATATTTTACATAACAAGAATTAATAAAATTGGATGTATACTTAATTTTAAAGTTTATAAAGAAACAAGTTATATGGAAAGAAGAAATGGTGAAGGAAAGAAAAATGTAATTGCAAATGAAAAATTATAAAGGCTCTATATTTGCACATGAGAAAAAAGGCACTTTTTCAAAAAAAACTCTTTTATGTAATATTATATGTGTGTATCTATCTATATATATGTATATATATATATATATATATACACACACACACATACACACACACATATATATAGTTTATTCATTTTTGCTAATTTTTGCTGGTGTGTAAGTTCCTTTGTGTATATATCATAATAGCTTATGCATTAGATCGGTCTCCCTCCATTGCTATAAGATACCACAGATTGGGCATCTTAAACAACAGAGACCTATTTTCTATAGTAATGAAGGCTGGAAGTCCAAGTTCAAGGTGTCTCCAGGGTTGGTCTTTGGTGAGACTTTTCTCTTACCCTGCAGACACTGCTTTCTCCTGATTTCCTGGTGGGGCTTTTCTTCTTGCAAGCAAACTCCTACTCCACTTCCTCTTGCATGGCCATGGATACTACTCTATTCAGCCTTTAACCTAAATACTCTCCTTAAAGGCCGTATCTCCAAGTACAATCATATTGATGCCCAAGTCTTTGACACTAGAAAATGTAGGGGTGGGGAGATGGGAGGTGAGGACACAATTCAGACTCTAGCATATATTAGTTATCCTATTGAAAGACACTAACATTGCGCCACTGTGAACATTCTTATACATATTCCTGATAGTCATAAGCAAGAGTTTCTTAACTTGTATAAGCAGAAGTAAAATAGGGCCCTCCCTGGTGGCACAACAAGTTGAAGAGTAGTACTGTGAAGCGATCCACAGCCACTGCAGCACGAGTTCGATCCTTGCCCAGGAAGGTGATCCACATGGCATGGCAGACCTCTCCTGACCCGCCAGTTGCTCCCCTCAGCAGTGTACTTCCTTGATCTGCATGTTCTGCTCCACACTCTGTCTCTCATGAATCCTCTCACCAACCCTGCACCTTTGGCCTATACCCCAGTTTTGTATGCATAAATAAAATAAATATTTAATAAATAAGTAAATAAAGAGAAGTAAAATGACTGATCCTAAGACATGAAATTGTTCAAATTCACAAACTGGCAACAATTCATTTCCCAACATAGTTTTATCAAGTTTTATTCCCACCAAAATGTCTGTTTTCTCAAATATCTACACCCGTATTAAAAGAAGTCATGATCAAACATCTTACTATTAAAAAAAGATTTATTTATTTATGCATACAGAACTGGGGTA
Source organism: Condylura cristata (assembly GCF_000260355.1). Taxonomy (NCBI): domain Eukaryota; kingdom Metazoa; phylum Chordata; class Mammalia; order Eulipotyphla; family Talpidae; genus Condylura; species Condylura cristata. Next base: position 5,735,428 of record NW_004567132.1, read on the forward strand.
CAGGTCAGAGGTGCAGGGACAGTGAGAAGCTTCACCAGAGACAGAGTGGGGAGCAGAACAGACAGATGGACAAAGTACACTGCTGAAGGGAGCAGCGAGTGGGTCAGGAGAGGTCTGCTGCGCCATGTGGACACCTCCCTGGCTGGGAATTGAACTAGGACTGCAGTGGCTGCAGATAGCTTCATAATGCTGTGCTTTAACCCCTTGCACCACTATGGATATTCCCCCCACAGTAATTTAGCTCAAATTATACCATCTTTATGGACAATTAGACACTCCTCTGAAAATCCTATCAGATTGTTCTTCTACTGCTCAATTTAAAAAATGGAAAAATCAGACTGAGAGTTGGAGGTTGTCTTCTGTTGGCCAAAAGTACCCCATTCAAGAGTGGGAATTGGTCTCAAGCTGCCAGCCCCCAGAACTCTTCTCCAAATTTCCCCTTCACTCTCTAATTGAAAAGACTGGTAAAGCAGTATTGCACATAAAATAATTAATTTATACTGTGGCACTGGAAATAGGAGTCAGAATGGGAAAGATTGCAGAAGTCACAGCAGGCATAAAGTCAGGGGCATGGACAGAGGCCCTCTGCGCTGAATACAGAAAGTGATGCATCATGATGAATCGCCCCCTTTAGAGAGTTTGGGAATACAGGGACCTAAATGGAAGGAAGAAACTGATGTCCTTCCAAGGACCCGACCGTGACCTGTAGTGCCCCAGCCTTTTTCTCCTTGTCTCTTCTCACAGATCCAGACTCCTGGTTCCCAGCTGCCTCTCAGGCTCAGCAGAGCACTGCTCAGTCAATCAGCTTTTCCATTTTTCATGAATACTCCTTCCCCTTAGCTTGGGATGTATCTCCCTTCCTATTATTTATGTCCACACTTAAATATGATTCAAGGATTCAATATTAACTATGTCAATAGGGAAGAGGAAGTAGCACGAGTACTCAGTAAGCTTTGTTTTGAAATGTTTGTTTTGAGACGTTCCCAGGAATTTTACATGGAGAATTCTAACAAAGATTGGAATACAGCACCCTCCCTGGTGGCAGGAGTTAAAGTCCCAGCTCTATCAAGCTATGGCCAGCTATTGAAGAATGAGTTTGATCCCCTGCCAGGAAGGTGACCCACCTGGTGCAGCAGACCTCTCCTGTCTGGCTTGCTGCTCCCTTCAGCAGTGTTTCAGTACATCGGCCTCTTCTGTTCCCCACGGCCTCTTCTGTTCCCCACACTGTTTCTGGTGATTCCTCTCCCCTCCCCCACCTCCAGCCTACATCAGTTCTTCTATGTAGAAATAAATAAATATTTTAAAAGGAGATTGGAATAGATATTAGTGATACATTCCCAAAAAGTTCATTTTTTTTAAAGATTTATTTATTTGTGCATACAGAACTGGGGTACAGGCCAGAGGCTCAGGGGCGGCGAGAGGCTTCACCAGAGACAGAGTGGGGAGCAGAACAGGCAGATCGACAAAGTACACTGCTGAGGGGAGCAGCGGGCGGGTCAGGAGAGGTCTGCCACGCCATGTGGTCACCTCCGGGGCAGGCAGGAATCGAACTCATGTGGAAGCGGCTTTAGAGTCTCAGTGTTGTGCTTTAACCCGCTGCGCCACCAGGGAGGGCCCAAAAAGTTCAATTTTACTAAGATTTTTAATAGAATTTCTTCAATAGTTGCCTTTCCTTTGTATTTAAATTATAGTTTGTTTCACCTGAATATTACTATCTCTCTAAGCCTCATTCTGTTGACAAGGATGTCACAAATTTCACTGCACTGCATGAGTAGACCCAAAGCCCATAGATCAAAATAATGGCCCAATCCCCATTCCCAACCCCACCCTCACACTTTACTAGAAGAGCAACTCCCAAGCTCCCTTTGGAGCTGAAGACTTGATTTAAGTGTATTTCAGGACTGAGTAAAGTGGATGTGAAGGAACCCCACCCTTCCCAAGGGATCTGAACAACCCTCCAATTTGCAAACCAGAAAACTCCTGCTTACCACCCTCAATTTTAACCACACATATTCCTACTCAGGGGAAACAGCATGGTCATATGTTCATAGCCAGTCAAAGAGCAAAAAGGGGTAGTTAGAAATCTGTAATAAATGTATGTAAGTGAGATAGAAAATTAGAAAATGGCCACCTGCCAGCAGCCACATAAATTTTGGAGGAAATGCATTTTCTACTGGGATGCTTTATCATAGGAATTGCAAATATTTATTAAAAGTATTAAAATAGTCAGAATGTTAAATGTTTCCTCCAGTGGTGAAATTTCACACTGCCACATTAGAAGATGGGATATTCTGATACAGCGTTTATTAAAATGACTTCATTTTATTAGTGTGTCATCCACAATAAATGGGCAGGTACATTTAAAACCAGATCTATCACAGATAAAAGAGATTTGGGGAAAGGACGGCCTCTCATTGTGTGAATGTGGACTTGACTGCACAAGTATTTACATTTTGCAGGCATTCTCAGAAGAGGCCAACAAGATCTTACTGTTATTTTGACATCAACTTTGTTGGATTTTTGTCATCACATGAAAAACAAAAGTTGTATTTCCTTCTAACTCCTATATACTCTCGGGCAAGAGATATCTGCTAATTATGTAAATGGTTAGTCCTCCTTGGGTTCTCAGATACAGTGACAGACACCCCTGAGATGCTAAACCGGACTCCTGTAGAACTGAAGACGAAAAGCGGCAGCCACTTTACTGCACCAGGATAATAGAGATGGCAGCTAGAGCGCAGCAGTTCTGAGTGACACTAAGTTGAAGAGTGACAGGATGATCAGGACAGATTACCTCCCTAAGAGGCTTGTGGTTTGTGGAGCCACCGACCTAATAAAGATCTTATGTTATCATCCAACAAAGAGAGAAGGAGCCCTTTCCCGTCTTAAGTCATAAGATGCTCTTTGAGTGAGTCAGAACAACTTCCTGAATTTCCCCGTGAAAATGCCAATGAAACTGAAGGGATCTAGTGTAGCTTAAATGTGGGGTGGGGTGAGGTGGAGAGAAGGAGACATGGGGTTTGTTGGGAAGCCAAATTCTACTTGATCAGAATCATTAACAAACAGTTTATTATAATTAGGGGACAGATTGTCCCCCTTTTTTTTACTAGAATATAAGAATTCCATTCACTTATTTATCCCATATGAAGTCATTTATTCTAGATAGATTTTGGGGTTATCTCCGAAAAGCTAACCACTAACCTGGTGCTAGAAAATCAGAGATGAATGATAGTGACTCAGGTCCTGCCTCAGAGAACTGACCTGTTAGTGTGGAGGGAAACAGTGCTTGCAGATATAGATTCAACATTTTATGAGCTAATGAGGGCTCTGTGTAAAAAAAAATAATAATAATAAACAGGATCACAAGGTAAAAATTGACAGTTGATTCTTATATTAGGTCAGGGAAGCATTGTTGGATAAGATGACAATTGAGCAGTGCAGGATCCTGTGGGTCTCTGAGGTAAGAGGAATCCTGGGAGATGCAACAGCGAAAGCAGATCCTTGGCCTCCAGCACAAGCTGTATGTGGGGTGTTCTTAGTCTCTCCAGCCTCCAATCAGGTTTCCAGGAAAGAACATGAAAGATCTCTGAGAATACCAGAACTGCTTGGTCGTTAATTTGGCTATCTCTTTTGGTCTACTTTCTGGCATGGATTCTGGGTTTCTCAATGTCAGAACAGATATTAAAAATACCTGGCATCAAAAACACCTTCCAGCTACTTATATGGGTTACTGGGTCTGAAAATTCTCACAGCATGTGTGAACACTGGATAGCTAAATAGATAGAAACTCCAACTTCCATTGACATCCCAAGGTAACCAGGACAGATTCTCTTAATGAAGTATTAAATTGTGAGAACTTCTGAACTGGCCCTCCAGAAAGTCATTCATTTCTCCCCTTTCCTCTCCCCTTTGAGCATGTACACTTGTACAGCAGCTGGTACAGGAAGAGCTCAGGGAGACGCCATACAGCAGATGAAGCACCTCTGGTGAAGCACCTGGATGGGGCCTCTCGACTGCCTGGCTTGGAATGTGTGTTCCACTTGCATCACATTCTGTCTGACCTAAAGATTCCTAACCACATATTAATGCATCATAAGGCTTTCGAAGGTTAATGAAGTGGTTTTCATGACAATACCAAGCCTTATACAAAATATTTTTTATAAAGACCAATACAGTGATATTAGAGTTTGTTTTTTTTTTTTTTTAAGTTTTCTCAAATTGTATCTGTTCTTGGGATATATTTGGATTAGTTATTCAAAATCCATATTGAGTTTTAAAATCATTTCTTGCTTCTGCAAGTTATTAAAACACTTTAAAGGTAGGGCCAGAAAATAAGAATGATTTGGTTTATATGTTGTAGAAGCCAAAAGATTGCACTTCCTTGTCATTACTTTATTTGTTCATTTATTCCACAAATATATATGCAGTGCCTGCTATATATCTAGCTCCATGATGGAGCTGAGACCTCAAGTAAATGCAACAGGATTTAGGAATGCTTAAAAAATATATTTGTTTATGCATGTAAGAACTGGGGTGTAGGCCAGAGGTGCGAGGGGTGAGAGAATTCACCAGAAACAGAGTGGGGAGCAGAATAGGCATATCTACTGAAATACACTGCTGAAGGGAGCAGCAGGTGAAACCAGAGAGTTCTGCTGTGCCATGTGGGTCAGCTCCCTGGCTGGGGTTGGAACTCAAACCACGGTGACTGGAGATAACTTGATAGTGCTGAGATTTTAACCCATGCACCACCAGGGAGGCCCGATGTAGAACTTGTTGAAGTTAGTAGGTGGGATGGTGACTTAGGATGGTGTGGGTGCAGATAAAAGCAGGATGTGAAGTCTAACACCTCACAGGACCAAAAGCCCATTGGATAGACAGACACTACCTTGTGGGTACAGTGAATGGTATCTCCAGCAGGCGTGGAGCCACTGGAAGAAAGAATCCCCCAAGCAGCATTTGAGGTGAAGCAGAACACTGGGCTTCAGTCCCCAGGAGGTCTTTAGTCTCCCCATTTGACAGAGAACTGGCACAGCAGGGGTGCCATCTAGCAGGGTGTCATGTAGCATTCACTGGTGATTTTCTTCCGACCTAATATCTAAAGCACAACGTTTCCTTGCTACTTGTCATCATTTTAATTTCAGTGCTCATATTTTATGATAAGAATATACTGGGTGGCTTAAGGGGTTAGAGCACAGTCGTATGAAGCTATCCACAGCCGCTGCCGCACAAGTTCCATCCTGGACCATGGGGCACAGCAGACCTCTTCAGTCTCACCCACTGCTCCCCTCAGTGGGTATTTCAAGTATATCCACATGTTCTGCTCTTTGCTCAGTCTCTGGTGAATGCTGTTACCCCCTCACCTCTGGCCTATACTCCAGTTCTTGTATACATACTAAATAAATCTTTCAAAATAAATAAAATAAATAGCATTGGTCTCTAAACATAAAGCAAATTTTTTCATATCAATAAATAAATTATTAAAACTGTTTACTTATGTTAAAATGAAGTAACAAAATCCCTACAATTATGTTTCATGTCTTTGTTCATGGAGATAGTATATTTTTCCAGTTTAACATCTATACATGGTAAGAAGTGTTTAATTTAAATTCTGGATACCTACTTTTTTTATTTGGGTAATTTCAGTGCCAGTAACTTATTCTTTGAGCTTCAGTGTGCCCATCCAGGTATTTAAAAAGCTCTATATCCAGCCCCAGAACATGAGCCCACAGAGAGATGGAGGCATTACTACTTTCTCAAGGGCATTTCTGAGCCAACTTTGTCCATTCAGGGACACCATATAATGATGATGCTAGGGGAGCAAAAAACCAGAAGGTGGGCTACATCTCCATGAACATGTGGAAAGAGGCAGTCTCTCCTGGTAGTCAACTGACTTGGGCTCTTATCTGAGAATCACATTTATTTTGTGCCATTAAAAGCAGTAGAAGGGGTCCTCCCTGGTGGTGTAATGGGTTAGAGCACAGCAGTGCAAGCTAGCTGCAGCTGCTTCAGTGTAAGTTCGATCCCCCACCCCAGATGTGATCCACATGGTGCAGCAGACCTTTCCTGACCTGCCAGCTGCTCCCCTCAGCAGTGTACTTTGTTGATCTCTCTCTTCTGCTCCCCACTCTGTCTCTGGTGAATCTTCTCACCGCCCCTGCACCTCTGGCCTGTACCCCAGTTCTGTATGCATAAATAAATAAATACTAAAAAAAAAAAAAAAAGAAGAAGAAGAAGAAGAAGTAAAAGACAGAGCAAAAGTAAAGTGAGAATGAAATCTACATGAATGGAATTCTTGTTATGGTGCACAGAGACTTCCCCAGACTCTCTCATCATATCCTTACCACTACTATAACGTAGTTAAAGTGACAGGCATCTTGGGAGAAAGTGTATATTGCCAAATGATCCACACGGTGTTCCAAGTCCCAGAATGCTTCAGAATGTTGTATTCTATGCAATCACTCTGAAGGCAGTCACCACTGCCCTCTAAAAGTGTATTAGTTTATTAAATGAATATTACTGAGTACCTAGAGTTATGCCGGTGGTGGGGGGGAGACCCGACTTTCATAAATTTGTATTTAGAAAAGAAAAATAATACAGTGGTTATGGTGATGCTAATAGTAATTAGAGAAAAATTAAAAAGTGTGCAGGATAAGGGATATGCCCAGATTTGGATATGTAGGGAACCTGAGAAACACTTCATGAGTCAGAATTTAAATAGAAACCTAAAATAAAGAATTGGGTCTTCCTGGTATCCTAGGAATTAAGCCTATGCTCTATCACTACTGAGGCCTAATTTTAATCCTCAGCCTGGAGCTAACCCATATATGTACCAGCAGACCTCTCCTGTCTTGTCCACTGTTCCCTCAGGAGTGTATTTCAGTTTAATCCACCTGTTTTTCCCACTCTGTCTATAGTGAATCCTCTCACTCCCTGCACCTCTGGTCTACACCCCAGTTCTATTACATAAAATTAAAAAAAGAAAAAGAAAGTGAACTGTAAGGACACCTTAAAGAAGAACATTCCAGGGAGGCACAATAGGAAAAGCAAAAGTTCTGTGACACTAACACCTCAAGACAATGGGTAAAAGGAAAATGGAAGCCTATCTGAAGTAGCCATGCTCATTCAAGGTGTAGTCAGTTCAATACCACCATTCAATGACTGAAGTATTTTCCAGGGACTTCTAGAAGAAGGCAAGTGTATAAAGTACTCCAAAACCAACTGAGTTGGAAAAAGACTGGGTCAGAGAAGGTATCACAAAATATGCTTGCATGAGTCTTGCTATTGAAGTAGGCTGTGCTGGCTGCAGTAGACTACAGAAGAGGAATAACAAACAGAATTATTCTTTAGAATTCTAAGCAAGAAAAAATTTCCCTGGTATTGGGTCAGGTCATATTTTGTGTTTTTGTTCCCTTTCTTGCAAAAGGGGTTTCCATATTGTGGCGAATCTGTGTGTGGCTGTAATGGGGGCTTCCATCTGTGATCCTGGAAGAGATGGGTCCTGGAGCATAAGTCTGGTCATTCATTGTCTTGGGAGCAAACTCAATTCAGACCCTGGGCAGAAGGACACCCATATAGCACAACAGATAATCTCCTCAAGACCAGCTGCTCTATGCTTTTTGGACACGAACTAGGACCCAAATGATGGAGTCTGGGACCAGCTCTGTCCTGAGTGCCACATATTGTTTTCTTTCCTGGCAATAACAATCGATGCAGCCTTTTCTGTAAAACACTAGCCAATGTGACACAATAGAAGAACAGCCCCATCAAATGTGAAGCAAGGTTTTTGGCGACCACAGAGAAAACCCTTGTCAAAATCAACTCTTTTAATTAGAATAAAATCTCAAGGTGCTTACCTTCCGGTTTTCATTCATTTCCTATTTTTACCTGTATGCCTTCCTCCCCAATTCACAACTCACCAGGGACATTTTCCAGAAGCAAATTCCTCGAAAAGGAAACCACATCTAATTTTCCTCCATATCTCCACTGCTTAGTAGAAAGTTGGACATATGATAGACAAAGTACGTTTATAGATGAGAACTAAAAACATGTCTTGAGGGTCAAATCAGCCTGAGTTTGTTTGACTTTGTCAAAAGATGAGTGATAGACATTTTCACTGTGCTTCTCTGGATTTTTTTGGAATCAAGTTAAAAAAAAAAACTCCTTTAAAAAGTGATAGGTGTTTCTAAGGGAATTCAAAGAAAACTGAGACATGATTCTAGGAAGAGAACTTACAATCTAAAGGCAGAGTCAAAACAGACACTCAAGAGGATGCAAATGGCTGTGCTGAATTTGAATAATGGTTCCAGCACAACAGAAGAACATCACCAGGCAGGTCACCTTCCATTGCCAAATGAATGAGAAAAAAATAAATTTTGAAGAGGGAGAGATGTCTGTTTTCTTAGGTGGTCACAAAAATACATAGGGGAGAGACTTGGGGAGAAATACTTGTTCTACCTCTTGAAAGCATGCATAAGATTTCTATAGTTTAAAAGGGGGTAGAAGGGTAGAATAGAATAGGTCAGAGCAGAAGAGGAGGAACTCTTATCTGTAGAAACTGCCTTAAGAACAAAGCCTGGTGGTTGGAGCAGGAAAGCCACATGCAGAAGACCAGAGGGAGAAGATGAGGAAAGCGAAGGTCGGAGCCAGAAAGCCCTCGAACTCCAGGGCCAGAGGAAAAAAATTTTTTAAACAAGCTTCAAGAGACCACAGGTCTTTGTCTTGACACTGGAAGAAATAGAATAAGAAACGTAGTGGCACCACGATTTCATTCTCAGTCTGACTTAGCAATGTCTTTTCTAGCTTGCTTCTGCTGTTGCTTTCCTAATTTTCTCACTGCACAAAGAAAATAAATAAATAAGTGTACTATAGTCTTATTTATCCTTCTTTGGACATTTCTTTACCAGGCAGATGGTCAATTAAGAGCACTAAACAATGACACTGTTTTCTCTGTAAACATTTTTTTTCTAATAGCCTAACAAATGTGAGCCTGTGATGCCTTACTGCTGAATACCATCTTGACTTTCTAATTACAAAGAACTGAGTCTTGATAGTTACAATTACAGCTGTAACAATGATGCCAGGCCCAGAACAATACCGTTAGAGGCAAAGTGCTTATCCGAATATTCACAAATAAAGGCTTAAATTTATGCCAGAGATGTAGATGGAGGTTAAACAATTGGGAGGAGGATTAAAAAAAAAAAAAAAAGGTTAAAAACGCGGGTTTAATGCTACAGATGTGAATTTGAATCCAATTACTCTGAAAGAAAAAAAAAATTGAAAAGGTGCTGTTTTCTTCTGTGTTATAATCAATAGGTGGTTCAACTTAGCATGCTAATACCTTTAATTTTAATATTTGGCTACACTCTAGTATTTTTAAAGCATGCTATTTTTTTAACTAAGTGGGGTTTCGTTAGGTGCAAATGAGTATCTTAGTTTTAAAATACAAGATAACCATTCTTCAATAAATTAATATATAAATGAGGTAATACTGACTTAGGCAGCTCGTATCTGTATGCACTTCTGTTTTAATGAAGACACTGAACACAGTGATGAAGCTCCTTAGCACTGCGAAGTCAGATGACACGCCTTCAAAAGTCCTGTTCTGTCTCAGGGTCCTCATCAGTATGGATAATAACAGGGTCTATCTATATAATGTTCCAATGGATTGTAGTGAAATTTAAATGGACAGCTAGAAAGCATGCAATATAGTGGCTGACTGTTAAAAGAAATATTTGAAATGGAGCATTACACTTCAGAATGAGCTTTGCAAACCCTGGGCTAGAAAGGCAAAGGCAGGCTGTCTAGATGAGAGCAGCTCCCTCATCAAGGAGACCAGGATCTTTCTGTTTCTCTGGGCATGTCCACATATGTGAGGAATACAGTCTCCCAATACTCACAGCCAAAGAATGATTATTTCATTTAATGGTGTGAGTGGAACACTCCAGAACTGCACTTTGACATTAGCAGCATCTTAAATTTTCAACTGGGAATTTTGTTTCCAGTTCAGCACGGAATTGTCATTGGAATTTAGCGAGGCTAATTATGTCTGATTTTTTGTTTTTTCTTTCAAGTTATGTGTGATCTACTATAGTGCTAAGACATCAAGTGGCCTAAAAAATACAAGGGCAGTCACATTTCCAACCCTGTATAGAATAAAAAATGTGCTTGTTTAATAGATTCGTTGTTTAGCTAAAACACTACGCATAGTATCATCCTTAATTGTCCAAGTATGCAAAATAGACCTCAGCCTTTTACATGCAAAAACCTAGTCATGAAAAATACCTTACAAGAAACATCTTCTTTTCTTCTTTTTTCTAATTTTGTAGGTGAATATGTCAATGCAGGTTGATAGATTGTAATTTTTTTTATTATTTTTTAAGATTTATTTATTTATGCACTCAAGAACTGGGGTATATGCTAGGGGTAAGAGGCTGTGAAAGGATTCACCAGAGACAAACTGGGGAGTAGAACAGGTCGATCCACTGAAATACACTGCTGGGGGAGCAGTGGGTGAGAGAGAAGAGGTTGGCTGCACCAAGTGGGTCAATTTCCTGGCTAGGGGTCAAACTCATGCAGCAATGGCTGGTGACAACTTGATAGCATTGAGATTTTAACACTTGTACCACCAGGGAAGCCCGATAAGAAACTTTTTCAAAGTGAAAAATCACATGACCATGGACTTTTGAATCTTATGAGCAAATTAAAAATTCGAAGCTATATAAACAGCTAAAAATAAATATACGAAGATGAGGGCTTATTGCATATGTTCATACGCTCAACCCTTACTTCTAGCTTGGTTCCGCTCAGCTACGATATGAGGAAGGCTGCTCCCTACTTACCACACCCAGCTCAACTGCACACAGACCTAGAGATAGGCAGATGCGCTCAGCTAGTTACCATATCATTCCTATTCACGCCATCACCTACCCCCTTTTGTATAGCATGAAGACAAAGTCTTCAGTGCCACACCCTGTTCCTTGAGACCTAATCCTTGTCTCCCCTCCCAACACTCCTTCCTCACAGTCCACTTTCAAGCTGAGAGAACAGCAGGTCTTTGAGCAGCCCCTGCTGCTTCCACCTTGACACTGGGCTTTCCTTGTCTCTGTTTTCCTGCTGCCCAAAAAAGAGTACAGATATCTTTTCTGCACAGACCCCCTCTTGAGCCAACCAGGTGGCACAGTTCACACCACCAGTATGTGTCTCATCTCAAGTGATCACATGGGCTCACGGCTACACTACACATCACCCTGGCTTTCTCTCTTGATTAGACTGTTGAACTACAGAATAAAAAATCGGTCTCAATGACTATTTTATCTCTAACATCTAGGTCCATGCAAATAAGTGCTCAGTGAATGTAAAACATATGTAAAGATGAGAAAGAAGAGTCTTTATAAGGATCTCAGGAGACAGAAAACCTCACCCAACTTCAATGACCTTAATAGTCTGAAAAATGTTACTGAGTCACAGCTAGACTAAGCATTTTCAATATGTATTACTAACCTTGCCTCTCTCCTAGCCTTCCTCCAGTGAATTGGGGAGCTTAAGAGAATATACAGTTTGAAATCTGGTGGATAAGAAGTGGAGCCCAACCATTTTCTTTGAGATATTACCACTTCAGAGAATTTTTTTTTTTTTTTTTTGAGTTAGAGGCCTTGTAAGGTTTTTGAATTAGTGAGGCACAGAGTTGTCTTTTCAGGTATGCACTTATAAGCTCCGCAAAACCAAAATCTGTATCTAATATATCTGTGTCTGACTTTAACATTTGCCCCATGTTGACAACTATTGCCAAATGTGTGGGTGTGTTAGGCAACCTGTTATTGAGAAGAGGGAGAAAATCATCTGGAGGGTGGGTGTGATTTTTCAGAATTTCTTTATATAAAGAGCAATCTTTACCTTTCACTTTTTCCAAATTTAGAACAAAAATAGATTTCCATGGTGAGAAAACTGAGATTTTCATCCTAAATACTTCTGGCAAATATCAAGAAAGCATGACTAGAAGAACAGTTTGGGTTCCATTCATTTTGAAACATATATTCCACTCAGAGGAGTAGTTGAGTACCCAAACGGTTACATGACTCCAGGGTACAAGGGAAATGTCCATGTTAGAGATCTTCATCAGGTGTTAATAACATGTCCCTTTCCATAATGGGATTGAGCAGGTTGGCTTACAGAATATGTGTAGAATGAGCTGGAACAGCCCAAAACTTAGAAGCTGAAAAGAAGGGAAAAAAAATCTCAAGAAGGAGGAATTTAAGCAGTATCAGTCAATCAAGTAGGAGAGGTATTCAGAAAGCCAAAGGTAGAATGTTCAAGAAGGGAGTGATCAATTGTGTCAAATACTGCAGAAATGTCAAGTGAAATAAGATCTGAGAAATAAATGCTTGACTGAGCATAGTGGAAAAATTCCAAAATTTAGATTACCTTGATTTACATCTTGCAGAATACAATACTGGGACCTGACTATTCTCTTTTTTCATTTGGTAAGTCATCCTTCTCTGATTCTTTGCATGCTTCCTTGAGTACTTCCTTTCAGACTGTATAGTACAGAGATATCCCCACGTTTCCGGTGGTGGCTTAAACCTCAAGGAACTGAAGCAAGGGTCACACATCATTAAGGAAAGGTCAATTCCCAGGCAGAAATTGGTATTTTCTTTCCTCCCATTTCCATATTACAAAGATGCCTCGGGCTTCTTGGAGTTTCTATTAAGAATTCCAAATCTCCCAGCAATGATTTTTAAATACTAGTTTTCCCTAGGACAGTTCTCTTTAGCTTGGCTGACCCCCACAATACAGTCAGGGTCCTTCAATCACTGTAAAAGTCTTTTATCACTCTGACTCCACTCCATCTTGTACACTATCTCTAGATTAACCTTTCCAGAACAGCATGTTCATAATAACAGATGCTATAATTAACCTCTTTCATATTATCTGTGTCAATCTTGCGCACATAGTAGGCACTCAGTAAATGTTTTTTATGTGTTTTGAAATGAGATAATTTTTCTAAGTACATTCTCAAATCTTCCTTTTGATTAGTAAGATTCATTTTATTTTTGTTCTCCTCTGCCTAGTTCTTTTTAAATATAATGAGAGAACACTATCACCCGATACTGTATGAAAGCATTTTAATACTTAATAATTCCATATAATCCCAAATGATCTTTTTCCCCTATACTTTATAGTAAATAATAAGTACATAGTTGAAAAATATGTGTTTTGTATCCAAGGAACGAGCTATTAAGTAGTACCAAAAGACGGAGGACATTTTTATCTTAAGTCAGCCACATAAATACCCATTAATTTTTTAAATGATTTTATTTGGTTGATGGAGTATTACATCTCCAAATTACATAGTTTAGATTTCCCATTACATGCTCCTTATGGATCATATGCATATTCACAAAGTTATACAGAAGATTCTGCGATGGGAAGGAGCCAATTTTCATTTTCTCTGTTCTTGTTTGAAGAACCAAAACTGTTAAAGGGATAAAGCACTCAGAAGTGCCTGTTCCAGGTTAATTGTCTCAAATTGCTCATTTAAAGCACCATTATAGTACAGCAAAGCCAGTTAATCTACTCTGAAGCTTCCTTTTTTTATGACCGCAGCTACATTTGGTGAAATGGCACCTTTGGCAAACACCCAAATTGGATAAAATTTCCATTTTTCTTGGAACCTGGAAAGAATAACACATGTTTTGAAATCACTTTATATCATGTGACTCTAAATGGTAAACTGCATGTTAGTCTCACTGTGGAATTCATTCTCTTTGGCATTTTCTGATTTGACCCTAAATTTCCTTTACTTTACCGATGTAAGTAAGTGATGGTTTGCACGTAAGGCATAGGTAAGTGTTGGGGGGCAGGATTCAAGGGAAACTGGGGAAGAGGAACTGTGGCAATATTTTTAAACATCGCAACTCTATGAGAAAATGATGTGTCCCTAGAACTGACACTTGTGCCAGACTTATGGCTGATGGTACCTTTATTATTGGAAACACTGTAGTTTGAGAGCCTCTTCAATGTCGGCGTAACTAGCAGGTGCTGCGATCATAATGGTAAAAACATTCACTTATTAATCAGTGCACATAATTCCTCTCTAATGCTGTCAATTTAAGATGGCAACCTGATTTTCTTTTTGCCTTTTTTTTTTTTTTTTGGAGTGGGGAGGAGGGTCAACAATTTAATGAATCTCGTCTGCATTTTAATTCCAACCTAATAATCTGCCTCCGGCTCTTTTTCCTCCCTCACTCTGAGAACATTTCTCCGGATCCTGCTATTAAGCACAATGGGGTATTTACCTTCTTACCTCAGTTACGCATTAGGCTAGGAAAAACAGCCATGTAGCCAAACCCCAACCCAACCAGAACTAATGTTAACCTGTCACCAACCCTCCCTGGCATCACCCTTCAATTCCCATCCCACCATTTGTTCATATAGAACCTCCTCCTGCCCAGATTCTGACACTGTAGTGCTTTTCAGATTCCATTTATTAAACACCACTGGGACCCAGACTCAGAAATGTGCAGTGTGTTGACATAGTTAAAATAAATAAATACAATCCATTGCCAGAAATATTAAAAAATTCATCTAAATGTGCTCCTGTCAGAGATGATTTGTTTTCACACATGCAGGAAAGAATGATAGCTTCAGGATGGACTAGGTAGAGAGGCTCCATCGGCTCATTCACTTCTTCATTCATTCAAGCCTTCATTCATTTTCTTTTAAAAAAATGCCACCTACCACCCCTTGCTCACCATGTCAAATGTAAACAGAATAGACTTTGTTATTAGGAGAGATGTGACTCCAAGTGTCTGAGCTGCAGAGTGACAGCCGGCTCCTCTCTGAATTTCAGGCAGCCTCTGTCACTTGCCTTGACAATGAAGGAAGTTAATATATTCATGACATTACCACACATGCATTCGCAATTCACAGCATATTGTATTGTTTACCCCTGTTCTTTTGTACTACTGCATGTAGTAATTTGCCTTCTAGCAACAGAAAAATTCCTCAACTTAAATTTTACCCTCATTTTATTTACCCTTAATAGAAAAACCACTGCTTCCTGGCCCATCCTTGTTGGCAAGACCACCTTTCCACAGCATTGCAAACAGATAAATGTCAGATTTTACATTTTGATCACATGTGTCTACAGTCATTTCCTATACAAATTCCTCATCCTCTTCCTCCCACGCCTTCCTTCAGCAGGCACTGCTACCCTTCCTGTGCATTCTTAGCCCATTTGGCTCTAGGTGGCCAGACTTGTAGAGGAGAGGATGGCAGTGGGAGTGGAAGTGTGGCATGGCATGGGCATCATACCCTAACAACAAAGGCAGCACTGAGGAGATGAAGAGCACCGTGACCCTCTCTACTCTTTGAACAACTAGTCTCAAAATGCCTGTGGTTCTCCTTGTTTTTATCCACAGTAACTCCTCATTTGTTTTATTCATTCCTCCCACTGGACTGGATACATGCCCCCAGATGTATGGACCCCCACAGTCATTTATTGATGGGACATGGATTTCTCAGCCTCCTTGGCCCAATTTATTCATTCTCAAGGGGTGCAAACTTGTAATAATGTTGAATGGTTTCCCTATGATGACTATGGGTAGAGTGACTTGTTATTCTCAGATATTGCACCATTTATTGTTCTTTGGAATTTTGCTGTTGGGAGCCAAAATTGAAATGTGCTTTGATGCCTGAGTGCAACTTTAGAGTGGTGGCTGGAGGAGGTCAGCACACTGGGCGCGCAATCCTAACAATGGCTGTTTCATTTTCCTTCCAGTGATGAGCCGTCTGCATTCCAATGCATGTCATAGAATTCTTGGGCTGAGAGAGGCCATGAAGGGTCACTTAGTCCAACGCCCTGCCTTTGAGCAGAATCATTTAAAAAAACACCCTATGTAAAGAGTCTTCAAGACAACCTATGCCCTTCAAAGCAACTGAATGTTGAAACCCTTTCTTAGACTAGACATGATCTTGTCTGCAATTTAAAAGCATCTCCTGTTCTGTTTGAGAGAAAGCATTTGGTTGTTCTTTATATTCAAACCCTTTTCACACTTAAGAATTATAATTGAGCAACTTTCTCTCAAATTCGGCTGCTCTTCTATAGTAGGCTATATAATTCAGTGTTTACTTTCATAACTTCCCAGTTTCTTTACACTGTTATTTATTGTTTCATCTGTGTATGTCTATCCAATTAACTTGTAAGCTCTTATTGGGCAGGAACTGTCTTTTATAAACTCATAAAAGGATATAACAGAGGCTATAGAGTAGTGATTCTCAACTCTGGCTGAATAATGAAATCATCTGGAAAGGTCTTCAAAAATGTGGATGCCTGACCTATATGCTCAAAGTTTCTGGATGAAATGGTCTAGGGTATAAGGAAATGCGGAAATGTATTAAAAGCTTCCCAGGTAATTCTGATAAGCAACCAGTTCTGAGGGTGTGACCTGGGGCACAGAGCTTAGCAACATTTTCTTGATTTCTTTATGTGAGAAATGGAAATAAAATAGCAAACACTTTGGTCATGGAAGATTAAAAGTTTCATGTACATAA
>NW_004567132.1:5752453-5753147 GCF_000260355.1 Condylura cristata
AAAAAAAAAAAAAGATGTATCCATCTAATTCAAGTCAAAGTATACTTTTAGCTTCTATGTCAGAATGTTCAAGGAATGTGGGATTTACCACTTCTCCTAGGCAATTGTGCCTTCCAGTGTCTTTGGCACAGAGAAAACTGGATTGATTGAAGGCTGGAAGATTTAAAGTAAACAAATACAAAACTTATAACATCTGAAAAATAAAATCAAAATGTGAAAATTGCAAATTCCTTAGGATAACCAGATATTGCTATTCAAGGATATGGCAGCATTATAAGAATTTGATCATCAGCACAGTAACAACAAAACAAAAACAATTCTCCACACACAATCTCTCATTTCATTATTTCCTTTTAATAGAAAACTTGTGTAAATATCTAAGAAATCTAGGGGCCTCCTTGGTGGTGCAAGGGTTAAAGTCTCAGTACTATCAAGCTATGGCCAGCCACTGTGGCATGAGTTTGATCCCCAGTCAGGGAGCTGACCCTATGGTGCTGCAGACCTCTCCTGTCTCACCTGCTACTCCCCTCAGCAGTGTATTGCAGTGGATGCACATCTCTGTCCCCACTCTGTCTTTGGTGAATACTCTCACCCACCCCCACATCTGGTCTGTACCCCAGCTCTTGTATGAATAAATAAAAATAAACATTTCAAAAATTTTATATTATAAACTCCCACAATATCCACTATATAA
>NW_004567132.1:5753267-5754574 GCF_000260355.1 Condylura cristata
AAAAAAAAACACATTCAGGCCCCTCCCTGGTGGTGCAACAAGTTAAACCACAGCACTAAGAAGCTAAAGCCACCTCCACATGAGTTTGATTCCCGCCTGCCCCGGAGGTGACCACATGGCGTGGCAGACCTCTCCTGACCAGCCCGCTGCTCCCCTCAGTAGTGTACTTCGTAGATCTGCCTGTTCTGCTCCCCACTCTGTCTCTGATGAAGCCTCTCACCGACCCTGACCTCTGGCCTGTACCCCAGTTCTGTATTCACAAATAAATAAATAAATCTTTAAAAAAACAAACAAACAAACAAAAAAACATGTTCCTGTTCATGCAAGCCAGTAAAAAAGGCAGGAAAAAGGAAACAGTAATAAAACAAAGATGCTACAAAGTACAAAAATAATAGCCAATGACTAAGGTTAATAAAAAATGAAATAAAAATATTTAAATACTATAAAAATAAAATAAAGTATTTTAAATATGGAAAAGGTGTTCTAAGACATCATCATTATAAACTACTTATATTAATTCTAGAAAAAATGGAATAGTAAAGAGATAAAGATGATGTTTTTTAAGAGAATTCAATTTTCATTAAGATGCTCAAAAAATCGTACATGTATACACATAATAACAAGACTCCAAACTACATGAAACAAAAACATCACAAAACTTCAACAAGAGGTAGACCAAACTACAATCATAATCGGAAATTCTAGTGCCTCTTTCTCAGTTTAATAGAAGTAGATGAAAAAATCTATCAATCTATATGAATGGATTGACATTTATGCAGCATAACACACAACAACAAAATATACATTTTTAAAAAGGATTTAATTATGCATACAGAACTGGGGTTCAGGACCGGGTGCAAGGGGTGGTGAGAGGACTTACCAGAGACAGAGAGGGGAGAACAGGTAGAATGACTAAATACACTGTTGAGAAGAGCAGCAGGCTGTTCAGAGGAGGTCTGCTGCTCAGTGTGGATCACCTCTGAGGTGGGGATCGAACTCATACTGCAGTATGAGTTAGTCTCTCAGCCCTGTGCTTCAACCCACTGAGCCACCAGGGAGGGCCAAATTACACATTCTTTTAAAAATATTCATGGATAAATCAGTGTGTATTGTGTCATAAAAGAAGAGTTAATAAATGTCAGTGTACCGAGTTTTTATCTCCTTCCAAGGGAAGTGAAATAAAATTTATTTTCAAAAAAAACCTGTAGTATCTACAGTTACTGAGAACAAAAATTTATTTTTATTTTTAAAAGATTTATTTATTTTTACATACAGAACTGGGGTACAGGCCAGAGGCTCAGGGGTGG
>NW_004567132.1:5755049-5780794 GCF_000260355.1 Condylura cristata
GGGTGGGGTGGGTGGGGAGTGTCATGTGGAGCTGAGAACAAAAGGGGGGGACTCAAATGCTTATGGGGCATCAGTAGTAGGTGTGGCTTGATAACATTTGTAGAGGTATGAGCCTATACAGTGTTATAAACCGATGTGACTCCAATAAAGATAATTTGGAAGAAAAAGCTTAAATTAAGTAGAATGCAACAAACAGAGGAAATAGAAATAATGGGGAAAAGGCTAATATAATGCTAATAAAATCAAATTTTGGTTTATTAAAAGTCTTAATAAATTGGATAAGTGTTTGACTAGCATTATCATGGAAAAAAGAAGACATTTTTAATAGCAATAATGGAAGTGGAGAAAATAATAGAGTTCCTATGTTAATCAAATATTTTGGAGAAATTATAAATTCAACCAATTACATAAAAACAATACATCCCTAGAAACAAGTTATCATACTAACACAGAAGAAATGGAAAAGCTAAAGAGTCCTATATGAATGCAATATTAACATCCTCATGAAGAAAGTTCCAGGTTCAGATGATTTAACTGGAAAGTTCTATAAATATTTAAGGAATAAATAATATTAATTCTCCAGAAACACTTTGAGAAAATAGAAGATGGCATTATTGTGAGATAATTTTAATAATTTCAGCATTATTTTAATAACATCAGACAAAACTAGTACAACCACTATGGAAAGATGTTTTTGGAGGTTTCTCAAACTGCTAAACATGGAGCTTCCATATGACCCAGCAATCCCACTCCTAGGTATCTACCCAAATGACACAAAGACATTGACTCAAAAAGACACCTGCACCCCCTTGTTTATTGCTGCTTTATTTACAATAGGAAAAACATGGAATCAACCCAAATTCTCAAAAGTAGATGACCGGATTCAAAAGATGTATTACATATACACAATGAAATATTACTCAGCAATCAAAAAAGATAAACTCATGCCTTCTGCAGCAACATGGGTAGAGCTGGAAGGGATCGTGTTTACTGAAATAAGCCAGAAAGAAAAAGAAAAATTCTGGATGGTTTCACTCATAGCAGGGACATAAAGGACAGGGGTGGATGGGGATAATGTATAATTATATACCAGAGACATTTAACAGGGGTAAAGGCAATGAGGGGAGGGAGATGTGCACAGGACTATGGTGATGACTCAGGGTGAACTGGTGGTGGGAAGCCCACAGGGATTACAGCTGAGATAGAAAAAGGCACAAAATAAACTATTATAAAAATAAAAATACAGATCAATACCACAATACCTTGAACATGAACACAATTTTTGTTTTTAAAGATTTATTTTATTTGTACATACAGAAATGGGGTACAGGCCAGAGACCAGGGGTGGTGAGAGGCTTCACCAGAGACAGAGTGGGGAGCAGAACAGGCAGATCGACAAAGTACACTGCTGAGGGGAGCAGCGGGTGGGTCAGGAGAGGTCTGCCACGCCATGTGGTCACCTCCAGGGCAGGCGGGAATCGAACTCATGCGGAGGTGGCTTTAGCTTCTCAGTGCAGTGCTTTAACCCACTGCGTCACCAGGGAGGGCCAAAATTAATTTTAAAAGATCCTATTAAGTAAAATCCAGAATATGTGAAAGGCAATTCAAGGTCATAAAATTAGTTTAACATTTGAATACCAATGATTTATGAAATCATATTAATAAAATAAAGGAGATGAAATATAAGCTTATCTCAATAGATACATGAAAACATTTGAGAATTTTTTAAACTCATTCTTAAACAAAACTTTCTCAGTAAAGTTATAAATTTCCTACCCTAACAAAAGGCATCCATAAGTGAAATAAAGAAATCATCTTATTTACTCAAGAAAGACTGAATGTTTCTCCCCAAAAGTGGGTCAAGTCAAGTTTTTCTGATAACAACTTCTGCTGTATTTACAGATGTACTCACTGTTGTATGACCTTATGAAATGAGAACGGAAAATAAAATAAAACCAGAGTTTGGATAGAAAGAAGTAAAGTTATCTTTATTCACAGATTATGTCATCATGCACATAGAACATCCCTAGAATCTTTATCTTTAGATTTTGTACTTCCAGAAAATTCACTGGAATTAAAATGAATTTAATAAAGTCATGATATAAGAGATTAATATACCCAACGTAAATGCACTATTCTATTCTAGCAGTGAAGAATTTGAACGTGAAATTTTAAAATTTCATTATTAGGTTTCAAAATCACACAATTATTAGAAATATATTTAATACAATATGTGTGTTATTTTCACAATGAAATTATAAATGCAATTCTGGGAGAAATTAAGCTCTAAATATATGAAAACTGAAGAATGCCCACAAGTTGGAAGAAAAGTAATTCTTCCAAAATATAAATTGTCTTTACGTTAATCTACAACTATTCAATCCTGATTGACATCCACAAAATTCCTCAGGTTGTTATAACTGACAAGTTACTTCTAAAATGTATGTGAAAATATTTATGGCAATGCAGTGGATGCAAACTAGCCAAAACAATGTTGAAGAGGAAAAAAGGAACAAGAAAGACCCTTGCTAATTGATTAAAGATTTAATTTACTTAAGTATTGTATGTATACCCTAATTAATTAACCTTAACAATTACCTCACACCAAGTTAACTTTAGATGAATAATGGATCTAAATAAATACTAAATATTTCAAAAGAAATCACAGGAGATAAATCTTTGTAATCCTGGGGTTGATAGACTTCCTGATATATACCTACAAATATATAAGACTGTTAATCATAAATGAAAAATATCAATTAAATTTTTGTCATTTGAAAAGCACCATTAAAAAAAAAACAGGCCAGAATAATAGTAAACTGGAAAATTACATATATGTAAATGTATACATATGTAATATGGCAAATTAATTTGAATCGAGACTCTATAAAGTGAGCTTTTAATTCAACTTATAAGACAATCAAATCAATGTCTAAGTGGGGAAGGGATTTGATGAGACATATCCCAAAAGAAGGCTGCAAGATAGGGAGCGGTTGAGAAGACAAATTAGAGAACAATGGACTCTGGCTCAGGACTGTGGGTGCTTTGTGGCGGGGATGTTGTAGTGACAGCATTACTGACATACTATGTCTCTGACTCACATACAGTGTTGTAAAACAATGTTAGCACAATAATAATAAAACAGAACAGAAGTACTAGAGTCAGAGAAAACATTAAAAGGAAGAGAAGAGTAAAAATTTTCCAGTTTACAGAAGTCACAAGAGAAGAGAACTTGTAGGCAGGGACCACTGAAGATACTTTCAAATACTGCAGAAAGGTTTAAAGAAGACTCAGAAAAATACCATTTCACTTCATCATCTGAGCTGGCTATGGAGATAATGTTCTGTGAATGAATGGACACAAAAGTGAATAGAAGCAGTGAGTGTACTTTTTTTTTTTTCAATGAATAGTAAAGAAAATAATATTGAGGTAGTAAGGTGATGGTCAACAAAGATGAAAGCAATTTTGCTTAGAAAATTAGATGTGTTTGTATATGTTTATGTAAGCAAAAAGAACGAGAGAAAAAGATTAAAGGTGCCAAAGAAGAAAGAAATATGTTCTGCAGACCTAAGGAAAAACAAACAAACAGAAAAAAAAAAAAACAGGCAAAAAGAAACAGGGCTCTGTGGTGCTTGGTGACCTGGGAGTAGTCATGACTCATTTAGTCGGTTTCCAAATATGAGGGCTGAGTTACCTTTTCTTTTTTTCTTTTTTTTTTTCAGATTCATTTATTTATGCATACAGAACTGGGGTACAGGCCAGAGGTGCAGGGGTGGTGAGAATTACTAGAGACAGAGTGGGGAGTAGAACAGGCAGATTGACCAAATACACTGCTGGGGGAGCAGCAGGTAGGTCAGGAGAGGTCTGCCACGCCATGTGGATCACCTCAGGGGCAGGGATCGAATTCGCAACAAAGCTGCTGCTGCCAGCTTGCAGTGTTGCGCTTTAACCCTCTGTGCCACCAAAGAGAGCCTGATGTATCTATTTCTAAACAGAGAGATTGACACTTGAAGTGCATAAAGAATGGAGTTTAGAGCCCTCCCTGATGGTGCAGTGGGTTGAAGCACAGCACTGAGAAGCTAAAAGCCACTTCAACATGGGTTCAATACCACCCAGGAGGTGATCCACATGGCGTGGCAGACCTCTCCTGATGCCCGCTGCTCCCCTCAGCAGTGTTCTTCGTCAGTCTGCCTGTTCTGCTCCCCGCTCTGTCCCTGGTGAATCCTCTCACCGCCCCTGCACCTCTGGCCTATACCCCAGGTCTGTATGCATAAATAAATAAACCTTAAAAAAAAAATGGAGCTTAGTGCTTGGTACACAGTAGTCATTATTTTTAAAAATCTAGGATTTCTTTTGGAAAGGAGATGGAAACAGGAGGGAAGAGAAGAAAAGATGAAGATACCAGAGAAAGTTTCAGAGTGAAACAAGATGCCAGATGGAGAGGAGGAGAGATTATGGAGGTTGTACCAGCTGGCCTCTGCTTTTTCAGTAAAGAAGGAAGGAAGGTCATCTGTTCAGAGTGAGGACGAGGACGAATGGTTGAGAATGAGGCATAAAAAAATGTAGAAAAATGTTAGAACACTTTTTTTTTTTTTTTTCCTGAAAGAAAAGGCATGCACAGTTCCATGGTGGTAAGAGGCAGATGATGGTAAGATCCTGAGGAAAAGAATGGCTAAATGTGAAGTTAGGGGGGAAAGTTTGGCAGACCAATGCCAACTTCTTCATAAATCTAGCCTGCAGAGGTTGGCAGCTTTGAAATGGGTGATAGGGTTACTCATGGTAGAGACTGGAGGTAATTGAGTGCACAATAAGGATTGATTTTAGTGCTTGGAAAAGACTGGTTTGAAGTAACTGGCAGGCATTGTGGGGCCTGGAGAAGGGCCCTGAACCATCAGTTAGGGAGGGAATTGGAATAATTGAGATGGAGTTGAGGGTGCAGGGGCCATGATGAAGAGGAAAAGTAGAATCAGGCAGTGGAAAAAACAGAACAGCTAGCTAGCACGTGGTTACAGCCAGTGAATGGAGCACTTAAATATGGTTCCTGAAGTTGGGTCAGTCTTAGGAGACAAGCAGAAGGTTGGTAGAAGTACCTTGATATCAAAGCCGTAAGATTTGAAGGGGGTAAGAAAATCTTGGGAAGGGCATATTTTTGGACATCAGTGAAGATTCTCAAAGTATCAGACTTATGAAAGAAGTAAGGAAGGAAAATATAATAAGTGGAATAGCATTTCATTAGAGAAAGGCGAGAACAGTAGATAGGTGCTAGTTCCAAGGTTGTGAAGACACCTTTTGAAGATGTCACAACATTTCAGAACAAAAATAAACAAATTTAAGTTTGAAGCCTGACTTTGCCGCTAAGCAGTTGCATCCCCCAGGAAAAAGTAGGGGATTTGGACTCTGAGATTAGTTGCAGCCAAAGCTCATGGTGTAAACTGACTCCCCAGCCACCATGGTGCTTAACAGCTGTTCTGCCCGGTGAAATCACAGGCCGGCACACCCCTCCCTCTAAGGATGATCTCTGTGGGTGACACAGCCATACCTTCTAGCAAGCACCCTCCCAGGAGTAGTTTCAAGGGTTTTTCTGGAATCTACTTCTGCCTACAATACTCTACATACAACTTCTGCCCCAGACAACCATGTCTTCCCTGCCATCTCCAGATAGCATGCCATGTTTTCTTCTACTCCAAAAACGTGATTATAATAGTTCAGCTTTTTTTTTTAAGATTTATTTTATTTATGCATACAGAACTGGGTTACAGGCCAAAGGTGCAGGGGTGGTGGGGGGAATCACCAGAGACAAAGTGGGGAGTAGAACAGGCAGACTGACGAAGTACACTGCTGGGAGGGGCAGCGGGCCGGTCAGGAGAGGTCCGCCACACCATGTGGGTCATCTCCGGGGCTGGGAATCAAACTCACGCTGAAGCGACTTTAGCTCTTTAGTGCTGTGTTTTAACCAGCTGCACCACCTAGTTCAGCTGTTTTAAAGGTATAAATTCATTGAGGTATAACGGATATTCAAAAGCCACACCCTTCTCAATGAGTTTGGACTCATTACCCTGAGGTGAAGCTTCAGGGAAGCTGGGTGTCAACACCTTCATCTACAGAATCTTTGGACCTAGGCTGACTGCCCCTAGAACAGACCCAAGCTACCTCTGAGTCTTCATGAAAACAGTGCTGGCTGCCCCCAGTGCTTGGTGTCCTGGGTCTACTATGATGTTAGGGTCCACAGAAATGTTTTAAAATTCAATTGCTTTTAAAATCAAAAGGAAAAAATGAAAATGAGAACATGTAATGTAATGTAATGAATCCAGCCTGGAGAATAGTCATCTTTATGCCAATAAAATATTTTTTAAAAAATACAATTTTGAATTTTTTTAGGAGGAAAGTATATGTGTATGTGTAGCGTGTGTGTGTATTTCACATATACAATCACACACACACACACACACATTCCCCCTGAAGGAAGAGGACCATGGAAGTGAAAGTGGCTTGAGACCATGAAAGTTGCAACATAGCTCTGGTTCTAATCATTAATAGTCTTTTGTTCCTCTCTCAAAAGTGTCTTAGTTTCAATGAGCTCATATGGTGACCCTACATATGAGAAAAAGGAAAAGTTAAGTGGAGAGATGCCAGAAGACAGAAACTCAAATTTAAAATAAAATGGAGAAAGGCTTGTTTTAGACCAATAGTCATGGCAAAAATAATCTGTGAGCATGTCCAGCATGGAAGTCTCCCTTCCATTCTTAGA
Source organism: Condylura cristata (assembly GCF_000260355.1). Classification (NCBI taxonomy): domain Eukaryota; kingdom Metazoa; phylum Chordata; class Mammalia; order Eulipotyphla; family Talpidae; genus Condylura; species Condylura cristata. The sequence continues at coordinate 5,761,798 of NW_004567132.1, forward strand.
ACTACACTAAGACAAGCCAGTTCACCAGCTGGGACACCAAAGTAGAATGAGAGAAGGGCCGTGGAGATTGTGACTCCATCCAACACTTTGCTAAACCCTACCCTAAAAGCCCCTCCCCCACCATCTGTGTCTTTCCCACCCCACCCCCTCTTTCTCACTCTCTCTGTCTCCCAGGCTGCCAAGTTTTGTTAGAGTTATTTTTGAAAACATGCTGATTGGCTCTGCCACAAATTCGTGTTCTCTAACCCCTCACTGTGGCTCAGCAATCCTTCTTTTCATCTCTTATTAACTCTGTTTACTCCTCCTCCTCCAATGACTTGGCATAGAGTGGAATAAGAAACAGGTTGGTTTTTCAATCACTCAGCAAGTCTGGGCTGAGGCACTACCACAGGCCCAGGACCATACCAGGCCCATCACAGATCTGACCTCAAGTCTCTTGCACAGGGAGGAGGGTGTGATCCGCCAACTTTTCCTTTGCAGGACAAGCAGGGCGATGCACACCCAAGTACGACAAGGGGAACTTGACAAGGTTCGGCTTCCCTCACAGACTCTTCCCCTCACTTTTGAAATATATTTAAATGGCAACGAAGCAGCCTGACCCTGCCTCTCTTTCATGGGAATGGGGAGCTGGCTATTTGCAATTTTCAGCCTGAGGGAAGACGACCATTCTCTGCAAAATTTTGACCCAAGCTCCACAGTGGACATCTCTTTGCTCCTAATTTAGAGCTTCTCCCATCTGCAGACATTTATTTCTATGTTAAAACCAAAATGACTGTGAGCTTATTTTTAAATCATTAAAACCCTGGCCCAAACAGCTAGCCAGAGCATGTTGTTCCTTAGTTAGGAGCTGTCAGATTCATTTAAAAACAAAGCTGAGCAAAGTGTTAAATAAACGTACAAGAAGAGCAGAGGGGTGGTTTCCAGATCACCAGGTAACCCAAGCCCACTGTGGCTGGGGGAGGCACTGCAGACTCTGGGAGACCACAAAGCTGATTAGCTTTTTAATCTTACCCCAGCAAGGATGGAAATTTTTCGTGTTACTGAGAGACACGAGGAAACCATTATTTCTTTGTAAAGACAAATATCCATTTCAGTAAGTAATTTAAAGCACACACTGTCGAGAACATGTGTGGGTATTTGGCATAGGGCTGGAAGTACTAATAAAATAACTACTCTTCAGTTGGTCTTTTCTAGACTGAAAGACAGAATTAATGGTGTCTCCTCTCTGATATTTACCATATTATAGATGCTTACAGTTGATCAAGTGTTAGAAATAAAGAAGACTCATGCACATAAAATAAGGGAAGGAGGAGAAGAGAAATCCATCACCATTTTCTGTCTTTACTTAGAATGTCATCAGTATTTAAGCAACGCTCTTGATGTCAGCCTGGATAATGGCTCTGTCTTTCATTATTTAGATATGTCTATACCTGAATAGCCCTGGGATCGCCTCCATTGTACATATTTGGCTTTGACAGTGTTTGCTCCTTGAGGATTTGACAATTTATCCCAGGAAAAAATGCATTTACATTGTTAAATGAATATTATTTCATGACATGTTTGTGAGGCTAAAAGAAGAATGAGGGTTGCTACTATTATGGGTACCAGGAATGATTTCACTCGAGAAACTATACATCTTGCCACCTGGCATCATGTTGGACAAAGAAAGATGCACGATGGATATGTATATATGCTGGCTGCTGTGATGGGGAATGCCTGTGTCCTTGCCAGTCCCTGGCACTACCTTCTGGAACTCACTATACTTTTAGGTAATAGACAAGCTTAAAAAGAGCCAAAGATAATAGTTAATTAATGGAACCATAGCAAACAGTAGAAAAGGTAAAAGTTTCTCTCATGACAAAATCAAGTGCTTTCTTCCCATCATGGACTCCAAAATCATTCATTAAATGAAAGAGTAAATATTTTCTATAACCCAGATATTGATTCTGAACTAGTCTATATTGGATTTCTATTGATAACACGAAGACTTGAAGACTCTCAACCATTTTTCCTCCCAGAAAATTGACTTTTATTTGTTTAATGAGTGCATGGTAGAATAATCAAGTCGACTGGCCCAATGTCTGGGAAGATTTCTGACATAGAGGATTCTCCTGTCTATTTTAGCAAAGACTTTTTAATGGATTGTCACATGTCACTGCTATGTAGGGCCCATGTCCCAATTCAAATCTTCAGAGGCTCTTCATATTAATTTCCTAATTTCCAAAAATTGTGCAGAATTTCCTTTTTTCTCATTATGTCCCTTGCAGTACATCATCTTCTGGATCAAGTTAAATAGTTCCTCTCCTTCCTTTGCTTTTCTACCTTTGAATTTTTTTTGTAGACTGCAATTATTCCTCAGTCTGGCAATGGCTTCAATGAATTATCCATTTTCTTTAATCCACCCAGATAGCTGGATTCTACTATGGGCTTAATCATCTTGATGTTCTTGCCTGGAGTTTCTCTCATGGCTGATCATATATTCTGAAAGGCAATGCCTCAAACTCAACTCTGCATTTTGGTGGGGTTTTTAAAGAGCAGATGTGCTCTTGGTATCCCTATGATGCAATTTTATTGCTATGTGGCTTTTTATGGCAATAGCAACAATTTGTGTTTTTTTTTTTTTTTCCCCAAACTGTGCCTAAAATTCTGTGAAGCTTTACTTTCACTTCTGGCTCTTTATTTGAATTTTCTAAAAAGGAAAAGCGGGGGGAAGAGGAGAGAGAGACAAAAGTTGTATGTGTATGTATAAGAAAGAAGACCAAAGTTGTCAAGTAAAGAAATTATTTCTTTTCACCCAATCCATTATAATTTATAATCTTAAGACCTGTTATTCACTCAGCACATGATAGCATAGTGTTTTGTAGATAGTTAGCTCAGTTAGACACATAGATCTAGAGATACACTACTTTAATCCTTTGGGAAGAACTGGTCCCATTTTCCAGATGATTACATCAACCATCAGGAGAGTCTAGTAGGTGGCCTAATGATGTAAAACGCAGATCTGGGACTCAGTTCTTGGTCCCTGGATTAGATCAGAGCAATTTCTACTCTGAAACAGCTGCTTCTTCCATCACAGCTGTTGTTTAGAGAAACCAATTCCAGTTTCAGATACTGCATATGTAATGAAACATTATGGTAAACTTGATACTCAGCCTCAAATACTTATTGTATACTTTGTTTTATCAGATTGTTTTGCAACTGTCAAAGGGAGAGCAAAAAGAAACTTGGAAAATAGCATGCCTCTCTTGTTTGTCCTTACAGAGACCCCTGAAAGGCTGGTGTCAGGAGTCAAGGATAAGCCATGTTCCAGGCTTTTTATAGTACAGAGACTAAACATCATTGTATTCTGGTGGCGATTCAATCCACACCCAGCACAGAGAATCAAGTGAGGATTTACAGGGCTGAAAGTCCCCAAATTATGAACAGTTCACCTCCAAATGTTTTCTTGGAGGAAGTTGTTTAGAATAATGAATGTGTGCTCTCATGGGAGAACAGAAGTCCTATAAATGAGATTAAGAGTTTAGGACTGCCCACAAAAACCTGGCTGTAGATACCTATCATATAGAGCCAGGTGTCCCAGAGTCTCTATAGTAAAAAGAATGAAAGAAAGAAAACAGAAAAAAAAGTTCTGGGACAGAAATCCAAACCACAGCCAACAATAAATCAGGACTTTTTTCCAGCATCCAGATGGTCTGGGGAAGGGGTTCCAGAGAGCAAGTGACAGTAAGGGCAGGAAGGAGAGGGCCTTACAGAGAAAAGCATAGAACAGTTGAGTATAGATGCTGTTGTGAGGGTCAGGTAGCCCACTAGATCAATCCTAGACAAGGCTCCTCCTTTCTTCAGACTTGATGGTTATGGGGCAGGGCCACATACCTCTCTATTACTTGTTCCTCCATGTTTCCTTTTGACAGGAAACACTGTGACTCAGAGAAGAGGCTGGTGCTTTCCCCACAAGCTCCATCCCTGGCCACCAGCACACAGTGGTGCAAAATGTTGGCAGCCTCTGTAGCAGTTGGGTCTCCTGGCCTAAAGAGCCTACCAGAGAAAAAAGCTTCTGCCATGTTGTTCCCCTATTGCACTATCAGTCTTATTTGTAATGTAATAAATACTTACTAATATCTTCGTAAGGTCTAGTTGGCCTTTGGTTGTGCCTATTCCGAGGACTCATATCTGTCATCATCTACTATAACTTAGTGACCTACTTATTGTTATGTATTCACATCTAACTTTCTAGTATAAAGTATCAAGACTTTCCCTATTGTTGCAACAACAGAATTACAAGCTTTTTGACTTTAATTATGTTTATAATGAGAGCAAATATAACACCTACCTCAAAGGGTTGTTGAGTGGCACAATGGATTGGTCCTTGTAATGCACTTAGCCTATTGACGACCAAGGAGGTAGCTCTTGGTGTCTTTTCTTGCTATTGTCAGTGTTCATGTCATCTTATGTTTCAGAGTTATGTGGATTCTGACTTTCCTATGGAATTTGATCACAGGCATTGGGAAGGCCTCTTTGTTTCTGAGTTCTTCTGAGTTGGAGGGTGTGAAGAGATGAAAGACACTGAACTTATAATGACCCCACAAACTCTTCTAGAGAAAGGTGGGAGAATGGGGAGAAGAACTAATCCCTTTTTCTTGCTCTCATCACTAAGAAATTGGTCTGCCTATGACCAATTCCAGAATAAATGAGAGTTGGAGATGACCATAGGGTCAGTATGTAAAGAAATAGACAGCAGAGTAGATAGTGTCTTCTGAAGGCCCACCTGTCTGAGCTAGAAATCCATCTCTATCTCTTAAGCAAGTTACAGAAGTACTTGGTCTCTAAGGTTTCATAAGAAGATAAAGAGTATCTACTCAAAATGTTATTATGAGGATTTGATGTATATACAAGGAGTCAATGTATATAAATGATGTAGAATAATACAAGAGGGAAGTACAAAAGGGGTTGACTTCCCAAATGTAGCGAATAATAACAAGCATCCCTATCCAGTGTTTTTTTTTCTTGAATCCCATATGTATCCAAGATGTGTTTCTGTTAAGTGTGTTTACCAAATTGAGTTTTTTTTTAATAATGATCCAACTATGTTTTTCTCTGTTATTGTTTCTCAATGCAATGTCATTGTAATTTTATTATCAAATTAAAAATTAAAAAAAAAAACCTAGATGGGCAAATTTCAGGTATCTGTTACCAAAAGAAACACTTAGTCACATCTGGAGTATATACAGAAGAAATCCCTTTATTGACTCAAGTAAAGGGATGGAAGTTAGAGGGTGTGAAGAGATGAAAGACACTGAATTTATAATGACCTCACAAACTCTTCTAGAGAAAGATAGCAGAATGAGGAGAAGAACTAATCCCTCTTTCTTGCTCTCATCACTGAGAAATTGGACTGCCTGTGACTAATCCCAGAATAAATGAGAATTGGAGATGAGCATAGGGTCAGTGGGTAAAAAAGTGGGCAGCAGAGTAGATGGTGGAATGGTAAGAAGTCAAATGTAAGTCAAATGCAGGAATGATCTGGTCATTCTTTTTCTTTTTTAAGATTTATTTATTTGTACATACAGAACTGGGGTACAGTCCAGAGGCTCAAGGGCGGTGAGAGGCTTCACCAGAGACAGAGTGGAGAGCCTAACAGGCAGATCTATGAAGTACACTGCTGAGGGGAACAGCGGGCGGGTCAGGAGAGGTCTGCCATGCCATGTGGTCATCTCCAGGGCAGGCGGGAATCAAACTCATGCGGAAGTGGTTTAAGCTTCTTAGTGCAGTGCTTTAATACGCTGCACCAACAGGGAGGGCCATTGTACAGTTCCTGCTCTAAAGTGATGCTGAACTTGTCTGTGTTATGTGCAACTATGTGCAACTATGCAAATGCGCCCATAAATGGCCTGAAATTATGAAAGACTAAGAACATAAAAACAGAGTGGGCCTGACTAAACCAAGCACCTGCCTTTATAATTGTGATTTAGCCCTCTAGGCCTTAGTGTCCTTCTCTGTAAAATGGGCATAAAACCACATACAGTTTGGTATACTATTTATAGCATCATTGAGAACATGAATAGTTATGGTAACTCCTTAGTTTCTTTCTTATTCTTGTCACAAATCATTTATATTTGGGAGCATGTTATGTGTGATGGGTCAAAAGAGGTTGACACCAGATGATCTCAAGGAATGGGTAAATTATAAACCCCTCAAGAATTCCTCAACAGGCTACATTTCTCACCTGTTCTTCTACTATGTTTAGAGAAACAGAGCTTTGCAGTCAGAGCTTTGTAGTCAAGTTCTTCTTGAAGTGGCATGAGGTCACCTCTGGAAGGCAGAAGTCCAGTCAAGACCCTAGTACCCTGTATTATTACAGAGAATGGCTACAATAATCATTGTTCAGAAAAAAATTAAGGCATATGCAAACCAATGTCTGTTTCATACATAAAGTTTACAGGGAGGAGAGAAATCTTAGAATATGAAAGGCTCAGTATTCAAACTCACTGCATATTCTCCACTGACTGTTTCTTTGGCATTGAATGTGTTAACCTGGTGTGTTTACTCATCCTTGAGGTCTGTGGTAGCATTATAAAAAAACAGCAAGATCTACAATCATGAGTTTTATGTTTTTAATTTATGTTTTCACGTTGATTATAATTTTTAAAATATGGAAGGACAGAACATTTTCTCAATTATCTAGTAAACCACCTTATGGACAAATACTGCCATGTGACTCCAGTGCTCGGGCTTGTGCATGCGTTCACATTTGTATTGATACCCAGTGATCACATATCGTCAGAGCATTCCTGGCTGACTTTAGGCGATCATGTCCTAATGTTACTAAGACAGCAATCATCATGCGTCTACTATTGTACTCTTGTTGGATTCTTTTACTAGTTATAAAGACAAAACTTCTCTTTTATAGTGATCAGCTACAATTAAAGATATTTTCACAGACTAAGATTTTATCTCCATAATTTATTTAATAAATCTAGAATGTTTTGACATTATGAAAATGACAGTGTGGTGGAATAATGTTTTATATTAATTGTCACAGGCTAATGAGAAAAGAACAGAGGCAGACTTAATATCTTAAGGGGACTTTTTGTACCCAGCCCACAGTAAATGACATCACAGTACCTCTTACAAACAAAGATTTTACGGCTGTTGAAGTACAGAGTTCTGGTAGAATGCTGAAACCACCACAGGACGTAAAGTAGCATAAGAATACTGATGTAAAGGCCTCCACACAGAGCAATGGACCATCCGTGTCACGCCAGGTTTTTCTGGGTAGCCCCATCTTTGTTCATCATCATTTGTGACAGTCCTGAGAACTAAGGAGCAATACAATGAAGAATTTCCATTAAAATCATTAATACAACAAAAGTAGTTTTGTCATATTAATTTTGGCAAGGACTCCATTTAAACAATGGATTATGATCTATTTAAAAAGGAAAAATGAATACAGTCATGACTATGATTTAAAGATTGATCCATCAGGTTCAACATTACAAGTACACAAGTTGATAGAAAGTATAATTTATTGTTTATAATTAAACTCACATAGATCATTAAAATCAGCAGAACAACATAGCATTATCTGCTACAGCGAGTGATTTTTGAATACTTTTGGCCACATTTTTACTTGTATGTATATTAAAAGATAAACAAATATATTAAATATTTGAAGAGATTATTTGAGGTTTAGAATTTGGTTTATTTATGTAGGTGATATTAGTACCACCTAAGTCGAATGGCCATTTTGTTTCATTAATTTAACATAGATAATGTGGAGCTTTGTTAGACATAGTTTAATTAAATTATTTTTTTAAGATTTATTTATGCATATACGAACTAGGGTGTAGGCCAAAGGGGCAGGTTGCAAAAGGATTCACCAGAGACAGTGGGGAACAGAACAGTTGCAGATTACTGAAGTACACTGCTGAGGGGAGCAGAGAACAAGACAGGAGAGGTCTGCTGAACCATGAGGATCAGCAACCAGGCCGGGGATCAGACTCAGGCTGTAGCAGTAATGGTGCGGAGATTTAACACATCAGCCAGCAGGGAGGCCCTGTTAGATATATTTTTTTTTAAAGATTATTTATTTGTACATATAGAACTGGGGTACAGGCCAGAGGCTCAGGGGCGGTGAGAGGCTTCACCAGAGACAGAGAGGGGAGCAGAACAGGCAGATGGACGAAGTACACTGCTGAGGGGAGCAGCGGGCGGGTCAGGAGAGGTCTGCCACACCATGTGGTCACCTCCGGGGCAGGCGGGAATCGAACTCATGCGGAAGTGGCTTTAGCTTCTTAGTGCTGTGCTTTAACCCACTGCGCCACCAGGGAGGGCCAAGATATTTTTTTAACATTGAATTATAATCATGTTTTTAGATAGGTAAAATATAATTTAAAAAAAATCAATACAACAATGAGAGCTATGATATATATATTTCTCCAAAAGTTTTCTATAAGATAGTTTGTAATGGCAAATTAAAAGTTAATATAATGGAATGCCTTTATAAATACATAATTCATTTCAGTGTTCTCATTTTAAAAATAGGGAATACATATTTCAAGAAAACAAATGACTTGTCCAATGTCATGCCATCACTAAGTAGGAGAACACAAATCTAAAGAAAGATAGGCATGATTGCAATTTCTATTCTCTTCTCAAAACAATAAAATGCCCCAAAGCTTTAGTCAAAAAAATACAGAGGGCCAAATAATAAAAATAATGAATTACACTTAGGAAAATTTGACTAGTCAGCCCTTATTTTTTGCTGATTATTGTACAATAAGTTCAGGAATTTGATGATGCTACTAAGAATTATTATGATAAAAGTCATTGGCACAAAAATCATCCTATACTAACTCAGAAGTACTCATCAAAAATAAAAACTTTTAGCAACTGTTGCATGCATATCACTTATAGCTAATATGATAAAATGCTATATTTAATATATCAATAATCACTACTAAACATGATTTATATACAACTGACTACTTTTCTACTTCTCCCCCTCCACCTCTTCTGCTTCCTTATCTTTCTTTTTCTCCTCCTCCCTGAATCCTTCTTCTCCTCCTCCTTCTTCCTTTCCTCTTCTTCCTCAATTTTCTCTTCTCTTTTGCTCTGTTCCTCTCTCCCAATTTATGTCTCCTGATGTCATTGTCCATCTCGGGAAACATACCTCCTCTGCTGAACTTCTAAGAAGGAAACTTTGTCTTGAGAGAGTGACTTGGAGTGATATCAGCTTGAGTGCCCAGGGCAAAAGAAAGGAGTTCCATTTATCTTATAGGCGGATTATAATGCTCTAACACCTGAGAATCCAAAATTGTTTAACATTGAAAGACAGTATTTGCTGGAGGGAATGAATATATCAGTAAGGTATAAGACCTTTTCAAATAAAAGTAAATCAAATATTTATTGAGCACCTACCATGTGTCAGGGCTGGCATAATAGATAAAAAACAAAAAACAAGGAGAGGGCAGGCCTTGCCTTCAAATTAGGCATTGAGAAATTTAACTTATAAAGCAAGCTAAAAAACTACTCACAATAATTATTTAAAAGTAGTTACAGGATACATAAAATTAATCTGTAAATAGCTAGTGAAGATTAAATCTCTAGTGTTGAGAAAAGACAGGGGTAGAATTTGAATGTACTTAGAAATATAAAAAGAAATTGCTCAGAAAATTGTTATTATTCTTAAAGTGGTGAATTATCTGATCAGTCTCTGTATAATTAGACAAATCAATAACAAAATGTTCCATCAAAACTTAAAATTCCTAGCGAAGATTGAAGAAATTGTGTATTATCAGAAGGAGGAGCTATAGTAGAAAGAATAGTAGTTATGGCTGTAGTTACCATTTACATAAAACCCGTCCCATCTATGTGCCAAGAACAGTAAAAAGTGCTGCAGATCCATCTTGAATCTAGAAGATTAAATGTGGCAGGTCATGAGTGGTAATTATAAATTGTTTATTTTTTGCCTTAACTATTGGATCCCATCTTTTACATTTAAATATGCATTAACTTAAGTTCTAGACATTGTTAAGCTTGTGATTTGTATAGGGAAAGAGGTATTTTTTTGGCATAAGGGAAAATGAAAAAAGTTCTTTTTGCACACATGTTTTCAGTTTTGTTGCTTAATTTTGGAAAGAGGTAATTCTATGTCAAAATTAGGCTGAGTGAAAAATGCACACACAGTAATCTTCATTTTCATTATCTGGAGTAGTTCAAAAGGCTCAAAAAATGGAACTATTCTCAAAGAAAGGAATGTATGTTCAGGTAATTACAAATAACAGACGCATCTGGTTATCTTAATTGTTTGGGAATGTCTCAATTAGCTGAGAATGTTTTCATGATGACTTGGAGACAGTGAAAATTTTTCACAGCAGATTGGATTCAATAGTGAAGAGGAAATATAGGCAATGCACTGTGACATCTATGTATGACTATAGAATCCACTCAAAGATCAGTATCTTCTGGATTTTCTTTGCCAGTCAAAGGAATATAAATGTGTTTTGTTGTTACTGTTGTTGCTTAATCTCTGCAGCTTTGCGGTTGGTCAGAGAGGTTGGCTGATGCTGTGGACAAGAGACTAAAGCACAGCATGTCAGTTTCACATTTTCCAACTTGACCACATTTTCATTTGCTACCCTGGCTTTCATTTGATGCCCTTTCACTGAAATTTGAGACTCAGGTTCACAGAAATTTGAGTTTCAAGCTGACTCGGTAACTTGTGCTTGTTCCTGAGAAACTTAGAATGATCCTAAAATATAAGCATGTCCTTAATCTAGGTTAGGAATTAGGAATGATTTTTTTTTTTTTGGATACTTTGAGAAAATTCAAGCATTGCATACTTTGATCAGTGTTACTCAGTAATACTGCTTGTCCAATACCTGCCACCACAATATTGCTGTTGTGCCCATCATAATTCTATGGATCAAATTCAGTCCAGATTCTGCTCTGTTATGAGTTGTACTTATTTACCCTTTCTTTCTTTCTTTTTTTTTTTTTTTTCAGAAACACAGTTGTCAATTAGGGGACAGTATAGAAGAAATCCCCTGTGATGTCCAGAACAACAATGTCTTGTGATACCTTACCTCCTCCCTAGTTAAAAAAGTAACTCTATCCAAATCCCTTGGTATGTAGATTGAAAAGGAAAAAATGGCATCTTGTTTCTGAGATCAAGAGTGAGGTGGTGGTCAAGGATGGTGTTGGATAAAATAAAAAAAAAAATAAATAAAAGTAAAATTGGAGTTGATATTTTAAAAAATAAGTAAATGCTTATTTTATTAATATCCTATTCTGAGGAATATAGGAGTTATCAGGTGGCAATGAGATTTTATTCAAAATAAATAAATAAATGAAAGCAATGAAATTACATGGGTAATTTCCAATGGAAGTATTTCAAAAGTCAGTTTTCAATTTGGACAAACACTCTCTCAAGCCAGCGGAAACTTCATGAGCACTAGTGAAGAGATTGTGGGTCATTAGATCTCACTACTATTTATTTGATAGTTGGCCTGACAGAATACATGAGCTGGGTTAATTTAACCATGTGGATAAAGGGAACACACACCTCATATTAATCTAATGAGCAGTGAGTGCCCTACTACCATGAACAAAGTCATATCCTACAGCCCCTGAAACAAACATGGGCTCTTCCACCAAATCCTTCTTACCAGTAGGGATTAACAAAGGATATCTAATAGTCTGTGGCAATGACCTACTCCTAAAAAGACACCAGCCTCTCCTCTAAGTTTTCAGCATAGCTGTACAGGTGTACCACACAAATGTGTAGGGCATAATGAGGAGAGGGGTACAAATGAAGGGAACTAGAAAACAAGGGATGTTAGGAAAACAAGTGCCCGAATTTCTTAAGGAGTAAAGGTATAAATCTTTGATGCCACAATCATTTTTGAACTAGCTTGTAGATTCATCTTTCCAAAAAATAAACCCACTTATTTCTGGCTAACAGAGACAAAATTACAAGGCTCCTTAATTAACTGGGTTTCTAGACAACAGTATTTTTTTCTTAAATTCTGATGAAACAAAAATATAAGCACAAGATATCTTGAATCAATCCTAAAGTAATGGAACCCAGATCGAAGACTGTCTCTTTTTGTTTTTCTCCCACAACAAACTTTCCCTGGGAATCTTTGTCCATTGTGGTGGACAAAGGATAATGTATTCATATGAAATCTGTCTTCAAGGAACATCTTACTCCTTATTCCATGTCTTTTCTATAAAAAGTTCATCTGGATATAGATTCATTTCTTTATATATACCACTATCTCTCCAATTTCCAATTTTTACCTTACCTAAATCTGCAAGAATTGTTATCGATGTCAGAAAACCTCCTACAATGATTCTTCCCTTCAGTACACATCCTTCTCCATGGTTCATTTAAGTCTGCCCCCCTTCCAACTGCCTTTAAGTCTTTGATTGGTATTCTATATTCTAAAACCATTCCATCCTGGAAGGTTTGAATATTTAGTGACATTGGTCATGTGACTATTCAGTCAAACCTAATACTGCTTGTACTGCTGTGTATCTGGTGGATCTGTAACATCTTTTAGGATGAGAATGTGCTCTGTGTATTTAGCATTATGTGTGATCAATAATAGGTTCCCAGATTGGGTAAGATGAAGCACGCCACATCTGTTAGTCTATAATACTGAAAAGATTCTCCTAGTGGCAGTTCTGGATAGATACCCAAGAACTTATGGAAGCAAAAATTAAATATTATGACTATACTGTTAAATAGATTACCAATAGGGAAAAAAAGTTTATCATGAAAGAAATATAATAATTGACCTTATAGGTTGTGGGCATTTGTTTATTACAAAATAGGTAAAGAAAGTTCAGACATTGCTCCTAATTCAGCTGCTAGTATATTTTGACTATTGAGTTTTAAAAAATGTAGATGAGGCCCTCCCTGGTGGCGCAGCGGGTTAAAGCACTGCACTAATAAGCTAAAGCCGCTTCCGCATGAGTTGGATCCCCGCCTGCCCAGAGGAGATCCACTGGCACACCTCTCCTGACCCGCCCGCTGCTCCCCTCAGCAGTGTACTTCGTAGATCTGTCTGTTCTGCTCCCCACTCTGTCTCTGGTGAATCCTCTCACCCTCCGCGTCTCTGGCCTGTACCCCAGTTCTGTATGAATAAATAAATAAATCTTTAAAAAAAATGTAGATGTGGGCCCTCCCTGGTGGCGCAGCGGGTTAAAGCACAGCACTGAGAATCTAAAGCCACTTCCGCATGAGTTCGATTCCCGCCTGCCGCCTGCCCCGGAGGAGATCCACATGGCGTGGCAGACCTCTCCTGACCCGCCCGCTGCTCCCCTCAGCAGTGTACTTCGTACATCTGCCTGTTCTGCTCCCCTCTCTGTCTCTGGTGAAGCCTCTCACCGCCCCTGAGCCTCTGGCCTGTACCCTAGTTCTGTATGCACAAATAAATAAATCTTTAAAAAAAAAAAAATAAAAAAAATAAAAAAAAATAAAAAAAATGTAGATGAATTAATTTTATACATAAAGAGTCACACATTAGTGACGAGACCACTAGTGCTAACGGCAAGTGACTCATACCTCAACAGAAACATGCCAAAGCAAAGGAAGGAGGGTTGAAGACTGACTAGTGCATCTCAGCCTTCAGAGCCACTGACAACTGGCTTCCAATCACAATCACAGGCTTGGATCAGCCACCCTACACCTCTAAGCCTCCATTTCATTATAATATGGAAGTAAAATTCCTCACAGCATCAAATGTATAGATACTTATAGAGTATAGATACTTACTGTTACTAAAATTTTGATGTTCAAATACCCATCCTGGTTTATGTAGAATGACTGGACTAACATCATTCATCTCCCCCAAATATTTCCCTTCTTCAGAGTGGTTTTCCTGTGATCAATCATCCACTCCCAATATCCCATCCTTGTTACAAAGATCATGAAAGAAAACTCACAGAATTTACACTCGAAATGCCCCAACAGGTAAGGCTCCAAGTCAAAGCTTTGGACATGACAGCCACCGTGCTGACACAGAAGCCACCCAGTGTCTTGTGGATGAAGAGAGAGCCAGAGCCATGACATAGTGCCATGCACCCTGGTACCATGTGCTTGATGTCAGTGGGATTTGATGAACCAGTGAGTTGTGTCTTGATACTCAGAGTCAGAAATAAACTGAACCTTCCATGCAAGTTTATTTGGATTGAGGAGGTAGGAGAGAGTATACCATAATAAAATTATTATCCATTTAAATTTGGGATCATTTTCTACTAGGAGATTATAATTTCTTTCTCCCACTGATCTCAGGTCATTGGAGTAGCTGAAGTAGATTAATCCTGATGACCACCAACGGGTGATACCTAATTAAGGTGCAAGACCTGTTTGTATGTCTTCCCTTCATGATAGAGGATCTCATGGACCCCATTATTCCTCTCCACGATTTGTCCTCCACATGGCCTTTTACCCAAATCTCTGTCTGTTTATTTAGCCATCTATCTATTTGGCTCCCTTGCTCCCAAGAATCTCTTCTGTTAAGTTATAGAATGCTTGTCCTTCCAGCTTAGTACTTCATTGTCAAAGTACTCAATATATACTTCACACATTCTACACATAAGAAAGTCAAGATCAAAAGTTTAGGGAAGCAAGGAGTAGGTAAGCTACTTTAGTGCTTCTTCAGAAAATTAAACTGAAATTAAATAGCTTTTTTTTTCTAGTTCAAATAAACTGAAAGTTGGCTGAGCTTCACCCCTGAGTATGAAACAAATATATAGGTTTGCAAGTTAATTGGATAATTGGTGAGCTGCTGTCAAATCAAATATAAAGTCACAGATTAAACCAATTTCAATAGTTAACAATCCACTCTAAAGTTGTTTGTTTGTTTTTACCTGTTTAATATTCCTAATCACTACTCTTCAAATACATTATATGGAGGAGGAAGACTGGGAGGTACAGAAAGAGGCTGGAGAAAATCCAGAAGGCTACTAATAGAATAGTGTCTCTATTATATAGAAAAATAGTGGAATTTTAGTGTCAAAAATTTAACTCCTCAAAATCACATAGTCAGATGCACTAATGTTTATAGATGAGGACTCTGGGGCAGAAAGAGGTTATAAGTTAAGCCAAAATATTATTCCTCAGAGCTTTTAGAGGCTTAATTAGTTTAAGAAAGTCTGAAAAAGAGAACTGAACTTATGACATTTTCTAGGCTTTCTGGGCATAGCATACAAAGTAAGCTCAACTGGTGAATCCCCAGTTTCTACCAAGGATATATAGCATAAAGATAAAGGTCAATAACCACTATATATGATGGATCAAAATTTCTGATATGTGCAATCTACAGGTGGTTTATCAAGGCTCAAGAACTAACATGTGCATGTCATTGTTCAATATTAGAAGGGGAAGAGCCAAATGTGGTATAAATGGCAACAGAACATAAGGTAAGAGCTCATTTCCTGACTTCACAAACTGTGTCATTGCAGTGAGGCATGCATCACCTCCATCCTTTTGATCGCCATACCTTTTGTAATGTGACTTGACAGTTATTCCCATCCTGTCATGTCTACCTCCAACTCCTTGAAACTGTTCTAGCTTTGTGACTTGATTTGACCAACAGAAAATAACAGTAGTAACAGTGCCCCAACTTGGAATCTAGGCTCAGAAAGTCTTGATGTTTCTCTCCTTTGGACCCTAACTTTTGCCCAAAGAATAAGCCCAGGCTATCTTGCTAGAAAGGAGAGACCATTAAGGACCACAAAAGTCAGCCAGGTTTTCCCTGTTGAGCCCCACAGGAGGACAGAACCAGTTAAGTTTACAAAGCTACCTAACTAGTCTGCAGCTGAACTCAGATGCACAAGTGGGCCTGCTGGACCCGACTGCCCAGAGAGCAGCAATAAATGATTATGTGATTAAGCAACATCAGGGAGTGGTAGCCTTGATGCATCTTTATTGTGACAATAGACAATTGATACAGAGATATTTGCATCCAATTAAATTAGCTCCCTTTAATATATTGTCAAGGTTCTTATTTCTGGTAGAGCAGATTAGTCATTAAGTACATTCTGGAGGAAAATATGGGGATATGACTATGCATATATTTTCCTCTGAGTATGTGCAGGTATACAATATGCACACATATATGCAATATATATGACCACATCTCTGTAGATGTGTCCAACTTTAAACAGGTATATGTGCCTATATCTAGATTAATAGACACAGACTATAAAATCAGACAAGATGCTTTGCACAGAGCTTCTCAACCTGATCCATTCATCATCATATAAAGGTAAATTATTCATTTCTGTCACCAAGGATTTGCTAAAGGCTCCATTGATAGAATATCCTGTGCACTGACATAAACTGGGCCCGGACAGATTTATTCAGCAGGTTGGGTAACTAACATATCTTGTGATTTAGCCAAGCATAGGTTTTATTTACTCAGCCTTCTTTTCTTCCCTCTTATTATGGTCCGGGTGGCCTGCATGAGATTTGCTCACAGCAGTGATTAGTCCCTGTATCATTTTTATAGGTCTATTTTTAAAAGGTACTTATTTAAGTGACTGGTAACTAATCATAGTTCTATAATTGACTGAAAAGTTGACTCAGTGTAAAATCCAAATTAAATTGAAAAGAAGCGCAAACCCTCATTATAAATTATCCTTCCCGGCTCCACAAACACTCATTTTACACACAGCAAAAGCAAGAAGAGACAAAGTTTGCCTTCCTGCAGAAAATATGTTCAACAATTACAGACCAAAATTTATAGCAAAGGAAGAATGTTCGTCTTTCTTCACAGTGACACTAATAAAAGGAAAGAAATATAAGTACTGCTTAGTGTAGGCTGGGAAATGCCTAAATTTTAAAATTAGAATAGTAGCATTTTATTTCTGGACAGGCTCCACTGATCTTTTTACACAGAGCGACAGACAGGCTTAGGGGGCATGACCTCCTCGTATAGATTTGGGCTTCAAAGGCCTCTCCTCAAACCTCTCGCTGATCACCTGCCCTTCTACCACCCCAAATTAAACATTTAAAAGTTTTGAAGCCTTCTTGCTTTACATTAAACATTTTTCCACCATCCTTCAGTCAATTACCCAGAGGCCAAAAATATCTCTTCCCCCATTCAGCCCATGGCACCTCCACTGTGAAGTGCTCTAAATCCATTAGCGGGGCCCTCTCTGCATGCCGCATCATCAGAGGAACAAAGCCGTGATGATGTAGAACAACCCACGTTCATGTATATCACCAGAGTTCTAGCCTCCTGATCAGCCGGCGGGCTTAATAAACATTCCAGATGGCTTGCTCTGCCTGAAGGAAGAATGGGTAATCACACTGCACTCCCCCTCCAAACAATAATAAAATAAGGCCATGGTAGCACAGAAGACTGAGCCTGCCAAAAAACACTGAAAGGACTGCTTAGAACAATAGAATCGAGTGATTGGGAGGCACATCAGTGCCCTCACCCTTTATGAAGGAAGGTGGCCTGCTTTCCTATAAAGCATGCAAAACCAATTGTGTTATGCAACAGCGCTGCTGGAAAATAAAGAAAGAAAAGAAAGAAAGAAAAAAGACCACCAACAAAAACTCCATCTAAGTACTTTCTTTTAAAAGAATTTGGTGGAAAGGGAGTTTAAATAACAGCTCAGAAATAAAATAACCTTTGCAAGCCAGAATCTGGAGCTATGTTAGGCAGAGATGTACAGCTGTGGGTTGTGCTTGTCAGTAGACAGAAGGGGTTTGATCAGTTAGGAGCATTTTTTTTTTTAAGATTTATTTATGCATACAGGACTAGGGTACAAGCCAGAGGTGCAGAGGCAGTTCGAGGATTCACCAGAGACAGAGTGGGGAGCAGAACAGGCAGATCATCGAAGTACACTGCTGAGGGGAGCAGCGGGCAAGTCAGGAGCAGTCTGTCGCGCCATGTGCATCACCTCCGGAGCAGGGATGGAACTCACACTGAAGTGGCTGCAGTTAGCTTGCAGTGCTATATCCTAGCCTGTTGGGCCACCAGGGAGGGACCAGGAACAATCTTGAGTGGGCTTCCATAACTAGTGCACCTGGTGCTATTTTGGGCCGGAGCTGCAGAGGTTGAGAAAGAAAGATGGCAGAAGGAATTGAGGTACTGGGCTCTGTGGCCAATTCTTACAGCACACAACTTTTCTTTTACGTTTGCTCTGAATTCCTCTCTCCCTTCTCTCCCTTTATCTTTGAGTGTTTTCATTTGTTCTTTGGACAGATGCCCATTTGTTATAGTTAATATGCTCTGATTGATAATGTATATCCCCATTCAGATGAAAGCATTTAATTTTCTTATTATGTGATTAGAGTACATCAGAGTTGGAACTTAAAATCTGTTCAATTATCAGGAAGGAGCACAGAGGACTTTTCCAACCGTGAACTATTCTTTATATTACAGTGGTAGATCTGTATCATCACACACTTGTCAATACCAACAGAATGTACAGCACCACAAGTGAACCCAAAAGTAAACTATAGACTTTGGGTGATCATGGTGCCTCAACGAAAATTCATAGATCCAAACAAATGTACCCTTGGTGGGAGAGTTGCTGATGCGGAAGTTATGCAGGGGAGGGGATGGTGTCTGAATAGGACTATATAAAAATCTCTTTACCTTACTCACAATTTTTCTTTTCTTTTTAAAGATTGATTTATTTATGCATATGGGAACTGGAGTGTGGGTCAGAGGTGCAGGAAGTAAGAAGATTCACCAGACAGAACAGGGAGCATATCCACTAAAACACACTGCTGAGGGGAGCAGTGGGCGAGACAGGAGAGGGTTCCTGGCTGGGGACGGAACTCATGCTGCAGTGGCTGGCGATCACTTGATAGTGCTGCGTCTTTAATCCCTGTGCCACCTGAGAGGTCCCTTATCACGATATTTCTATGTGTCTAAAGGAAGTAAAAGAAAATAAATAAAATCTAGTTAAAAAAGAAACATCTGGCCCTCCCTGGTGGCACAGCTGTTTAAAACACAGCACTAAGAAG
>NW_004567132.1:5781799-5814293 GCF_000260355.1 Condylura cristata
TTTTTTGGGGGGGGAGAATTAATAGACAAGTAACTCTTAATAAAGTAAGAAAAAATAAGTATATATATTTAGTTATATAATAATAAAATAACTAGTCAAAATACAGAAAGATATTTTCATACACACATACACATAAACATACACATATATGTAAGGTAATTTTACTATGATGCCAAGATCATAAATTATAAGAAATAATATTGAAGTGTTGGAAAAGACAAATATAGCATCTACTTATTTCAAGATGCACTGTAATTAAAGAATAAAAATTAAATTGAAAGAAACTATCAATATAAACACAAGTTAATGATTTCAAGACACACAATTTTCTTAAATGTCAAGGAAAAAGATCAAAATGACAAAAGATAATTATGTATGGGAATAATAAATCCATTAATAAACTTGACATAAATAATGAAATGGTGTTCAACTGCCTTAATGAGCTAAGAAATACAAGTTTAAATAAATAATAATTTGAAGAAATATGATAGGCAGATATAAAGTAGAAAAACCCTTCCAAATATAAAAATTGCTGCATGAGCTATATGAAATACATATTGTTATATATAATACATAAATCTTAGTAATAGTAGGACTCTCCTAACATTCGTTTTTCAAAAAAAAAGTAAACATCTCATGAGAAAAGACTTACAGGACATTTTGGGGTCCCTGAAATCCCAATTTACAACTTAATCTAAAGTGAAACCCAAGAGTTTTCTATCTACTTTTCAGGAATCCTTTCTTAAAATGAATAGGTAGCTTAAGATCAGTCATAAATATTTGAGGAATGCCTTAGATATGAACAAAAAGCGACTTAAGGAAATAAAGTACAGAAAATTCAGGTAGATAGTAAAGAAAACTTAAAAAAAATATGTGATTCATGTAGTTTGTGATAAGGTAAGTTGTAGAATTTGTTGGCTAGTAAGAAGCTGCTATTAAAACAAACATCTTGAAAGAGGAAAAAGTTGTTGTTAAAACAAACATCTTGAACAGAGGAAAAAGTTGTTTGAAGCTGAATTTAAAAGGAAACTCAATAAAAGAAAGGAAAACAAATACAATTTTGAGAAAAAAAATTAGCAAAGATGAAACCTAGAAAGTGAGAAAACAGGTAAGAAAAATTAGAGACCTGATGTCAGATAATTAAGAAAGAGAAAATTATCAAAACAATAACAAGAAAAGCTTCCACAACTGAAGATCTGAAGTCTCCAGATTTAAGGTTTCCACAGAATATTCAAAAAAAATCAATTAAAATTTCATCGGATAGGGCCACACCCTGACATTATAGAGCATCAAGATGAAAAGAAGATCCTAAAAGTTTTCAGAAAGACATAAGAATACAATAAGTAAATGGTATATAAATTAAGAGAAAACAGATTTGCTAGCTATAAATCTATGTTTAGAAGGAACCATGATGCTAAAATGAAGAAATATTCCATAGGTCAGCCTCCATCAAAGTTTATGCTATATGCATATTATTATACAATGCTAATTATATATTAGCATATATATATATATATATATATGTCATTTCATAATCACCTTTGTTGGGAAAATCTTGTGGAATTTATGTCCTCATATCAAAGGGCTAAAGCAAAATTGTGGAAGAAATGGGGTCCAAGGAAGAAGGGATCCAGAGCATGAGTTAAGTGAGGGGAAATGCAAACATGAAAGGCAAAGGCTGGCTAATTGATTTTTTTTTTTTTAAATCCCAGCAGTATACTACTATCCATGTTTCTCTTAAAGCAAAAATAGTGCAGAAAAGGTTAAAAAGTAAATCCACAGAAGATAAATTAAATATAACCAATTTAAATTAATTGTAGGTATATAATCTATAAAATAACTGATAGAGGCATTTGGGCAATTATAAACAAAATAAAAATTTAGCAAAATTTATCCCATAACAGATTTTACATAATGGGAGAAAAATCAAGAATATATGAGGGTCCTAATGTGCATGCACCAAAACATGTGACTTCTTTCTCTCTCTTTCTCTCTCTCTCTTTCTACACACACACACACACACACACACACACACACACACAAATACACACAAACCCAAGTATGTAAATATATGAGTAATGATGTTTACATATATAGATATACATAGAATAAAGCTTATAGAATTATAAGAATACAGCTATATAGCCAGAAATTTGTTGATTTTAGTAGAAATGAATTATCAACTGATAGGCTGAGCAGAAAAAAAAATAATAGAAATTATTACCACATAGAAACTTAAAGATTTTTTAAAAATTGGATTAAATAGAGTAACATTTCTGATAACATGAGAGATTTAGAATACACAACGTCTTGTTTGGAAGGCGAGGAAAGGAGACATTTCCTTTGATAACAAATAGATTTTAGAAATTACCTAGGGTCAAGAAGTAGGAGTTTTTGGTGTGAGTATGACATGGTATTATACATCATCATATTAGAAACCACAAATGAGCTACAATTAATTAAACAATTGCTACATAAGAAACTGTAGTATTCAGGAAAGTAGTACCTAGAAAGTTTTAAAATTATTACTAAAAAAAAAAGAATGGCGGGGGAAGGTAAATAAGTTAAGAAACATAGAAACATGCCAACAATAGTGTAAAAGCAAGTAGAATGAAGATAAGCATAATAATAGGATAGATTTTTATTTTTACCAGTTTGGGTTCAAGCAATAAATAGCCATTATTGAAGATAAGAAGTAACAGTCACTCTTATTTACATGTCTGGCAGTATACTGAGTTACCATTCTTAGACCATCGACAATATGTTTTAGTATTTTCAATTGGGTATATTTTTGGATATATTTTATCTGAGGAATTTTATATTAAGGAAGAAAGCTAGAAATATACTATGATAAACCTCATTCTTTGGATAAGAACAATGAGGAAAATCATAGTATCTAGTAGGAACAAAATAAATGGTCTCATTCATTATACAAGGTTGATGTAATATCTCATTATTGTTAAAATTTAAAAAAAGATAGGCCTCAATCTATGGACATGGAATTATGTGCAAAATCTATTGTAAAACAGTCATATTATAGAATACTGTCAATGATCAAACCCACTATACACACAAATTATAATATATACAATTAATATGTAAAGTTTAAAGGAAAGTTGAAAACTGTCTTTGCAAAAGTTTCTCTAATATTCATGTCACTATAGAAAAACAAATCACTGTACTTCACACTAACAAGACAACTACGCATGCAGATTTTTTGTGTGTGTGACTTTGGTCATACACTGTTATATTTACCTACAACATTGCAGTGACTATATGTCTTCTCTTTTTATTCATTTATTTATTGGCCTGGAGAATTAAAAACAGTTTACCAAGACATGGTCCATAAGGTAGATAAATAACCTGGATATTTTCTTTTTTTAAAGATTTATTTATTTATGCATGCAGAAATGGGGTACAGGCCAGAGATGCAGGGGTGGTGAGAAAAAGAGTGGGGAGCAGAACAGGCTGACTGACGAAGTACACTGCTGAGGGGAGCAGCGGGCAGGCCAGGAGAGGTCTGCCGTGCCATGTGGATCACCTCTTGGGCAGGCGGGGATCGAACTCATATGGACTTGGCTTTAGCTTCCTAGTGCTGTGCTTTAATCCGCTGCGCCACCAGGGAGGGCCCTAACCTGGATATTTTTAACCTTATGACAAAAATAACATTTATTATCAAACTTCTTGGTAATAGTAATAATATTGGTCCCTTTATTGTGTATAGTTTTCTGGCTGACAGTATTTCCGTGACAAGCTATAAGGAAATTGGTGACTCCAAGTGTGGATTACAATTTCCTTTCTGTATTGACTAAATTCTCCATATTAAAGCTATCTGTTCCTTAAGAGCAGGAGCAAACAGTCATTTTTTACCTGGGCTGGTTACAAAACACAGCGCAGCATCAATTGCCCCTTTGAGAGAAAGAATAAACAAGCCAACATGTTTTGGAGCTGTTGTGCTCCTGCTACTGTGCTCAAAAAGTTCAAGTTCAAGAGAACATTTCCAGAATATGTATTTACTGCTTGATTCTGGGAATCTACATTCTCCCCATATACTTTGCATGTCTTTTTCATCCCGATTCTAGATAGCAAAGTTAGATTCAGGATATTGGCGTGACTCCAGTAGGATATTAGAGGACAGGGGGGTTGACAGCTGAACAGCCCATGGTTTTGGCAGGGTTAAGGGCAAAGGTAACCAAACAGGAGGATAGAGGGAGGGATCCTGTGGAAGGATACTGGGACTCTCCTAACATTTTAAACAGGTCTTAATTGTTCATCTTTACTATACTCTTAGAAGAGAGTCTTAACTTATAGAAAGTATAAGAGGAAAAAGAAATACTCAAACTATAAAAATTATGTTGTGACTTAGACTTAGCCCATTCCTTATACCAGTGCTAGTAATTCACCATTTTCAGAATGTACGCTTCTATTCCAGAAGGCTGCCACTCACATCCAGGTTTTGTCAGTCCTTATCATAGTCAGTTAAATTTTTTCTTTTGTGTTTATTTTGACCAATATGATGATTAAATCCTCAAATTGAAGGCACTCATCAGTTACCCAAATGTGATTAAGTCAGACAATATAATCTCAAAGTTCCTTAAAGCAAAGAGAAAAGGTGGGTAGAGCTGAGATGAGAGGCCCTATTTCAGGCAGTCTATGAATATTAACACGTCTAGGTTTGTGGTGAGAAAAGTCACCATTGTCTTAGGAAGTACGTCTCCATTCTCTGATTCTTTCACCAGCAACAAAGTGACTTGTGTGAGGTTATTCCTGCTATGGCTTATCTTTATAGGCCAAGGACATGAAATGCCCACCCACTGTATCTTTTAAGATTTTAAAGCTTTATGCCCAGTGAAAATAATGGTAATGTTCAGGTCTGTTGCTAGTCAAACCTCCGAGGAAGATAACAAGATGGACATAAAGCTGTATCATACTGGATGTTGATCTATGTGGTCAAGACATTGAGGTTGAAGCAGTGTATCCAGGTCCTAACCCTGACCTGCCAGCATCCTCATCACCAGTCACCATGATACGGGATAAGGATCTGAGTCCTCCGCAGAACAGCTAAGGCAAAAGAAGGCTCCTGAAACAACAGAGCAGTTATAAAGGACAAGACCAGCAGCTTCCAGGTGAATATTGCCAAATTAGCAAGTGGCAAGAAAGTTAGGTTTATCCAATCAAAAAAGAAACTTCAAATGCAATTTGAAGTTTGATCTTAAAACTTGTGAGGGAGTTTGAATCAAGTATAGTAGTATCAGGTTATGAGTTAGGTTAATAATATCACAAGCGTCTATTGAATTTCTGTGTTCAAGCAGGTCATAATATGAAAAGCATATCACCACCAACCAGGAGAAGCATGTTGGGCTGATCTTTTAACAGTGATTTCAGGCTCTTTGTTGGAAGTTGCTTGTTTTCATCTTTCTCTTTTGCCCTTGACAACATTAGATGACGTTCAAGCATCTGCCTTCTGTATGCTGTGGCATTTTTCCATCAAATATCTATAAGGATCTGTGACTGTTTTTTAAACTCTCGTGGTTCTGCTGTTCAGAATTCTCCTAGAGGACAAACTGTACTGAATCTCAGAACAAACGGATATGAACCAAAGTATGTGTTTCGATCCTCAGGGGACAATAGAGACAGAAGAGATTTTTAGGGTAAATCTAGGTGGATAGCAAAGACCCTGGCTACCCAGCATGTGAGATTCTCATGGTCAGCCGGTGAGGTTACAGAGAAAGTTTCATTTCTTTGCAGTTGGCACACTGAAAAGATTTAACACTCCTTTGCAGATTGTGAATATTAAACTTCTATTTTTTTTCATTTTACCCCAATTTTCCATCAGATACCTTTATTCCTTCCTTCATGAAATCTCTAATTCTATAAAAAAGTGAATTAAGGGGCCCTCCCTGGTGGTGCAGCGGGTTAAAGCACAGCACTGAGAATCTAAAGCCACTTCCACATGAGTTCGATTGCCGCCTGCCCCAGAGGTGACCACATGACGTGGCAGACCTCTCCTGACCTGCCCGCTGCTACCCTCAGCAGTGTACTTCGTCGATCTGCCTGTTCTGTTCCCCACTCTGTCTCTGCCCCTGAGCCTCTGGCCTGGACCCCAGCTATGTATGTACAAATAAATAAATCTTAAAAAAAAAAAAAGTGAATTAATAGGGAAGGGGAAAAAAAAAAAAAACTTTCCAAAGCAATTGCTTCAGAAAATCTTTTCTTGTGGTGGACTAACATTTTTTTTTGAGTTTTTGTTTAATTAGGTTTTAAATCTTTCCTTTCTTAATTACTTTTTTTTTTTTTGGTATTAACACCTAAATATACTTCTATTCGGAGCACAAACATACAGTGATAACAATTAGCAGAATAATTACACTCTTTCTGTCAGTGTAACCTCATGGCACAGAAAGTATTACAAATCCATTTTAAAACATATTAAATGTTCATATTAATGAGGATAATAGAGAACAAGTACCAGCAAACTAAATATTGTTAATGATTTTGAGCTATTAAATTCATTACCATTTTCTTTCATAATAAAGTGGTTACTTGCTAATTAGACCTTTTTTAACTCATCATTATTGAATTCATTATATTGTGTGCAGTTAACCCTTGGAGGTCTGTGGGTGGGTGTGCACAATTAAAATCATTTTAATACCATATTAAGGAGATACAGGGAGTTCGTGTGGCTCTTCTAACAGTTGCTCCATAGACTTTCCTCATGTACACTTTCTTGGCAGAACATGCCTGGCAACTTCCTGACTGTCACCGCATTTTCACCAACATATGACCTAGAAGCACCCTGAATTCATTAAGGTTATTACCATTAGTATTTAAAATAAAAGTTCATCTCAATTGTTTTGTTATAAAAAATAGACATACAAATATTATACCATGGCATCTAGGCAATAATTTTAAATAGTTTTAGTGTAACCTATTCAGTCAGATCCATAAGGAAATTTTCCATCCAATCAAAAGTCAAGTGAAATTAATATGGGGTGAGCTAGTCTTTGAGTTTTAGAATTTATTTGTCTGCATAAAGATGACTCTCTGTCTCTTTTGCAAGTCAGTACTCTTATACTGCCTGGAATGTAAGTTTTATATTTATATCATAAATATGTCCTAAATACCTATCATATATGATGTACATACATGCACATCATGTCACCACATGTGCACACATGCGCGCACACACACACACACACACACACACTGACCTACTAATCTTTTAGGTGTGTTCACACTGACCCAGTTAATGAATTATTTTTCCCAGTTCTTCTGGTGAACAAAAATGAATATTTGTGTCATGGCTGCTAGTCTAAGGTGGGCAACTATGGCTAAAGGAGAGATTTTTGTTCTGCCATGTTTTGAGTGCAAAGTGGTAGGTATAACATGTATCTGAAGTGCTGCAAACTGATTACCCTAAATCATATGCAATGTTGTGAATTAATGTTACCCCAATTGAAAAATGTTTAAAAGAAAAAAAAATTGAAATATATTACCCCTCCAAAATCTAAACTGTTATGTTCAGAAGCAAGAAATTCAACCTGAAAACAAAAGGTGGTGGATAAGTATATGGATGAGACAGATATTCATTAGATGGCCAGGTAGCTCTGTATGTGAAAGTGTGTGTGTGTGTGTGCACATGCCTGTGTAATTGCACAATGCACATGAACAAAGGGTAGTGATGAACTTGGTATTGGGGTGAATGACAAGTAAGACATAACATTGTGAAAAAAAAAATATATATATATATATATATATACTTTGAGATATTGGTTAGCCAATAGGTTAGAGGACAGAAGACAGAGCTCACTATGGCTTCTTGTCTGCATCATGACTATCATCAGTTCCTTCCTCCTTGAATATGCATTCTACTTTTCTATTGAGAAATAGAGCTTATTCCTCCCTTTCCTTGAATCTGGATCAACATTTATTATTTTCTTGAGTAGCAGAATGTAGAGGAAGTGCTCTAGGACTCCAAATTTAGGTCATACACAGCTTCATTCTGTTCCTGACAGCCTTTTATGTTCCTGACCCTTACTCTGGAAGAAGCTAGTCTTCAAGTAAGAAGTTTAACTACCAAGAATGCATAGTCTTAAAGAAAATTCAAGCTCCTTATTTGAAAAAGTTACTTAGAGCAATGTCTTAAGCTATTTCAACCACCTCAGCTGGTGATGAATTCTGTGACTGAATCTATGTGAGGGTCCCTGAGTAAGAATACAGAAACTAATAAATTAGCCTAAGAACCAAGATATAGCCATAAATTATCATGGTAAGCCACAAAACAATATATTACAACAGCAATAGGTAACCAGGACATTGCCTATTGTTTAGATGAGAACTTCAAAAGAGCTTATTGTCTGGATAGCTCCAGTTTTAATATTCTCTTTTTGCAAAGTAAATGGCAGCAATAATAGCAACGAACAATATTCAGTGTTAGAAGAACTGTGGAACTCCAGTAGAAAAGTAGATATGGAACACGTTGTGATGGGCTCTGGAACATTCAGCTTTAGGTGAATGGTGCCTTCTGATGCCCTGAACAGAACAGTTCTATCACACTTAATATTTCTACAGAGTTATACAGAGCAGTTCTATCACACTTAATATTTCTACGGAGTTATATTTTAACAGATAACTTTGTCCTTGCATCTTATTTCCTGTCATGACAAACACTGGTGATATTTGGAACAGAAAGCAGAGCATCAAAGTAGACTAATGACATGCTCAAAGTCATACAGCTGGTAGATTTCATAACCCAGACATGGACCGAGATACAAGGTATGTTCATTATAGACTCCCAAAGTCTACGAGGAATGAGTGTATAGTTGTCTGTGAGTCCCAGAGTAGTATCACTTTCCTTTCCCAGGTCTTAAGTAGTTGAATGACCTTGGGAAGCCCATTATTACTTTTCCTTTCTATGTCCTTATTAAAATGGACTTGTAAAACTCCCCTCAAATCCCTTAAGATTAAAAACTGTAAGTTAAAAACATTATACAAAGGCTGGGTGGACTATTACTTCTTGATACTACCCTTATCTGAAAATATTTAATTTTATTATGAAAAATACACTATATATGCTGAGGTAGAGGGGGAAGATTGACATAAAAAATAGAGGAAATTCTATGCAGAGGGGAAGAAATTAGAGGATATTTTGAAGAAGACAACAATCATTGCCTAAATTAATGATGACAGGGATGGAAAAGTTGAGATCATGGAGTAGCAGGCATGGGAGGGTTCTTCCAGTGGACTTCTGCACAATATAATGGCACTGAGTACTGAGAAAGTGTGTCAAGGAAATGTACCTAAAAAGAGTGGAACAGAATTTATCCATGGCTCATAGCACATGATAAACAATCTTTTATGGTAGTTCCAGTTTTATTTTTCTCAATTTTTTCTCTCCTATCTGTTCTTCAAACTCTAGTAGCCTTTGCAAAATATTTTGAGCAACTACCCTAACATACATTTTCATATTGTACTTTAGTGAAAAAAGTTTAGCCAAGCCATGATTTCACATGAAGTTTTGCATAGTAGTTAAATATATATACATACGTACGTATATGCACACAACCATCACTACCAATTACCAAGACTAAAGTGAGTAGTATTGTGTCTCATGTTTTCATCTCCTAGAGTAGAATATATATCCACTTTATTGTTATTTTTTACTAAACAAATTTGTAATGACAATAAGATATACTACTTCTCATTTTAATAATGTAACAGAATAAAAATCCCTGCCTGATTAGACGAAAACATGCATTTCTTCTCTGCACATTGTAGAACTAATAAGCAAAAAGATGTAGTATAGTCTTATCTTCTTCTTCCACAAATATGTAATTCTAATTGAAACACAAACAACAAATAGCTACCTGCTGAGAAGAATATGTCCCTTTCAAGAATATACTTCTTCATTAAAAAAAAAAAATCAAATTGATGGAAATCTCAAGATTGACAAAATTTTTTTTTTTACTATTCAAGTATGGAAAAAATAATTGTCTCAAGCTCTTTCCTTGTTCATGAAATTTAGATAGTTAAGAGTAAAATCTGGTGCAATTAATAACCTCTTTTCTCTATTTGCTATTTTTCTCTTAAAGAACTGAAGTACAGAAAATATGAAAGAAAGACTTGGATTTTGCAAATCAATATACTGAAAGAATGTAGGTCAGGTTGCTAGTCTTCTGAACGTGCTAAATGTCTTTCAAAATTGCTTTTTAAAGGATCTGGGGCATGAGTTCTGTCCCTCTGTGACTGCCCTGATAAAAGGTTATCAACTCTGAATCAAGATGGCTGACTGAACAAACGACTTTCTTCTCTTCTCTCTCAAATCCCATCGAAATGACAGAAGAAATATAAAAATGAATCTATAACAGTTCTATGAAACCCACTGGGGGGTCCTAGACAAATAATCAGTTAGGGAATCTGGAAGATATTTAGCAGATGGAAAATGATAGACCACAAATGTTCCCTAACATAGGGAATACACAACCTCCACAGACAAAAGAAAGGACCTCCAAGAATGATAGTTTCTGATTTATCCCCAACAAAATTTAAGATTAGAGACTAGAAAGTATTTGGTAACTTGTTATAGGGCAAACAGCTCTTCTTAGAGCATTGTCCTCTGTTGATACCTTGAATATAAACTTTTCAAGGGAGATTTTTTGCAGAGGGAAAGTGGTCTTTGCTGGGACCTCAGCTCAGATATTTAAGAAATTGAACCATTAATGTGGTCAAAGTTTAGGGTATGGTCTTGGTCAACCTGCATTTTTTTAAATCTTTTTTTTTAGTCATTCGATAATTTGCTGCATGCCAAACAACAAGTAGTAAAACAATTTCCAAGCCTGTAAAAACTGACCCAAATTACATTTCAGGCTCCAGTTGCCAATTTTCCTGTCTGTAGTTGACCATAGGAGAGAAAATGTTATGGTTTAGGGTGGAAGATGAACCTAGCTTCATTGGGACAAATAGAGGGTTATTTGCCAAGCTTCTGAGGGTATATCAGTACGTGCCAAACGACCTATCATTTTAGATATTTCAAGCTGTATCAGTGTCGAAGAAATAGAATGTCCTCCCACAAACTCCACCCACTGATGTTTCATGGACTCCCACAACCTCATGCCAAAGAGATCTCAGATGCTGAGGACTACAGCTCCCATCATGCCATGAATTTGTCATGACACTTACTGTGTCATGACTCAACTTATTGAAGGGGCCTTGCTGGGAACTATGGGTGGAGTTAAGCAGCCGTCTTGGTATAAAAATTAACACAGGTGGCCCTCCCTGGTGGCGCAGCGGGTTAAAGCACAGCACTAAGAAGCTAAAACAACTGCCGCATGAGTTCGATTCCCACCTGCCCCGGAGGGGACCACATGGCATGGCAGACCTCTCCTGACCCGCCCGCTGCTCCCCTCAGCAGTGTACTTCCTCAGTCTGCCTGTTCTGCTCTGTCTCTGGTGAATCCTCTCACCCTCCGCATCTCTGGCTTGTACCCCAGTTCTGTAGGAATAAATAAATAAATCTTAAATAATAATAATAACACAGGTGGTCCCAGAGGGGAATCCTGGTTTTTACTGCTTTTGTGTGCACTGGATCCCCAGCTTGGGCAGTGTTACCAGCAGGACATATTGATCAATGAATCTTTTGTATCTCTCTTTTTCACGCTCTGTGCCCCTCCCCCCTTTTCATTTTCCTTGTAAATATTTTTTTATCAATCTTCCTATGCATGCCTGTCCTTGGGGTTTTTTGTTTGTTTCTGTTTTCTTTAAGCATGAGCGTGAAGACTCACACCCAGGCCATCCCATTTCCCTTTGGGGTTGCCCTGTGACATAAGGAGAGGTAATTGGTCACATTTGGAAACATGAATGTTGACCCATTCATGATTCCACAGTGAAAGTTAATATTGCAGAGGGTATGGTAGGAAATGCCTAACAAATTTGTTATCTGTTTGACTTATGAATAAATTTAGGGCCCTCCCAAGTGGCACAACAGGTAAAGCACAGCACTATGAAGTTATTCACAGCCACTACAGTACATGTTGGATCTCTGGCCAGGGAGGTGACCCACATGGCTTGGCAGACCTCTCCTGTCTCCCTATCTGCTCCCCTTAGCAGTGTAATTCAGCCAATCTGCCTGTTCTACTCCCTAATCTGGCTCTGGTGAGTCCTCTAACTCCCCTGTACATCTAGCCAATACCCCATTTCTTGTATGCATAAATAAATAGAACTTTTAAAAGAGTAAATTTAGCTAGAAACATATAGACACACAAAAGAATATGATCTGTCTCTTAAAAAAAAATCACTAATCTGTCCTAGATTAAATGTGGTTTCTTTTTAAGGGAAGTTCAAATTAAATGTTAGAAAAAAATACAAAGCTGAGTTTATTAGAACTTGTGTATAGCAAAAAATCAACAAGAAAATCATTCTTATGAAAATTTTCTTTTGGGGAAGTTACATTCTTATTTAATAGCATCCCTAACTTCTGTAATATACCTTTAGATTTACCTTCAGAGCATAAGGTATATCTAATAATTCAATATCGACACATTCTTCCTTTTTAAAGTGATTTGACTTCTGGATTGAGACAAAAATCATTTGGCTAGAAATCTAGTAAATAAGATGACTCATTTGGCTGGTAATTAAGTTTTTGATTGGAAAATGAGACTGAATTCATACATAGTTCAGAAACTGATTGTAAAGGAAGGAAATGGCGCTTAATAGCCATCCCCACCCTCTTATTACCAAACAATGGGCTTTCCAACTGCTGTTCAGTTTGTGGTAGGACGATGAAACACATTCAGATGGTTGAAAGGACACCATACTTAAGTTACCTTAATAATCAGAAGCTGAAAAGAATTCCAATAGTATTATTCTTTTATAGAATTGCATGTATTCAAGAATTTTATGATACCTGTTTTAGAGTTATGTGATAATGAATAAAATTATAGAACGTATGAGATTTCCATTCTCACACTTTCAGTCTTCCAGTACTGTCTGTGATGAGAAATCTGTCATTCCAATGTTCCATAAGAAATCATCAGAAAACTATGACCTAGTCATTATCTTTCTGTCTCCTTAGATTCTCTCTCTCCCTCTCTCATCTTTCTCTCACAGACAAACCCACATTCTTACCAGTTGCCATTTTTACCTCTTATTTATTACTCCAGAACAAAAAAAAAAAAAAAAACAGTGCTGTATTCCCTATTGACCATTTCAGTGCTAATTTAGTTTAACCCCCTTTATATGTCTCATTGAAGATGTATATGTAGGCATTTTTTTTTTTTCATAATCATTTTTTTCTTGTGGTCCTTGAAACCCAGAAAGTCAAGTCTGCTTGGGGAGAAAAATCATCCTTCTTACAAAATTGAGGAGTATAAATAGCATCCTTCAATTTGGTCTACTAAAATACTTTATTTTTGTCAAATACTTTAGTATGTTAGTCAAATTGGGTCTGTAAATAAAGTTCAGGGACGTTTGTTGTTTTGTATTTTCAAAAATGTTTCCAAAAGCGTTGTGTTCCCATTTGTCTGTTTGCTTGTTTTGCTCCATGGTAGTATCTCTGAGCCATCAGTGGCAGCTATTCTGGCAGGCCATCCAGATTTTGGTGCTTATTCTTGGTATTCTTAAAAGCCCTTCAAACTTCTATAAATTCCATAAATTCCTTCATCATTTTAAAATGAGGATATACCATTGCAAATCCACCTCTATGAAAAAGGTGATACTCTTCTTTCTCAGAGATCCCACTCAAGAAATTTGCCCCCACCTAGCAACTTTCATGCAAAAATCTTCCTGCAAAGCAGGCAAAGATCAAGGGAAAAATCTGGGAAACAGAGTACACAGTCACCTTGCTACAAGCCTAACTCTCAAGAGCTATTGTTAAGTTTGTCTTTGTAAAAGGAACATATTCAGCATGTGTGAGTCTGGATACACATCTTAGTGGGAGGGGATTTATGTGGGCAATTCCTTCTGTGCAACATTACAAACTCAGCCTATTATCTCCTGACTTCCCGATTCCTAGTTCTTTTTCTCCTAATGAATCATTCATGTATTAATAATGGTAAAAATAATACTTTGCAATTATAGTATGTTCTTTTTCTCTCCAGGGTGTTCAGTGGACATTAAGAACATAATCATTTTTTTCATTCAGACTGTCCTGGGGGTGGGGGTGGGGGGTGGCTGGGAGACATACCACTGGGGAAACCAGCTTTATATTATCCATGTTCTGCAAATACACATTTCTGTGTGAATGCCAATTTTTTGCAATCTTTAGGAGAAAGAAGCTAAGATGTTCCTTGTTTCAAGATAACCAGAGAGTTGGGGCAATGCATATCATCCAAGACCGTGTTATTATTGAATATTAAGGTTGACAGGAACTAAAAGTTGACCTGTTCAGTCCCCTGTGGTACCTGCTCCTCTAGCAGATATTCAGAGTCTTCAGCTTCAGTGTGGGGTATGCGGATATTCAGTTTTCAGCTTCAGTGCGGGGTGTGTTTCTGAACTTTATGCTTTGATAATGGCATCTGGCATCACAGTCATAAATGCCATTTCTGTGTTGATTATTCCCTAACTAATATTCTCTACTAAATTTCTTGTCTGATTCATATACTGAGCTCCTCAATTGGCATCTCTTCTTGGCTATGTCTAGGGCATCTCTGAATTTACAAACTTGATTCTCACCCACACACCCAATGCATCTAATCTACTCCTCTCTGTCTTTCTCAACTTAGGAAAAGGAACCAACACCTACCTAAAGGTAGAGTTTTAGTTCTTCCTTTCCCCTCACCCCTGCTACCCCCATTTTCCCCATAACAAGTTCTATGAGGATTTCCATTGTCCCTACAGTAGTTATGCAGCCATCCTCAGCCTCCACCACTTCTAACTTGTCTCCTGGATCTATTTCTGCAGAAGACACAATAAATATTCAAGGTCCGAAACTTCCCAAAGTGACTCTCTGCAACCCCCTGCCCCCAAGCACTTGACTCCCATTCAACATGATGCCAGGGACTGCTAGGTCCTCTCCAGCTTCCCTGCCCCTCTCTGACACCACCCTGCCATGCTGACTCTGGTGCTCTAGTCACATACCCACCTTTCTTTTTCTGTAACAAATCAATGTGATTCATGTCTTGGAGTGAAGGCACCTTCTGCTCCCTCTCTCCATCTCTTCCTAACAGCAACTTCTCATATTCTGATTTATTTTTTAATCCCAAAGTTCATCTCAGACATTCCCAGTTACCTCAATTTATCTAAAATATGCCAAATATGTCACCTAAAGTAACCTCATTCACCCTATATAGTCCCTGATATCAAATAATTTATTATCTTTATTTTGGTGATGTCTATTTAAAAATAATTATATTTGCATTAATTTTAAGGTGCCAAAAGTCTTAATCTTCCTACTCTATCTTCTTAAGTAGTTCATGGATTGCAGCAGGTGATCCACAAACATTAGCTAAATAATATTGAATTAATGAATATGAATGTATATGAATGTATATGAATGTATACATGAATGTATATATGAATTAATGTATATGAATGTAATATTGAATAAGTTAATGTGATGGTGAAAAGATATTCCATTTTACAGGAGATCGATCTCATTCAATTTGTGCTCCAAAAGCATTTTTATGCTGAATGTGACCGGCAAGTGAAGGGGAGTGGAGGCATGGAGGTTTGGAGAACCATTCAAAGACTATTATATATCCAGGAAACAAAGGGTGAGTGTTAAGGCAAATGGGAGTGTTAAGCAATACTGATGGGCACAAATGGGAGTGTTAAGGCAATACTGATGGGCACAAAGAGGAGGGAAGGTAGGAGACAGACTTGATAGAATTTGGTGACAAGGTAACGAGATCTCGAGACTTCTAACTACAGAGACCTGTGGTAATGCTCATCTTACTAACTTTTAAAATCAAGGAAAGAACCAAATTTACAATTAATAACTGATACGTTTTTGAGAATCTACCTAGATTCTGCTCATCACCCTCTCCTTTGAATCGACTGCCCTATATTTTTTTATATGCACTGGGCCCTCTGGATCTGAAATGGTCATGTAACCCACCATGAGCCAACCAGCATGTTTCATAGGAATCTGATATTAGAGCTGACTGGTAAGTGGCCATCTATTATGTGGCTAGAACTGAGGCAAGATACCTATTTAGCTATGGGGATGTGCCCTCTAAACAATGTAGAAAATCAATGCACATGCCAACAGAACAAAAATAAGACATGCAAATGGACAAAAATAAGACCTTGAAGCAAAAGGGGGTTCCTCTGTTTGTCAAAACTATTTATTTCCTGTTTAATATCTGGCAAAAGATTAGCTGCTGTTGATTTCCTAGATATACTTCAAATCCATAATCTAGTATTTTTCCAACCAATGTCTCT
Source organism: Condylura cristata (assembly GCF_000260355.1). Taxonomy (NCBI): domain Eukaryota; kingdom Metazoa; phylum Chordata; class Mammalia; order Eulipotyphla; family Talpidae; genus Condylura; species Condylura cristata. The sequence continues at coordinate 5,798,176 of NW_004567132.1, forward strand.
TCTCTTTGATTAATTTGCTTTCTAAAATTTATATTCAAAAAATATAATACAGACTTTAGATTTATGTATAGTATAAAATTGTAACATCAGAGGACTTACATTATTTTTATAAATTTAGTGATCAAAATAATTCACTCCTCACACCCTGATACTTTAAATTAATACAATTAATAAAAAGCACTGATTCAGACAAAGTGCCCCAAACTATGATATGCACCAAGGAAAATTCAAAGACGTGGTACATTTGGTCCCTGCCAAATCAAGTATTAGAAGCTGTTTGGCACCTGAAAAGTTAAGTCATATGAATTTAATAATGATGTAATACAGAAGATGTCACGAAGCAATGGTATACATGATAAATTGCTAAGTAGTTCAGACGATAATGCTGTGAGTTCAGAGGATAAAGAGTTGAGGGCTGGGCGGAGAGGTACACTTCAATTAGGAATGAAGACAGAGGCTGAAAATTGAAAAAAAAAAAGGGAAAAAAAGGTTAGAGTTTGCACAGCTGGTCAGGAATGAGATGGTGTGAGGATTTTTCTACTCTGGGGTCTCTCATGAACAAAACACTTAAGTAATGGAAACTTGGGGCCCAGAAATCTAACGACCTTGATCTGAAAAGGATGCTGGATGAATATACTTGAGAACAAAGAATCTTTAGACTGCAGAAAATAATTCAACATTTTCTTCTACCTCGAAAGTGTGATTTGGTTCTCCCATGAAAGGACCAGTTAGAAAGAAGCCTCCATCTAACTGACAGCCTATAAAAACTCACCATGTCTAAAAAATAAATATTTCAAGGCCAGTGACTGGTGGCCACTTCCAGGCAAATGAGCAGAGCCCCCAAATTTTGCTTCTGTTGTATCCGTGGAACTAATCATTCAAGAAAACATTCCAACAGAAGGAGCATGAATATTGGAAAATGTGCTACACTCTCGCTGTGCCGGACTGCACAGTTTGGAGAACAGGAAGGAACAAGTAGGGGACTTGGCAGGTCAGCCCCAGCCAGGGTAAGGGGCTGGGAATGTGAGCCATGTGGAGAACATCAGGCCAGCATGGCTAAATCTGCCTTGGCCGGTGTCTGACCCTGAAGAAGGAAAACTTCCTAAGCCAGGGCCCAGAGCAGCTCCCAGACACATGTGTAAGCAATACCACCCCCACATTCTCCCAACACACAGGGTCAGTGTTCCCCTAACACAACGCAGATGGGAGAGTCTCCATTCCCCAAGTCAGGACAAACCAGCTCGGACCTTGGTTTCCTTTTGTGAAATAGCAAAAGATTTCATAACGACTCTTTTAAGACATCGATTGTAAATACAAAAAACCCCAAATCCTGATCTGCTTGCTGGAAGCTAGTATGCTGAAAACAAAACAAGAGGAAATCCAATCCTTTAAAAGAGGTGTTCCAATTTCCATTTCAATGTATAATAAAGTGCTGATTTGTTTTTTGTTTACTTTTTATTTTTTCCCCTGCTTTCTAGAAGAAAAAAAAAAAACAATTCTTATTCAAAGCAACCTCTTCTAGTATGAAAAAATCTGATTTGTCAGCAATTTCCCCCTTTTAGACACTCGGGTCATATTTTATAGGTATTTAAACCACACAATCACAAGCTGTCCATGTCTTGTCCAGACATCAGCATCACTATTTCCATATGAATCTAGGTCAAGGCAATAGCAAAATGTTAAAAACCTGGCATGCCAGGAAGAAAAGCAAAGCCGCAGAGCTCAGACTCAGCTCCTGGCTCAGTTCCGCCACGTCACATCCAGAAAGTTAGAACTGACCTCACAAACTTCGTCCTCGCTGTGATAGGGCAGGCATTTAAGAAACACACACACAGTTGAAAAGTCCAAATTCCACTCTTTCAAATACATTAATCTTTCCCTCCCCCTCTTTATACCCTTTTATACACTGTAGGGTAAATGGAAGTGATCAGGATTTTCCCATCCTTCCATCATTGTTGTCAATGATGGACACCTGTGGTCTTGGCTGGAGCGCCTGATGGTACCTGAGCTTGGTGTGCGCATGCGTGAGTGGGAGCCCCTAAGCCAGAGCCGGGGCACATAAGGAGCAGCAGAGAACCGGAAGAATGTTCAGTAGAGACCAGCAAAGAGACCAGGAAAGAACGCCAGAGAGCTCAGAAGAATGATTCACCTCCTGCCTCCGTGCCCATCCCCACTCCACACTCTCCCCCCTCCACTCCTTCCCTCCACCCCCCTCCATGCCCTCTCTTCCCCACTGCCAGGCACCTGATGGCCTCACTACAAGTGGAATAGAAATATTATTAAAAGCCTGGAAAAGCCACTGAGTCTCCAGGACGTTTCTTTACCCATCTGCCTGAATCCATAGAAAACCTGCTCGGTGCCTATTGGCACAACATACACAAGGGAAAAAAGAAAGAAGAAAACTTCCTCCAGGTAAAACTTGTTAGCATATAAAAATCAATGAAGCTGCACTGTCTAGTGTATGCTGTAAAAAATTAATGCATCATATTAATTTGGAACCTTAATTAATTACTGTTTGTACCGCACTTTTAAATTCTTAGATGAAAGATGGCATAGTGTATCTAGGTATCATTTTATTATGGCATGCTATCACCTTGACTATTGACGCAAAAAAAACTCCTATTAATACAGGAGTCTCTGATACAGTAAGGTCTTTTATACACTTCTATCAGTTTACATTCCACAGGATACAGTAGTTATACAGTGGTTAGGATGCTGGGAGTACTCTACCATGTCCAAATGTGAGTAAAATCATAATATCCAGGTACCTTTGAAATAATGGGAAAATTGTCGGCACATGCGTCATCTCAAATTAATTACTACCTAATCCTAAACAAACTTGCTCATTTTTTCTCAGAATGCCCATATTTTCTACCTATGTGCCTTTGTTCTGCTTCCTCCACTGCATCAGGAGTGACCTTGTCCCCGTCTCCATTATCTATGTCCTATCCATTCAACAATGTCCATCTGAAGTGTTGTCTTCCATGAAGCATCCCCAAATCCCAGAAGTTAGAAATCTTTAATTTCTTTGACGTCCCTTCACTCCTCATTCCTGCCATTCTTAGGAAGTTTGGACTATCAATCAGGATGGTCCTGGTTATACCACAATGACATCTCAAAGTCTGTGTGGCTTAAAACAATATGCATTTCCCTTTACTACAGGCCAACAAAGGAAATGGAACCATTTGCCCAAGGTAGAAATGATAGGCCACAGATGCAAACTAATCCAGAATATTCTGTGTTGACCTAATACAACAAATGCATCTAAAATACAGATTTTTGAATATTAATTTCTAAGCTTAAAACAGACAAGTTTTCCCTACCTTAACAATTTCTTTCTCCCTTCTTATTTTTTTGTATTTAATGATAATAAAAGGGGAGAAAGTTTTACTTTGTTCTGAAATATAAAGTGAAGAATGTTTCTAATTACTGTAAAGTCATATAATTCCAGTCTTTAAGATATGCAGAAATTAGTTTCTGTTTCATTAATTTTTTTTTTTTATATCTAGAAATATACCTTTGGAAGTAGATGTGTTAATCTAGATATTTGTGTTAGGGGATTTAAAGATGGAAGTGGCAAGTGAATTATTTTGTATGTTTTGTTTTTATTCACATTTGTGCCACTTTTGTAAAGCAATTATCAGTGTGACATTTGATTGTTGAATATTGTCAAAACCAAAAATGCATATTGAAGGAGGCTGACACCGTCTCACATTGTCCTCAGCGGCCTTCAGGCCTTCACTCTGTGCTTCCCTTCCTCTTCCTGTGATGTCCCTTCCTTTTCCTTTAAAGAAATCCATCCCAAGGGATCAGGGCCTCATTCTAGTTCTCATTACAACTTGATTATAACTGATACTTGTATAGTTTCAGGTGTGCAGCATAATGACTTACTATTGTATCTATTGCCAAGTGATCGCCACATTGAGTCTTGTTAACCTTTCACCATATGTAATTACATTTTCTCCTTAGAAAACATATAATATTTACTCAAATATGTAATGTAGCACTTCTTTTTTTTTGATATTTCAATTTTTTTTACACCACATTTTTTTTACATCATCCTTCATTTTGTGCATTTTTCCATCTTAATTGTAATCCCCATGGGCCTCCCATTACCAATTCACCTGTGATAATTTAGCACTTCTAACTATAATCACCCTGCTGTTTTTGGTGTCTATGACTTATTGTAGACCCGGAAGTATATACCTGTAATCCATTGTACCCATTTTGTCTACCCCCATCCTTGCCTCTGGCAACCAGGGTTTGCTTTTTATTTAATCACCTCCTCGAGGCCCTACCCCAATATATGGGTACATTCTCAGGGATGAGGATTTAGGGCTTCATTATGTGAATTTGGGGATAATCCAGCTCAGTCAATAACAATACCATAGCAGGCCACTTCGCTACATAACTGAATAACAATGGCATTTTGCATAATCTATCTGGTAAAACAAAATATCCCATTATATTTTTAATTCTCATAACTGTCTGATTTCATCATCTCATTTTTATAGTAGGCCTTTCTCTTACCTTCTTCTCCTTCCTCATCACCTCTCTCTCTTATCTAAATTAAAGCAACAGTCAATGGGAAGTATGTGGGATAATATCTGTTTTACAAGTGTGAGTAATAAACCACAAGGATCCACCAATTCTCGGGGCCTTTTCCAAGCTGTCAGGTTGTGCCTTCAGGATGGGAAAAATAAAAGGAGCCATCAAGTAAACACCAAGTGGAGCACATGCTGGATTTTGGGGTTCCTCACTGGAAGCTCTCATTCCTCTATAACAGAACAAATAATATTTCTGGAACTCATCCCCCGTTGGATCATTGAGCACCTGGGGTCTATCCTGATGTTCTCTGTGAAAGTAATTGCCAGTCTTTATGGAGATTTGGCCTCTACTCCAGAGTCTCCTCCAAAAGGTAATTAGTTTCTGTGGGGTAAGAGAATTGGTCAGATTTTTTATGCCTCTAACCTCTGTGGCTATCACCTGTGGACCTGATTGAGCTGATATAAAAGGTACTTAGCGGCCCTCCCTGGTGGCACAGCGGGTTAAAGCACAGCACTGAGAAGCTAAAGCCACTTCCGCATGAGTTCGATTCCCGCCTGCCCCGGAGGTGACCACATGGCGTGGCAGACCTCTCCTGACCCGCCCGCTGCTCCCCTCAGCAGTGTACTTCGTCGATCTGCCTGTTCTGCTCCCCACTCTGTCTCTGGTTAAGCCTCTCACCATCCCTGAGCCTCTGGCCTGTACCTCAGTTCTATATGCACAAATAAATAAATCTTTAAAAAAAAAAAAAAAGGTGCTTAGCATGGGCTCGGCACACATACCTGATTGTGGAAGCTTGGAGTATGGTGTGGGCGTGCGTCAGAGGGCACACCTGAGCCTGGAAACCAGGTAGCTAAGGGCTGCATCACTCAGAAGGCAGCTAGAGGAGGATGGCTACAAGAGTAGATTTGTAGGGGCTGGGAAACTCAGGTGCCTGCCTGCCTCCTGGCACCCTCTGGCTGGCCTGTGCCTGCCCCTCGATGGCAGTCCCCTGTCTTACCTGCCTGTACCATTACCACAACTATTCCCTTCACTGATGTCATTGTGCAAGGCTGTAAACAATGTCCCTATTATTCAGATATTAATTTTAGAGCTCCTCATAAGCTTAATTCCATTTGGAAAATTCCTCTTTTTTTTTTTTTGCCAAATAGGCATCACAGTGGAGTGAGAGGAAATCTACTCTTCTAAATCAGCTTGTTAGTAGACCATAAAAGAGGTGCTGGATCTCCTAGTCCTACAGATACAATTCACCCTCTGATTAGTTCCTGACAACCACCACCAGGTTTGCAACCAAGTTCCTAGGTGTTTGGGCACAAAGACTAAAGAGTTATGTGATATTGCTCATTACTAGAATTAACACAAATTCTGTTCCTTAACTGGCTTGCAACTCTCTCCCAAATTCAGGCAGTTGGATTTCTTTGCATCAGTTACTCTGTTAGAGAATCACAGGGTGCTTACCAACCCCCCCCCCCAATTCCAGTCATTTTGGTCCCAAGATGAGTTGTTCCATCCCATTATTGTTCTCTCTAGAGACTGTTAAAGGCTATGCAAACAGAATTCTTTCCATCCCTGAAAGCTATATATAACTGAATCTGCAATAAGCGTGAAGTTTAGGGCGTTGTTGGAATCTTGTTACATGATACCACTTAAGAACCGCAAACCTCCTCTGGTATAAGGATAAGCACACTCAGCCTAGGCAGTTAGCAGTGCTCTTTCATATCCAAGGGAGGAGGCACCACTTGTAAACTCTGTCAAACTAGGTGCAGATATCTTGTGCAGTCAATTTCCCAAGGGTTTATATAAAGGACTTGTGATATGTGTAACACAGAGTGACAGCCATTAGTGAAGCATCGTGAGTATGATCTCAAAGTGCCATCATAACACATCTCGCCTGTATTTTAATTGCATAACTTGTTTTTCTACATGATTCAGAGGGAAGCCTCCCCATTCCCAATCCATAACCATGCCCTGCAGTGTGCTCAAGTCATAATTGCATTTCCTGTGTCTGATTCGTCCTCTAGAGTAAACCTGCTCAGTCACTGGTTCATAGTAGATGCTTAATTAAAATGGTAGTATAAATAAACATGAATGCCAAAGAAAAGCCAGTGCCAAAATATGTGATGCTTTTCATTCCTGGAATCCATTCACTGGAAAGATGTTATAGCAGCCAGCTAGCCATACAGTTACTGGGATTTTCAGTCTACCTCACAAAAGTTAAAATGGCAACGCAACTCCTAGTTTTATCTTCAGTTAGAGGTTATGAATTGAGGTGGACTGGATTCCCCTAAAAGCCACATTCTTCACCCATTTCTACAGTACATCTAAGCTGCTGTAGGTGGTGTTCAGGGTGGAGGAGGATGGCATGGTGATGGGGTGCAATGCAGAGGCGGGTCTCCCCCACCTTTCCCTTTCCACAGGGAGCCCTGGAGAGAGAGTTGTCAGCAAAAGGGTTATGCACCCTTTGATTTGTAACTTTCTCATCTGTCTGCACAATACTTTGGTGCCTTAATAAGATTCAGCTGAAAAGAGACTTCCTCCTTTTCACAAATTGAAAGAAAAAAATCTGTTTGGACTTTTATACAGGAAAGGGAAAAAACTTCTGGATTTTCTTGCATTCTAGTTTTCTCTCTCTTTTAAAGTTCTTTCTTTCTCTAAGCTGTGTTCCACCTTGTATGTTCATATTAACTAACTGGTATAATTGGAGGGTTAAACAAGGTAAATAATGAGAAAATGATGACATTTTAGATGCCTGAGCTTGAAAGTCCAAGTGGAACCCACCCAATAGACTTTTCTTCACAGGCAGTGTTTTGTTTTAATTTGTAATAACAAAAATAAGTTAATATTTTCTTATTAGAGAAATTTCATCAAATGCTTATATATTTTTAAACTACTTTTATATTGAGCAATAATTTACATATAATAGCAACAATCTTACCTCTTTGGTTCCACAACTTCAACAATTTTATAGGTCAAAAAAACTATTATCCCAAGCAAGGTAGATAATATTGCCATCAGAACAAAAAGAATACAAGAACACTTCTTGTCCTTTTCTAGTCATTTTCCCTCATTGTGAGGGAGATATCCTTATTTCTACCATCTTAGACAAGCTTTTCTTCCCCCTAACCTTATTAAAATGCAATGGAATATTATTCTTCTGTGCTTCTTTTGATCATATAAAATCTTAGAGGTCTATTTGTCTTGCTGTAAAACAATGTTCATTTTTATTGCTAAATGGCATTCAATTGTAGGTATATGCACCTTAACTTCTAATTCTCTAGTTAGAGGTGGTGTGCTCAGATTTTAGCAGTTATGAAAGAGGCAGATGTGAATGTGCTTGCATAAGCATTTAAATCTTCATATGGATACATGTGTATAATTGTCTTAGGCAAATACCTGGGGGTGAAATTGGTGGGTCATAATTAAAAAAAAAAAAAAAGAAAAACTTCCAAACAATTTTTCAAGGTGTTTTTACCATTGTATCCTTCTGCAAATAATGCTATGAGTATTCCATTGTACTACATCATCACTAAGTTTTGGTGTGACCAGTACTTGTAATTACAAAAATGTAATAGATTTCATTTTATTTTTTCTTTCTAATGACAGGGTATTTAGCAACACATGTTAATCACTTGTGTATCTTCTTTTGTAAAGTGTTCAAGCTTGTTTATCCATTTTTAAAGATTATGTGGTTTGCCATTTATTAAACAGTAAGAACATTCATCTATTCTAAATAAGGTCCTCTTTGAGAGGAATGTGTTGTTACATTGTTCAAAGTTCGTGGCTTTACTTTATTTTCTTAATGGTCTATATATTGACTTACATAAAGATTTTAATCAATAAAGTACACTATATAATCCAAGATCATGAATATATTCTCATATTGTCTTTTTGAAGCTTTATCATCTTAACTATTACAACTGGAACATCTGTCTACCTCAATTTAATTTTTGTGGATGGGCGAGATAAGAGTATAAATTATATTTACAACCTCATAGATATGCAATTATAGCACATTTGGGGGGATTACTTATTCTCTATATTAAATAATTATAATCTCCCTAATCCTTAATTATGTAGACTGTAGTATACAACCAGAATATTACAACTGACACAATCAAGACTCAGGACATTTCCATCATTACAGGATCCTTCACCATGTGGGAACCCACTCACCTCACTCACAATACTTAGTGCTCAGCATCTACTAATCTGTTCTTCATTTTTATGACTGTCTAATTTAAAAAATTATCTACAAAGGAAGTCATCAAATAGTTACTTTTATAAGAGTGTTCTTTTCACAAAGTATATTTGTCTTCAATTTATCTAGTTTGTCAAATTTATCAATAGATTATTTCTTTTAATTACTATACAGTATGACATAGTATGGGCATGCTACAGTTTGTATAACCACTTGAACCATATTGCATAACCATAACTGGCTGAAGAACATGTAAGTTATTCCTTAGTTGGGGCTATTAAGAATAAAATTGATAAATATATTCACATAACACATTTTTGTTTGAATATACATTTATTGTGATAACTGCTCAGGAGAACAATTTTAGGTTATTAGGTAATACATGTTTAAGTTTATAAGAAATTAAGTCGTCTAGTAGAACTGTACCATTTTATATTCCCACCAGCTATGTATATGTAATCCAGCTGTTTTGCATCCTCTAGCACTTGGTGGGGTTACTATTAATTATTTTTTTGTAACCATTCTGATAAGGGTGTAGTCATTTCATATTATGCTTTTAATTTTTTTTATTTTTATAATGGGTGATGATGTTATTGGTCATCTCATGCTTATTTGTAATTTTTATACCATCTGTGAAGTGTTTATTAAGGTATTTTGCCAATTTTCTAACTGAGCTGTTTAAGATTTTTTGACCTTGTTCTAGAGAGACTAAAGCGTTTCTTTCATTTATATATATATATATATATAGTCCTTGGACTAGTTTTAGTTAATTTTTGCATAAAATGTATTAGTAAAGTGTTATTTGTGTTATTTTGTGTTATTTTCTTTTGTGGCTATGAATGCCCAGTTCCTCTAGAACCATAATTTGTTGAAAAGCTACTTTTTCCCTATTAAATTGCTTTTTATATCTGTGTCATGAATCAGTTGGTACCTGAGGTCAGTATAAATGAATGGTAAGATGAGGACACCGAAAACTCCCCTCCTTCATGAAAGTAAGAAACCCTACAAGTTATCTAAATCAATTTTTTCAGTACTTTGGAGGGTTTTTGTGTTTGTTTGCTTGTTTGTTTGTTTGTTTGTTTGTTTTTAGGGTTTTTTTAAATTTATGCATACAAGAACTGGGATATAGGATAGAGGTATGGAAGCGGGGGATTTACGAGAAACAGAGTAGGGAGCAGAACAGACAGGTCTACTGAAATGCACTGCTAAGGGGAGCAGTGGGCAAGACAGGAGATGTCTGCTATGCCATGTGGGTCACCTCCCTGGCTGGGGATCAAACTCATGCCATGCCACAGTGGCTGGTGATAGTTTGATAGCACTGAGACTTCATCCCTGTTCCACCAGGGAGGCCCTATTTTGGAAATTAAGCAAAGACTCACCAATCACAGGATATTATTTCAAGAAAAATGGCAAAATCTTAGTAAGAACAAGTTCTGTGTTGCTTTTCACTTAACTTTCCTGGTCCCTACTTTCCTCTATCCCATTCTGTTATTGCCATGTGAATTAAGAGCTCACAATCATGGTGAAATCAGCATCCTAGTAGCCACTGAAACACTGGAAAGGATAGTATTAGAATACTTCCCAAGCTTCATTCCCAGCTTGTTATCATTATTTCAACTGCTTGGAAACTCCCTGCAAGGCTTATCTTATTTGACGCAAAGTTTACCTTGTCTGAACAACTTTTCCTAATACAATGGTTAAAAAACATTCAGCAGCAATAGTTTAATGTGAAGGTATGTGTGGCAGTGATGATATTTGCAGCAAGTAGCAAACCAGCCAGCAAACTTATCAAGGCAAACTAGAGGAATGAGATGTCCATTGGAGACTTTGGAATGTTTCCACAGATGGTTGAGAACCTAGAAGACCATGGCATATGTAGAGATATGTACATACTCAGGCAAATATAGAAAGGTCCTAAGCTTTCACTTCTAGCTGACATTGTCTTTAAAAAGACAAAAATGATTACTAAGGCAGAGTACTGAACTGTCTAGCTATAAGTTGAAGGTATATTAAACACAAACACACACACAAAGCTGGTCTGTGAAGACCAAGAGACTGATTGGGACTAAGGAAACCTCTATCCAGTCACTAACTGAGAAGCTAATGGAGCACACAGGTTAAGTGATCATATGCGACAAAGAACAAAGATGTTACAGAATTAGTTAAGGAAAATCACTAGCCACTGAAATAGAAAACAGAACAAAAACAAAAACAGCAAACTGGGAAGGTGAGGGGATATGATTCTTAGACATATGTTCTTTCAAATGTTCATGTAAATACTATGGCCCATACATAGGAAATAATGTGTCAATGGAAACATTCCCAAGAAAGTTTGTGGAACTCACTAAACAAATATTTGTCAGATATTTTAATATACTCAAAGAACTAAGGGAAGCCATGCTTAAAAAACTAGAATATGATAATGCCAAAATAAATAACAACAATAATGATCTGTAAAGTAAAAAAAAGTAACAATATTGTAGCATTACTCATCAAATGATGAAATAAAAGGTCAACAGAAGATATGAACAGAAGCTTTGAACAGGCAGAAAAAAGAATCAGTGAACATAAATGTGAGTCTTTAGAAATTGTCCAAACAGAGGAACAGTTGTGGTATTTTTTTAACAAATAATTTAATTTTATATAGTTGTGAATTTGTCAAATATTCTAGACAAATTTGTGTCATATTTTTTATCTGTAGATCTGTATTAATAGTTTCTCTTCTATATTAACAATTTGTATATTTTTTTATCTTCAACAATTTTTCTTATGTTTTGGCAACTTAGTATCTTCAAAGGACGAACATATAACGAACATATAACTCAGTTCATTATTTCTGTAGTTTTGTGTTATTGAATTTGGCTTTGGTATTCATTATTTCCTTCCTTAGTCATTTCACTCATTTCTTATTTAGTAATTTCATTCCCCCCAGATGCTTTAGGCAGGACTTAGCTAAGCCCTACCTTTTTTTTTTTTTTTTAAGATTTATTTATTTATGAATATAAAGCTGGGGTACAGGCCAGATGTGCAGGGGCAGGTGAAAGGATTCAACAGAGACAGAGTGAGAAGCAGAACAGGCTAACTGATGAAGTACACTGCTGAGGGGAGCAGTGGTGGGTCAGGAGAGGTCTGCTGCACCATGGGGGTCACCCCCCGGGTGGGGGATTGAACTTGCACTGAAGCGGCTGCAGCCAGCTTGAAGTGCTACTTCCTAACCCGTTGTGCCACCAGGGAGAGCCCTAAGCCCTACATTTAACAGCAGCCTACACATTTCAAAATCATTACTATACTATGATAATTTTGTTTTATTTTTATTTCTAATTTAGTTTTCAAATATTTGCTAATATTGATGTCTGATTACTATTTCTTTAATATGCTATGCTATTTCAAAGAGTTTACTCTGATGTTGGTCATTGATATGTATTGATGTGTTTTTCAGGACCAAAATAATATAGAGGTTAGTGACTACTACAGTTGTATTAGAAAATATTGCATATTCTGCTAGTGTTATGTGTAGTATTACATAAAAGTCAACTCAATGAAGAGACATTGTTTATATTTCTACAAACATTGATTATTTTATCAGTTGCCCAAAAATAATTATGAAAACTCTCCACACAATGTTTATATTTACTGTTGCTTATTTTCAGTACTGTAGGTTTCTGTTTCATGTTTGACACTCTAGGCAAAAGGGAGATGCTGCATTGTACAAGTTTGGAAAGTGCCAATCACAAGAAATAAGATACTTCAGTGAGGGTCATTTGCATTCTACTTTACATGAATGATAATCAACTGGAGTTCTATAACCCCTGTGACTCTGCAACTGTGTTTATTTAGAGTTCCACTTTAAGTCCTTAACAGACAATTTTTGGCATATATATTTGGGTTATATGTTTAGTGTGTACTTTAGAGTTACTACTATAAATATTTGTGCCTGGAAAATTTATACGTAAATAGTGCTATATTACTTCATAGAAACCATGTAAGAATTTTATAGAAATATAATTCCATTACTCCATTCCTGCCTTTATCATATGTTTCACTTTTTGGGGTTTGGTTAATGTACGTTTCTTTACACCCTCTGCTCTCTGGTGAAATTATTATTAATCAAAATAAATCTTATTAAGATTATCTTCCTTGACAGGGAGGAAGCAATGGTTTCTTGCAACTTTCCTACTTTTAATCAGTAGTAGACATGTGATTTGACATTTTAAAGTGTTCCTCCCATATCAACAGAAAGCATACATTAACTAAACGATGACTCTGAATATTTATTGTTAAAATTTGGAAGTAATCCAAACATCCTTTAAGAGTAAAATAAATAAATCATGGTATAGTTGTACTATAAAATTTTACAAGCTAAAAAGTAGAATATCAGAAACAAAATGCCTTTACTATGTTACTTTAATGTATAAAAATTAAATTGAAATTAATCTTAGTTTTAGAACTCTAAATATTCAATTGGATATCATGGATGTTCAATGAACAACTTCAATTAGGATTGAAGGGTTTATATCATAATCATTGGCTTTATTTTCCTGAAATTATATTTTTATTCCTCTCCCTAAATATGAAAACAGGGTTTAAAAAAAAATATGTGTAAGTCCATTATAATTGAGTATATTTTTTAGTCTAAGCAATAGTTGGAAATTTAAAAGCTGAGAGTACTAGACAACTCCAAGGCTGTTAATTTTCCTACACTTCATGTTATGTGGGCCCAATAATTATCCATTTAAGATCTTAATCAATGGAAAGAATAGGAATGGCATTGTTAAAATATAACATCAATAGTAAGTTTCTGAGTGGCTAACAAGATTGTATGTCATTTCTAAGTTCCAGGGAAAAGTTCCTGATTCTGAAAAAGAATATGGATCTAAGAGATTCCTGAGTTTTTGTCAATACTTCAGATGTGGCAGAGTCAAATAGTACCATTTTATTCAGCTATTTCACTATAATGATCACCAGGAAGTTTTATCGAATATGTACTCTATGAACTTCATGTTTTTCCTTTTAAGAAAGGCAGCTTCTTCCTTCTTATGGAATTCCCACAATGGCCATGGGATCCTGAGTTTTCAACTGCAAGCATTGGGCACCTATTGAAATGCCAGGAATTCCTGTTGTATTTACACTAGGGTCCTCTTAAAAAATACCAACTTACTAATATTATAGAAGGGGACTTAGAATGATTCTTACAGACATTTCCTGCAAAAGAAAGTAGGAAGAGGAGATGGGAGAGGATAAGAAGTGAAAGAAGAAGGGGAACCCGCTTAAAAGTGATACTCAGGGCCCTCCCTGGTGATGCAGTAGGTTAAAGCACAGCACTGAGAAGTTAAAGCCACTTCCCCATGAGTTTGATTCCCACCAGCCCCAGAGGTGACCACATGGCACAGCAGATCTCTCCTGACCCACTCGCTGCTCCCCTCAGCAGAGTACTTTGTCCATCTGCCTGTTCTGCTCCCCACTCTGTCTCTGGTGAAACCTCTTGCTGCCCCTGAGCCTCTGGCCTGTACCCCATGTCTGTATTCACAAATAAATAAATCTTAAAAAAAAAAAAAGTGATACTCAGAACCACCTACTTTTAATGGGTTCTTACCTTCTCTTTTCCTATTTTCTGAGATGGAAAGGGCTAACTCCTCATTTGAACACCTCCTTTTCCAGTGTCTTTGCCTCCTCCCAAATTAAGTAAATATTTACGTAGCTTTTTTTAAAAAAAAAGATTTAGTTATTTATGTATGCATACAGATTTGGGGTAAAGGCCAGAGGGACAGAGGCAGTGAGAAGTTCACCAGAGACAGAGTGAGGAGCAGATCAGGCACATGAAGGAAATACACTACTGAAGGGCGCAGCAGGCAAGACAGGAGAGGTCTGCTGTGTCATGTGAGTCACCTCCCTGGCTGGGGATCAAACTGAAAACTTGCTGAAGTGGGTGCAGCTAGCTTTACACTACTGTGCTTTAAACCATTGTGCCACCAGAGAGGGCCCTATGTTGTCCTTTATATGATTTATAATTACCAAAATTTTCTATTTAACACACATGCTTTCCTGCTCTTCTCCCACTACTATACAAATGTGTACTATCAACCCTTCAATAGCTCGTAATATGGTTCTAGCACTGCAGAATGTGGTCCATGAAGATCTCCTTGTTCACTGTTGGGTTGAGTGATTATCTTTCACAACATGTATTAGCTGATAACATTTGGAGTTGCTTTTGTTTCTTGGAATCCCACTTTATATTCCTGCTCCAGGTCTCACCAAGCTTCCCATGTCTGAATTTTAGATATCTTAGGAAAAGTAGCCAAAACAAAACAATTACTTTTTGATTTGTGTTAGTATTATTTTAATATATTTGATATTTCTTTTAGTAATCCAATGAATCAAAATATCTGAAATGGTCTCATCAGACTAACAATCTCTTTCCATCACTTTAGCTTCAATGTAAAAGCTGTAAGAAAAAATTAAATCATCCCTTGTTCATATACCTTTAGTGCTGTTGAGGAGACAACTCAGTATTCTAGGAAGACTCATTTTAGAAAGACATCTTATCTAGGTAGATTGTTTCTCTGTTGTTTCTGTTGTTTCCAACAGCAATTAAAAAATCAACTTCAGACCCTCCCTGGTGGTGCAGCAGGTTAAAGCACAGCACTAAGAAGCTAAAGCCAATTCAGCATGAGTTCCATCCCCGCCTGCCCCAGAGGTGACCACATGGTGCGGCAGACCTCTCCTGACCGGCCCATTGGTCACCTCAGCAGTGTACTTTGTCCGTCTGCCTGTTCTGCTCCCCACTCTGTCTCTGGTGAATCCTCTCACCGCCCCTTCACCTCTGGCTTGTACCCCAGTTCTGTATGCATAAATAAATAAATCTTTAAAAAAAATCAACTTCATTTTTCAAATAGATGCTTTTTCTTTTTTTAAACCAAAGAAAGGAAAAAAGAGTTGGGATAAAATTATGCAAGGTGGGGCCCTCTCTGGTGGCAGCGGGTTAAAGCACAGTACTAAGAAGCTAAAGCCACTTCCACATGAGTTTGATCCCTGACTCAGAGGTGACCCACATGTCCCCGCAGACTGCTCCTGACCCACCCACTGCTCCCCTCAGCAGTGTACTTCATCAGTTGGCCTGTTCTGCTCCCCACTCTCTCTGGTGAGTCCTCTCACCACTCCTGTGCCTCTGGCCTGTACCCCAGTTCTGTATGTCTAAATAAATCTTTTTTTTTTAAAGATGTATTTATTTATTCATACAAAACTGGGGTACAGGCCAGAGATGTGGAGGGTGAGAGCATTCACCAGGGACAGAGTGGGGTGCAGAATAGGCAGATCGACGAAGTACACTGCTGAGGGGAGCAGCGGGCAGGTCAGGAGAGGTCTGCCACGCCATGTG
>NW_004567132.1:5814393-5820679 GCF_000260355.1 Condylura cristata
ATATATATATATATATATATATATATATATATATATATAAACACACACACAAGGTGCTTTCCAAGACTGCTTGGGTGTGTTAATTCTCAAATTTGCCTTGATCCAGAGCAGTTTGTCAATAAGTGCCAATAAGTACTTTTTTTATGAATTCATTGTTCAAAATAGTAAGATATATTTTCAATACGATGAAATAGGATTAGTAAAAGTATTTTATATGTACCAACATGTCGGTTTCCCAGTGTTTAAAATAGTATGTGTTCTATAGATGTACCTTTTGGCGTATATATAAATTTTGGTTTCATAGATATGAAAAGTAATTTCAATACCAAGATCAGATGAGTTCAACTAGACATAAGAAAAACTATGGAATTAATTTCCTCTGAAGCACACCCTTCCCAAAGTTCCACTCCTCCATTTATTCTAACAGTTTACTTTAGAAGTTGACCTAAATGATGAGGTTCTAAACCCTCCTGTATTCACAGAAACAGTAATGAACTTTCTTTTTAGTCACCATATTATCTATTTTTAAGCCGCCACTATTATGAAAACACAACATAAATCTGACTTCTTCAAATCTTCTCAAAAAAAAAAAAGTCTTAAATTATTATTATTTTTTTTTCCCTTGAGGTGTCCTTAAACATCTTCGCTAAGGTTCCTTATGGCCCTTCCCTCTTTCCCAATAGAGAAAGATCACTGGAAGGTCTCAGCACTGAGGCAGGCTCAGACTCAACAATACTTATGTAAAACAAAAAAACATGATAGAAAATTAAAAAAAACCTTTAAGTTACATTTTCAAATTGTAGGTTTTGTTATTTGAAGTCTTTCCAAAAAAAAAGGAGAGACAGTCATAAGAGTAATAAAGGGCTTCTCCTTAGATACCAGCATGTTTGTCTGGGGATTGTTGATGGAATTCCAGGAGGACTTTTTCTTCCCTCAGACTCTTGGGCCTATTGCTTCTAAGTTCTCTTGTACTTTCTAATCATTAAGATGAATCTACTTAAACTCCTCACAAGAGTGTTGTCCTGGTTCAACTGTCCTGACTAGAAAATTACATCTTTTCTAGTTTCCAGTCAGAAGGAAACCATCTTTGAAATGTGGGGCAGTGGTGGCTAACTATATGAAGATCTAAAAGAGCACAGTGATCCAATCTTAGCTAAGCTACACATTAGCTGTGCCCCTTAAGCATATTACTTTATCTTTCTGTGATTTAGTTTCATATTCATAAAAAAGGAAAATAATGGCATGTACTTCACAACATTTTTTAAAGAATTAAGTAAATTAATGTAAGTACTTAAGAAAGATTCAAATTTTTGTTGTTACTCACACTCGAGATTACAAAAGAACAATCTGCACCTTCATGACTCATGTCTAGCCATCCATAGAATATTTTATATAAATTTATCACATTTAGCTCAGGTCTACCTAAACTCATTCCCAGAGAAATTATCATGCAAATAAGTTCATAGAATGATTACTTCAGTTCATCCTGTGCTACTCACTCATTAACACCAAGTGATCCCTATTCTATTCTAGAGATGTAAAGATGATGTAAAAAGGGAATAAAATGCAGGTGCAATTCCTACTTTTAATCAATAGGCATCAATGCAAATATTTAATAAATATGTTGCCTGCTTTGGAAACATGCAGTGAGCCTACAAAGATGGCCCCCAGTGTTTTTGTCCCTGGGTACACATGTCCCTCTGCAGTCACCCTACCTCACACAAGTGGACCTGGGACTGTCCATGACTCATTTTTAATAAATAGAACATGGAAGAAGCTACACAATGACTAAGCCTTTGAAAGATCTGAGAAATCCTGCTTTTGTTTTGGGGAGTGGTGAACCCTAACCTACTATTTAAATGGTCTAGTTACCTTTGTGGAACAGCCATGTCGGGGGGTGGGGAGAAAGTCCTGAAACTACATGAAGAGAGACAACACCAGCTCTCATCCTTCCAGCCAAATACACAAGAGCCCAGACATGACAGTGAAGTATTTGGATGTTTCAGCTAAGTCACAGTCCTGCTGATACCTACTTAGCCTAAGTAACCCACAGAATCATGAGATGAGGAGCAATACACTGGTTTTTGTTTTAAGCCACAAGTTTCAGGAGAGTTTGTCATATATCTGCAGACAGAACAACCACATGAGAACAAGAACATCTTCTCTGCCATTTTTAGATGGATGACTTGTATTAAATCACTAAGCCTTCATGAGGCTCAGTTCTCTCAACTCTAAAATGGGGTGATGACAATACTTCACGGAGCTGTTGTGTCAGATATAATACATACAAAACTCTGGCAATTGGTATTCATAAGTGGTAATAATTGCAGGTGATTAGAAATTGTTAGTTTCCAACACTTCATTTTCAAGAATTTTTTATTTCAATTCAGGGTCCTGAAGACCATGAGTCTCACTTTAAGTTGCTGTTCATATTTCGTCAAAGAATTGCTTCCTCTTTATGCGTAGATAAGTCAGAACTGCATATGACTAACTTTCTCTCCTTGGAATTCAGGAGATAAAAGTTCATAGTTTATTTTATAGTCTGTATTCTTAAAATATTTTTATTATTTTATATTATTTTTACATCACCCCCACCACCAGTTCACCTATGCACCATCACCATAGTCCCTTGTGTTCTTTCCACTCCTGTTTTGATCCTGTTCCCTCCTTCCCACCTGCAGAGTATCTCTGGTTTACGGTTGCTTGTTTATTTTGGTTTTTACTTTATTATAATTATTTTTATTCCTGATTGTTCATTTGGATCCTCAACATTTTTTCCTATAAGTGGAGCCATCTGGTATTTTTATTTTCTTTCTAATTTATTTTCACTGAGCATGATCCCTTCCAGCTCCATCCATGTTTCTCCAAATGGCATGAGTTTATCTTTTTTGATTGCTGAGTAATAGTTCATTGTATATATGTACCACATCTTTTTCATCTAGTCATCTGTTTTGGGGCATTTGGGTTGTTTCATAGCTTGCCTATTGTAAATAGAGCTGTGATAAAAATAGTGAGACAGGTGTCTTTTTGAATTAATGGTCTATGTCTTTTGGATAGATACCTAGGAATAGAATTGCTGGATCATATGGAAGTTCCATTTTTAACAGTTTGATGAATCTCCACACAGCTTTCTATAGTGGTTGGACCAAGTTTCAGGCTACCAGCAGTGTAGAAGAGTTACTGTTACTCCATATCCTCACCACATTTGTTTCCGGTAGTTTTTGTCTGTCTGTTTGTTTGTTTGTTTTTTAATATGTGGCATTCTCACTGGTTTAAGATGGTATTTCATTAAAGTTTCGAATTCCATTTCCCTGATTTCAAGTTATGTTGAACATTTTTTTTCATATGCCTGTTGGCTATTTGCATTTCCTCTTCAGAGAATTATCTTTTTAGCTCTTCTGTCTACTTTTGAACTGAGTTGTTTATGTTGTTTTTGTTGTGTTTCCTCAGCTCTTTAAAAAATTTTGTGATTAGTCTCTTATCATTAGTAGTATGAGCAAAACCTTTCTGCCAGTCAGAAAGATATCTCTTTGTTTTGGTTAATGCCTCTTTTGCTGTACAGAAGCTCTTTAATTTGATGTAGCTGTTTATCTTGTCCTTCACTATTTTTGCTTTGGGTGATGTGTTTCTGAAGATGTGACTGAGGTGTATGTCATATAGTGTTTTGTCTGTATTTTCTTCTTATATATTTTATGTTTCCAGGTCTTAAGTTTAGTTCTTTAATTCATTTTGATTTTTTTTTTTTTTTGGTGTGCAACGTATAAGGTAGTTGTGTATTTTATTATTTTATATGTAACAGTTTTCCCAGCACCATTTATTGAACAAACTTTTTTTTTTGACCATTACATATCCTTTGCTTCTTTTTCAAAGATTAGTTGCCCATAATTCTGTGGGTTTATTTCTGTGTTGTCTGTTCAGTTTCACGGGTATTGTGTCTGTTTTTTGTTCCAGTCCCATGCAATTTTGATTATCATCACTTTGCAGTATAGTTTGAAGTCTGGGAGTGTGGTACTTCCATTCCCCTCCCTTTTAGTCAAAAGAGATTTGACGATTTGTAGGTTTTTTGTTTGGTTTGTTTTGTTTTGTTTGTTGTGGCTCCATATGAATTGTCACCAGTATTTTTCACTATTTTCATTTATCTTGGTCTATAATGTCTGTTTATGCAGACTGAAATATCACATATATTTTCATAATAATATTGGGCTATGAATGACCTTTTGACTATCTTATTTGGTTAATTTCAGTTTAAATCCCTACCTATAGAGTTTCTGTATATGTGTATTTTAAAATCTTGAGCTTCTTATTCACTTGCTGCTGGCACCCATTGTCCACCCAACATCCACATACAGAACTTGAAAAGAATGCCTGGCATGTAGGATTGAAGAACAAGGATGCAAAAGATAAAAGTAGTTATAACTAGTCTTTAGTTTTTGGTACATCAGATAATTTGTGCGATGGCTTCAGGGCTTTAATTGAATCACTTTTCCCACCTTGTCTTAATTTTAATTATGCAGCAATCATTTTTACCAACCTGTGCAAAGGAACCCTATGAAAATGTGACACATGACAATATACATTTACCTAAGCTCCAGGACTACAGTGACCTACAGGCAATTAACTACTGCTTCTAGTACTAAAAAGACCAATTAAAGAGTTAACGAAATGCCCTCCAAATCACCTACATGTTCAGGATTTTTGGACAGCCAAGAACATTGCACTTCAACTGATATAATTTTTGACTGACTGATTTAGTAAGTCTACATCTGCTAAAATCCCAGACTGATGCCTGTAAAACTGAGGAGTCAGGTTTTATGAGGTGCTTTCACTGTCATTAAAGATGATCCCACCTTAGCCCTTCTCCTAACAAGACAATCTTGCAACCGTCATTATGAGGCATGATCTTAGCTTGTCATCACAGAAAAAAAATGGGTTACTATTTCAATGAGAGTGGTACTAAGTTCATCTCAAAGATGTAAGGTATTCATTCTGGTGGCTATAAGCCAGAAACTAGAGAGAGAGAAGAAAGGAAGGGAGGAGAAACAGAGAGGATTTTGTTTTAATATCTTTTTACTTAATGTTTAAATGTAAATACTACATATTTTAGATATTTTTTTCCAGTAGTTTTTCTACTCAGTGAACTAATCCAAAAGTGAAACAATATACATGCCAAGCTTAAATGCAGAATTTATTCTAAGAGCTATGTAGGCTGGATTCCCCTGAAATTAAACCCTGAGATAAGAATTTATTCACTAAATGATTTCACAAAGATCCAGGAGTAGAATGAGTGAACAGACAGGAAAGAAGTCAACCAGGTGCATGCATGGATTGCAATGATCAACTGTAGTTCAGTTCTGCTGCAACATTATCCCATGTGAGAGTCAAAAACTGGCTAGATCGTTCCACCAATTCCTTTCACCCAGGTACAAGTCCCCTAATACTCCCACCTACCCCATTCTGAAGGCTCAGCAAACTCCAACAGTCAGAGACTCCCTTCAGGCAGACTGAGAGTGCTTTCCATAGTATGCTTTCAGTATGTCCAGAATGGTGAGGCAATCTGGGTAAGACACTGAGTTTGCTACAAAAGTCAGCCCATGCAGGAGCCCTTTTGCCCCACGCTAAACCCTGGAGGTAAAGCTGAACGGCTCAGCTCAGTGAGTGGAGCCCAGGCTGCAGAAAGACTGCAAATCTGGTCCTCAATACCTGGGTGAGAGAAAAACCCCTGAAACTTTAGACCCGATCCGGAGCACCTGGGCGCCTCGCAAAGCTGCTGATGAGCTCGACCAGCTCGGGAAACAGCAAGATAGCGGCAGAATAAAGAAGCCGGCTACTACATCCAAACTCGCACGGGATTATACAAAAACGGACTATAGACTTTCATGCTACGAGTTTCAACCCAAATGAGTCCAGCCCTGGACTCACTAGAAGGAAAATAACCGAGGGAGAACTGGCGATTGGGGAGTCCCCATAAGGGAAGCCGCACAGGCAGGAACTGATCCAGGAACTCCAGCGGCTTCCAACTTGCTCGGCTCCTTTAAAAATCTAGGCAGTGAAAGGCAGGAAGCCATACAGAGGGAACCCTGCCTGAGGTGGCAGCCTTTTGTCCCAGCCCTGCTACAATCCTGGAGATAAACTGAGACAATTCAGCTAGGGAGGGGAAACCAAATCATGGGAAAAGCCTGCAACTCAGAACCAGAGACTGGATATAAACGGAGACACACAGCTAGGTGAGTGGATCCCAAGCTGCTGCTGGGGGCGGGACCCAACCACAGGCCCAACCCTAGGATAA
>NW_004567132.1:5826654-5870743 GCF_000260355.1 Condylura cristata
TCTGGGATTTCCTTAATGTTGACCATTGTGACCTAATCTGCAAAGTTCATCCATTATACACTGTATGTAAATGATCTGATAGCCTGTTATTACCTGAATTAATCTCTAAGAATTTTCCTTACTCTAAATACCTCAAAGTATCACTCTTGCCATTTGGGATGTCATTGAGTAGGGGGATCTATGAGGAACAAGAATCAGTGTTTACTCTCTGAAAGAATTCATTAATTCCTTAAAATTACATATTTGATTTGACTGGGCACCTGATAGGGATAAACCAATAGGAAATGTTTACCAATTGAGTTGAGATAGAGCATCTAATAACTGTGTTTTTGAGAAGCAAAAAATATAATAGACATAATGAGTCTTATAAAAATCTAGCCCATATCAAACCAGTGGCTAGAATCCTTCTCTAACCTACTTTAGCTAGGACCTAGACATACTCATTAAATACCACAAAGGTAAAGACAGAAAATTTGAAAACATTGAATGCTATGCTCATCTTGTTTGGATAAAAGCCCAATTCATTAAATCTGAAAGAATCTTTCAACTCCTACTATCTTAGCTTAATAGTCAGTTCTAAAAGGAAGTTCATATACAAAGTAAAGAGAAACACCTCTTCCATATATCTTCTCCTCCCTGATTTCTTGGTGTGATACTGGAAATTTGTCAGGCAGGCAGTCAAAATATATGAAAAACTTGTTTCAAGTCCACAAATATATATTCAACAACTACTACATAAAAGTATAGACTCTTATCTAAGGCTCAGAAAAGCTGAACTACAAGGTTCTGAAGCTTCACACCTCCTCGTGATATTCAATGGATTCTTGCTTGATTGACTAAAAGATTGAACCAAATGAATGAATGGACCCTATAGCCCAACTTCTTTGTGGATTTTAAAAAAAAGGGTCTTCTCTGCTGTGTAACCCACATCATCTCTGATATTTCATGCATATGTGGTCATTGATAATATGAAATAAAAACAGTGCAAATACTTATTCAGCATGAATTGTCATTGTAATACCTGTGATATTTGAGGTACTACAGCAGTGTTCTGGGTTAAGAATGAAACACATTGATGAGCAAATCTCTTTACAATACCATGATGCCCTTCTTTAGCTGGATCTGCAATCCTGACTTAAAACTTCTAGAGATTTCTACTTTATCTGGGAAGACTTTCTAAATTTTGAAACAGAAGTTTTTCTATTGCTTGTTATTTTCTTACTTGTTTCTTTCTTTTATACCAGTTAATGAAGTTTTGACCTTTTTCTATAGTAGCTTCCTATTTTTGAATTTCAACATTATTAGGTATTCTCCAACATTCAAATTTCAACTTTTTAGGTATTCTCCAATAAAGTCTCCCACCACCCTTCTGTTGCCTTCACATACCCCCTTGAGAGTGTCAACACTCATCTCCACGTTAATGTAATCAATAGGACATACAAGTTGGGTATTTTTTAGTTTGAAAGCTTGAAAGTACTTAGAATTTTGGTACATTCTCTGAGTTTAACAATTATGATTTGATTAAAAAGTCCACTTTTATATAGTTGTCCTTCTCTTTTGCATTTTTGACTGCATACTGATGTTTTTAGAGTCTTCCTCCAGAAGACAGGGATTGTTAACACAATCTTCACCCTTAGACAGTAAAGATTTGTTATTCTTTCTCAATTCTAGAATTGTTTGTGCTATTAAGTTTCCCATTTGCTACACCTATTGTTTCTCCCTTCTCTAACCCAGAATAAGAATAAATTGGTTTAAGGTAGTGTATGAATTTTAATCTCCATGCTTAAAATATGAATACTTCACAAGTAAATAATAAATTTGCATTTATTTAGAAGTGATTGAAATCAGAATTTTTTTGAGAGCAGATTTTGGAAAAAATGAGATTAATAAACATGGGAGAGTAAAGAGAAAACTCATGCCAGCTATCTGTACCAGCTACCCTTTGCCACAGAAATACCACAGCATGTAGTGGCATCAGCAATCAGTATTTTTGCTCTCAGTTGGTGTGTCCATGGAGTGACTATTGATCTAAGCTAGCCTAGCTCATGTTCTGGCTCGTCTAATAGAGATTCAACTGGTATGACCTAGCTCTTATGCATGTGGTCTCTCTTCCTTCAGCAGACTAATCAGGACACTTTCTCACAAGCAGAAGTTCATGACAGAGGACAAAAGAACATAAGCATTGAGACCTAGACTCAGACCAGATACACATATGCTGTCATTTACACCACACTCTACTGCCCCAAAACAGCCACAAAACCACCCTAATTTAAAGGTGCTGAGTAACAGACCCCATCTCCATCTAGAAAAATGCAAAGTCTGATGCAAAGAAATTTCATAGAGCAGAAGCACTAATTAAATATAGCAGAAATATCTTTACTTATTAAAAAATAGAATCAATCTTCTCAAGCAAATTGCAAATTTGTGGCTATTTACCACAGTGGTCTGTTGTTTCAGACTGCATGCTGTGGGCCCATGTGATTATGACCTGTTCTCAAACAGTTCAAAATCCTGTTAAATTTGCATCCAGTATCACTTGGATAAGTCTTTGCACACTGTAATAGATATTCAATGAATATTTTTTTTTGTTCAATCATAGGATAAACATTAA
Source organism: Condylura cristata (assembly GCF_000260355.1). Classification (NCBI taxonomy): domain Eukaryota; kingdom Metazoa; phylum Chordata; class Mammalia; order Eulipotyphla; family Talpidae; genus Condylura; species Condylura cristata. The sequence continues at coordinate 5,829,266 of NW_004567132.1, forward strand.
GTAGAGTATGAAACTGTCAGGTAGCAAAAGTTCTCTTAGATCCTTTAACTGTCTTTTGGGGACAGTCCTTTGGTGTTTAGAATATTATAGAAAATTTAAATGCCCAACAAAAATCAATATTCACACAATTTCACTTTCTCTTTTCTGTCTTTTGGGTTTGGGAGGGTTGATCAGAAGAGGCTTCTCCACTAAAGTACCAGTTAATGCATCTTCCTAATTGTTAGGCAGCAAATGCTAATTCGATATGGGAGCTGCTCAGATCAATGATTCAACAGCCCAGACCAGGGCAGATCTCCAAGTAGTCAGCCTTCACAAGAGCCCTAATTGCAGAGCAATGAAGACAGAGAACAGATAGGATGTGACTTGTGAATTCTCCCTCAGGAAGAAATAGATAACTCAGTTATCCCAATTTCAAAGTCTATGTATAACGCATACAAACCTCACCCTGTATCTGCACACACATATGTATTGTCTCTTCCACACACATCTACAATCAATACATAATGAATAAGCTTTATACATTGGTTTTATCTTGGACAAATCTCCCTCATACCTCCCAGGAGGCCAAGGGAGCTGCATGAGGGAAAGCCTGTCAGCCATCACTAAGGGTCTCCTTTGATTTGAAAAGAAAATTCCAAAATAAAAATAATCAGGGAGCACCAGTGCCTCAAGGTTGTGAGTGTATATGTGTGTAAGATCATGTGCATGTGAACGCATGTGATTATGCTTCCGTGTGTCTGTGGGTAATGGGGCATTAACACCAAACTCCTAGAAGCTCCTCTGTCTTATGAGTTGGGATTTTTTTTTTTTAAGAAAATCAAGCTACATTTTTTTTTCTTTCTGTTCTCAGAGATGAAGCAGTTTACAGATGCTGAATCCTTTTTTAGGAATAATTCTCAATGCATCATTCAAATATCCTTTGAGCTGAGCACACGATCTGCACAACATGAATACATATAATCACTCTGTGGTCCTTTGTGAAGATTTTGAAAATAGCATCTGAAAGAGACAAGTGTGGGTCCCCATCTGAGAATGTGCACTGGGCATGTGTGGCCGAGCAGAATCTGCCCACTCTTGTCCTCCATTACTGACTTTAGTCAGTCTCCTGTGACCCTCAGAGGACATTACAATGGTTCAAGAAGTTAAAAAGTTTCTCACAATTCCTGGGCCTGGTGCAAATTACTTGGTTGTGAAATCGATGCAGATGGCACTTGTGGATTTTCAACACAGGACATACATGTAGTTTTTTTTTTTTTTTTATTTTGATGATCATCAAGTTTAAAACTAGCTAATTTCATCCAGTTTTAAGCTTGCGTGTGACCAAAATTTCAGCATCTAATCTTGCAAACTGTGTTACTGCTCATAGTGCAATTCAGCAAAAGCAGCCAGCCAGTGAGAAAGCATCGCTCCTGCTACCCCTGTCACTCACTGTTAACAATGGTGAGGACTGTTTCTTCATCTTTTTGTTCATAAATATAAAACAAGATTTTAAAAAATTTATGGTTGTTCTCTGGATCTCAGGAAACTTAGCCTAAAGGACTGGGTGTTCTTCTCTTTTTCCTACTTGAGATACAGGAGACCTGGTATCATTTACTTATTTTTCATTTTTACTTGTACTGAATATCTCCATCTTACTAATCTAGAATTTAAAACATCTAAGATTTAAGGTAAGAATCGTACGCTCTCCACATGGGAAACAGAAAGTTTCCTGATATGATCTTTCATGAGAGCCTGAAAGCTCATTTACAGAAGGAGGCACCAGAAATGGCTGCAGCTGCCCCAACCCCCTCTTCCAGATTGAATAGTTTTACATATTTTTGATCTGCAAAGCAACAGATGTTTAAAATCAGGCATTATTTCAAACATAAAGCAGAACATGAAATATTTACGTGTTTATAAAATGATGATTTTATAAAGATTATTTTTGAGATTCAAAAAGGTGTAAAAATTGTTAGCAGTGTTTCATGCAATTCTCCACCTCCACAAACTAACATTAACTTCAAAATAAATAAAGTGGTGGACCTCCCTGGTGGCCAATGGGTTAGGGCACAGCATTGCAAGTTAGTCACATCCCCTTCAGTGAAAGTTTGATCCCCAGCCCCAGAGGTGACCCACATGGCGCAGTAGACTTTCCTGACACACCAGCTGCTCCCCTCAGCAGTGTAGTTCATCAGTCGGCCTGTTCTGCTCCCTGCTTGGTCTCTGGTGAGCCTCTCACTGCCCCTGCACCTCTGGCCTGAACCCCAGTTCTACATGAATAAATTAATAAATCTTTAAAAAATAATAATAAAGTAGCATTGCTAATTCAACGATTATCCATTCAAATAACATGTACCTATATTTCTCTGTGTTATAGATAATTCAGAAACCGACGTCTTGATTTGCAGTGCAAGCTTTGAGTGCCTTCTATGTATTCAGTTTGATACTTCTATTTTAGACCAGTGTATTTTAAATAAAGGGCATAACAATTTTATTAGGTGAAAGTGTCAGACAACTTATATATTAAAATGAATAAGAAAGCAACATGCAATTAATGACCAACTTTTCCATGTGCATAATGACCATTTAATGGGTATTTTCATAAAACTGAAAATAGATTCAATTACAAATAAAGTCTATGATCCTATCCTTAACCTTGTGTAAAGTTGCGGAGAGAAGAGCAAAGGTGGCCACCGTCAAGGATTGACCAGTAAACTTCTAAGAAGACCATTTGACTATCACTAGTCTACTAGATAGTCAACCTAGACTTGCAGGAATCACTTCTGGGTTTCTCTGTAAAGGACACAGCAGCAAGACCAATGAGGGGAGACGATGCCAATGAACCCCTCCCTAAGCCAACATCCACAGAAGAGGACAGCTGAATGCTTAGGGGAAAGGGGAAGACAAAAGGGAAAATCTCTCCTTAATACTCCCTTTCGTCAGAGGATTTCATTACCCTTTGAGACTCAAGCAGCTCTGTTTATCTCTCCAGCTTTATATCTAGTCCTTGACCCCTTTGTCATCTGACTCCAACCACACTTGAGTAATTTCAACCCCAAGTATAAATCCTGCTCCCAGTGGCTGCAGGCCTGCTGCCTGGCATGCTGTTCTTCCTGCCTGGAATGTGCTTCTTGACATGTCTGGGCCTGATGAACTGCGGACTTCGACTTTGCCTTTCATGTGGCAGTTTCCTGCCCCCAAAGCTGGGCTCATCATTCCCCAACCATGTACCCTCATGTCAGACTTGATTGCCCATTTTAAACACTTCTTTTGTTACAGGGCACCCCTGAACCCCTAACCTGCCTGTTCTAAATAGGTTCTGCTATTGGCCACATCAAGACAAAATATATAAGACTTTAAATGGGAAGGAAATTTAATACAGTGAGAGTGCAATACATAAAAGACAAAGAATATAGCTTCTAAAGTAAACACACAAAGTTACCCATCCCCTCATGGGTAAAAATCTACCCAAAAGGGATTGGCCCAAAGCAAGGCCTGAAAGCCCACCACAAATCTAAAGCACCTTCTATCAGGGACCCATGAAAAAGAGTCAGAAATGGCCAGACAAGTGTGGGAAGAAAAGAGCAAAATCAAAATCAGGGTAAATGCTGCCACATCATCTACAGAGTAGACTCCATAGTCTACAAAGTGGACACAGGTCTCTCACCCACATCTGTTTCAACCAGTCCAGGGCCAAGAAACAAGACAGTTTGTTCATAAGTCTCTCTGCTCCATAAGCCTCCCTCAGGTTTCCTTCTGGCTCTCCATCCTGCTTCCTTCTTCCTCAGGTTCCTCTCCAGATTCCCCTCTTCTTTGCTCTGGTGAATCTTCTTGATGTATAGTAGGATTGAAAGCTGTGTAGGATGAGAGAAAGATGAATCAAAGTCCAGGTGGAGCAATGAGAAGCCTAGAGGGGCTACACTGGAAGTGAGGTGCAGCCCCACCAAAGGCAGCAAGGGAACCTGGAACATCCCATTTTCCTGGAAAACACCCTGTCACACTTTTACTTTTCCTTATGAGAATTAAATAAATTAGCACAGAGTAAACACTTAGATTAGTACCTAGACTATTATACTTAAGAAACATTAGCTTTTATTAGTCTATTTTGTCATTCTCTGATACCTCAATATTCTTCCTCACCAAAATCCACGCAGGATTCTGTCTTGCCCATCAATGCATAGTGCCAAATACATGAAAAATGCCAAAGCATATTGGATGAAAAATAAAGCCTATTAATAATTATGCAAATTAATTGGTATTCTCATAAGCCCACTGAGACCTCCCATCAAGCCCCCAAAAATCTGCTTTTCATATACTAAAAGAAGGAAAAAGAGAGGATAAGACAACACCTGGTGCCGATAGAAAACCACCAGCCTTTCATAACCATAAGCAAGGGACAGATAGCATGGGCAGCTGGGAAATGGGGTAAGTCTTTTAGTGTTTTTAACATTTCCTTTGTTTTGCATAGAAGAATAGGGGTATTGGCTACAGGTGTGTGGCAGAGGGTGAGAGGATGTGGGGACCCCAGGTCCCTTGTTCTCACAGATTGTCTTGGTGCCCAAAGTCCCTGCTTGTCACATAGGAGTAGAGTAAGGAGGCCTCTCATCAAAGGCAAAAGTCCTATTGTGAGGGCACACTGGGAAACCAGTATCCACGACAAACACAGGCAGATGACAGAGATAATACTGCTCTGACCTCAGGAACAATGGAGCCCCCCAGGCAACAGCCCCTGGTCACTCCATGCTGGCTTACATCCTGGCAACTGCTTCCCCCAGGCAGGTACACACCCTCTGTGCTTGCCCCACCTTCCTCTCAATGCTAATAAATCCAAGACTGCCTTTGGGTAGGGCCGAACCTCACTTCCAGTGTAGCCCCTCTAGGCTTCTCATTACTCCTCCTGGACTTTGATTCTTCAGAGGATTCACTGGAGACAGAGTGGGTAGCACAGAAGGTGGACTGACTGAAATAAACTGCTTAGAGGGAGCAGCGGGCAAGACAGGAGAGATCTGTTGCACCATGTGTGGTGTATCACCCCATCTGGGATCGGCTCAGGCCACAGTGATGATGGTACTGAGACTTAAGCCCTTGGCCACCAGGATATCTCCTGTAACTGTCATTTTAATATTGCAGTTTGGAATATATGATTAAGTCTGACTCCCTGTTTTTTGTTTCACAAGGGAGACTAATACACTAAGAATTTATACTTTAAAAACATACTTAGGCGCCCTCCCTGGTGGCGCAGCCGGTTAATGCACAACACAAGAAGCTTAAGCCACTTCAGCATGAGTTCAATCCCCGCCTGCCCCGGATGTGACCACATGGTGTGGCAGACCTCTCCTGACCCGCCCGCTTCTCCCCTCAGCAGTCTGCTTCGTTGATCTGCCTGTTCTGCTCCCCACTCTATCCCTGGTGAATTCTCTCACCCTCCGCAGCTCTGGCTTATACCCCAGTTCTGTATGAATAAATAAATCTTAAAAAAAAAAAAAATACTTAGTCTAAAATTTAAAGAGAATATTTTTCATTTTCCTTCAGATGTATATTTAATTCTTTGCAAGATTCATGTAAATCCTAGAAACAACTGAAATCACTTTAAGGAAATGGGGTAAATGAGAACAATTTCAAGGAGTTCTGAAGAGGGTACGACAGGATCAAAACGGACCCCCAAAAGATAATCAAGATATCAAAAGATATGCAGGTTCCTGGAAACGGAATGTTGTCTTTTTTGTATAAATGTCTTTGCAGATGTGATTAAACTAAGAATCTTAAAATGACATCATCCTAATTTATTCATCCAGATTGGACCTAAATCCAAAGCAAATTTCCTTATAGGAGAGATGCAGTTCAAGATTTGAGACCAACAGCAAATGAGGAGACACAGACCCCCCAGGTCGGCCATGTATAGACAGAGGCAGAGGTAGAAGAGGTGGCAGCAGCAGCAAGAAACTCTTTGGGTCACCAGTAGCTACAAGGGGAAGGCATGAGTGTGTGTGTGCAGACATACACATGCACAGGCAAACATGCACACACTTGTGGAAGGCTGTTGGAAAAATACGAAAGTTCTATTCTTTTAGTAAATGTCTTGTCAAAGTTCAGATGACATTCTACTGTGCATATACACCCCATTTTCTCTTTGGGCTCATCCATTGATAGACACCTATATTTCAGACTTCTGGCTTCCAACGTTGTGAGAGAATGAATGTTCTTATAAGTCATGAGGTTTAGTCATTTATTATGGGAATTACAGGTTTGACTTCCATGAGATAATACATGTAAGCACACCACCAGTTCCTGGACCGTTCCTGATCATTCCCTCATTAGGTCATTCCTTGAACAAATACAAGTGCCTACTTGATCCAATGACTTGTGAGGGGGAAAAGATGCCCTGTAAGAACTGCACACAGGTTTTGTAGACTCCACCCCCACTCCAGACCAAAGCCATCAAGACACAGAGAGCTATAAATTCCATCATCACCAAAGGGAGTATTGCTGGGACTGAGGATAGAGTTAGACAGCCAAGATTCATATAAAACCAGACATGTGGGCCTTGGGGGCTCTCTTGGCTATTGGGTCTGTTGGTCTCTTGACCTCTTGACTCTTGGCTTTTCACCAGCTCTCAATACCATTGGGATTCCAGGTCAGCGGAAGTGGTAAGACGTATTTACCTATTTATTGCCCTGTTTCTCCCTGAAATATTCATTTCTTCATTTCCCCTTCTTTGGTAAATAAGCCTTTTATTAACCTTTGTGTGTGCCTGTAGTCAAGACTTATAAGTCATGTTAAACACATGGGTGAGGACCCAATATCAATCAATCCATTTCATATGGGGTTGCCTTATAACATAAACACCAGCAAAGAGGGAGTGGGAAAGGAAATTAGCTCTGAGGAAATTGCACTTCTTTCAAGGTTGTTTCAGTTTTTATAACTTTTTTTGAGTTAACATTAGTTTACAATATATGGTTTAGGGAAATAGTTTCACACCTACTCAGATTGTTGTATGTCCCCAAACAACAATCATCACCAAAGTATCCATAGTCCTTTACCATAGACCACTGGGCCTCCTCCCCACCATCTTTACAGTTCCACCCACATTATACTTCTATAGCCTTAATTCTATGGTCATGTTTCTAGAGTTTGTTAGGTTTAATTTTGTGATTTTGTTCCCTCTATAATGTAAATATGAGTGACTATATAAAGTATTTATCTTCCCCCTGACTTATTTCATTTAGCATAATACCCGCAGAAGTATCCTATCATGTTTATATAGTGCATAATTTTAGTCTACTCTTCTGAGTTTAGGGACTTAGGTCATTTATAATGTGGCTGTGGTAAATAGTGCTACAATGAATATAGGAGTGTGTATATCTTTTCGAATTATGAGTTTTCATTCTTTGTGTACATATCAAAGAGCAGTATTGCTGGGTTATGTGGTTGATCTATTTATAATATTTTGGAAACCACCATCCTGTTTCCAATGGACTGGACCAGTTTATAGTCCCACCACCAGTGTATGAGGATTTCTTTTCTCCAGAACCTTGACGACACTTGTTTCTGATTTTTGTTTGTTTGCTTGTTTGTTTGTTTTCTCTCATGTGTGCCATTCTTGAAAGAGTGAAGTTTCTCATTATGATTTTGATTGTACATTTCTTTGATGGTAAATGATGATGAATATTTTTTCTCTACTGCACAAGAAATAATACACCCCACTCCTATCCATGGATATATCCCTTTGAACATTGTCTCTCTTGCTCACTGCTCCAAGAACTGCAGCCTATGAGAAATAGACCCTGTTGTCAAACTGTATCCCTTGGCAAGGTCTGCTGCACTACTTGCCAGGGCCCACCATGTCCAGGCTGCTTCCAGGCCCTTCCGTGGGGCTTGTTGGGGATGGCTGGGACCTCTTGCAGGGGACCTGTTTCCATGTCCAGTACCAGAACTCCCTGGGATCTAGGGGGGCCTAATATGGTGGGACAACATCTAGGTCTCATCCTAGGACTCACTAGGGTCTGCCAGAGCCTAACACTTCAGGGCCACTTGCCAGTTCTGTGCTGTTCTTCCTGGGCCCATCAGGCCCCTGGGACTCACCCTGCCTCCAGGCTACCTGCTTTTACAATTCCCTTATTTACAGGACTCCTTTTCACCCCTGTGGATGTTGCTTCCAGTCAGTGTTATAATATCTGTTCTTCCTTCAGGAGTTACTGACCTTATTCCTCTGCAGTAGAGTTGTGACTATGGAGGCACTCAGCCTGTCATCTTCACTCCACTGCAATGTTGCTATTTCCTCTCTCTCAGGACTTTAGGTAGCATCTGTAACCAGGAACCTCGTTGTCACTGCATCTCCAGCTCTAGTTGTATTGATGCTGAAATGTTTTCCTTATTCTGGTGAATCACACACACACACACACACACACACACACACACACACGTGCGCACGCGCACACACACACACACACACACACCTGTGTACCCATATTTCTAATTTCCACACAAACCCACATTGTGAAGTTTCTCTTTTTCACATCCTTGCCAAACTCCACTCTAAGTGCAATCCCAAATTGTCTGCACAGAGAACAAACTCTGAAACTATTGCAAATATCATTTTAAAAATGTTTATTGCAAAGCATTTGTAATACTTCTCTCTAGAATGCATCTATTTTTTTCTAACCTCTACTTTCTGGACATTATTTAGAAACTTGTTCCTTGTTCACATTGATCAGTACTTTTTTTTTTTTTTTTTTTTTTTTATTTCTTTAGATAATGTAAACAGCTCCTTCCATGGGAAAAGAGCACATGTTTTAATAAGTTTATGATAAGAACAACCTTGCCTGCAACTGACTAGCTCAAATGATAGTGCATGTAAGGAAAGTTACTTTATTGATGGAAGCTTTACAGTTGGGAGTAGGAAACAAACTTTTTAACACTCATGGCATCTGCTATTTTAATCATGATTCCTTGCTCTAAATAATGTGAAAATTGTGATAATCCATAATAACAGTATCATATTCACCTATGTCTTCGGGATATATGTGTCCTGATCTTTTGTCTTCTAAACTTATTCTTTACTTTAGTAAAGTAATTTTTTATCAGCAATTTCTCTATCACTACATTTTGTAAAGATAACTAGAAAAAAAACATTTCTTTCAGGAGGTGACTGTTATGACAGAATTATAAACAGCCAAATATATCGAGATTAATATAAATGTCCCACATAAGACAATTTGCCCCCTCCAGAAATCATTCTTTAATATGATTGAGCAATTTACCTGAGAAAAGAATTTGACAGAGACAGAAACGGTGTCAGTCATCCAAAGGGAGGACACAGAAAAATATTTCCATCTGGTGCTTGCTCACTGCCTGACTCTAAGCTACAAATCACTCATCTTTTTATCCCTCACACTTTAAGCATCTCCTTTGTAGCAAGCATGAGCTAGTTGCAAAGCCCAGGAGTATGTGTTCTGTCCCACCTAACAGAGTTGATTAGATGGACTTCAAGGATGTAGGCAAGTGAATTAATATGGATCAGGAAGAAAAAGGATCCAGGAGAAAAGTGGTGATATCAACTACCAGCAATGCTAGAATGGGTAGCCCTGTCTTTTTCTAAATCTCGGAATCAGGCCAGGGTCATTGACTCTAATTAGCAACAGACCAGCTCCTTATCCCACACAGGTCCTGGAGAGCTGAGGAAGATCAACCCAGCCTGCGAAGTCAGAGCTTGCGTTTAATATGGGGAGGGAAATGGGGAGACGACACTTAGCCAAATCCTCCTGCTGGACACTCTCTTGGGCACCAAACAGCCAGAGGAGGGTACAGAATGGGTTGAAAGGAAAACACAATTGGTTGAGGGACAACGCATGATGCTAGAAGCAGATGAGGAAGAAAAGGGAGGCGTTTAGGGAAGAGGCAGAAAACCCAAGGTGATAAATAGAAGATAGCTTTTCAAGGCTCCAGTTCGTTCCATCTAACCTTCCTAAGTTTCCTGCTTCACAGCAATCTGTGTTTCGTGGAACCATCCTATATGTACTGAGCACCTACCCAGATGAGGCACTGAATGAGGAACTTTGCGTGATTTCATTTAATCCTTGCAGTTGCCCCACATGATCCCCTGTTCTATGCAGAAGGATTAAAAAATTTAGAAAAAGAGCCAGCTCGTGTCGTGACAAAGTCTTAATTAAATTCCAGGTTTGACTGTTCTGAGTTCTTGCATGTTTCAAGTTCTCTCCACAAGTCTTCAATCTACCATTGGTACTTTATGGAACAGAGTAAAACCAGTATATGAGAGACTCATTACTTCTTCATAGGGGAATTCTTTAATTCAGTCCTTTAACTTTAGTAGAAAGGCCAATGCTGAACAATGTATTACTTTACAGAAAATGCCTCCTATACGAAGGTTCAGGAAAATATGCTGCTTGTTTTAATATGTCCTGAGAAATTTCCTATAGGCTAAATGAAAGCTGTATTTCTCAAAAGTTTCATGTGATGGAACACTTAGAAATAGGCACCCCTGTTTTGAGCTACTATAAAAAATTGACATGGAAATGTAAAATAAGTGTGTAAAATGTACATTTTGGGTTAAATTAGACATCACTGAATTCCACATCCAAATTAGCAAGAATCATTTCTAATATAATTTCTAGAAGAAAAACTTAAAAGTGAGAAAATAAATTACTAAGTATTATTTTTCTGCAGTGTCTCCCTTAGTGAGTGCTTACTTTCTTCCTTCCACTTTTGGATAACAAGCTTTCATGTAAACTCAAGAACCCACTCTATGTGGAATGTTTTGTTCCCGATGGCTGTGATGGTTGTGAGGTTTCGATGAATAGGGTGAATAAGTAGCAACATGATAAAATTTTAAAAACCTCTAACCTCCCAAAAGTATCTAATTGTAAGAACTTTTTTTAATTCTCACCAGAAAACTCAACTATTACTCAATTGGACAGCTAGAAACCTAAATCCTGCCTCATGGCCTAGGGCTTAAGTCTCAGTGCTGTCATTACAGCAGCCGGAGTGCCATCCTCCACCAGGGAGGTGACTCACATGGTAAGGCAGACCTCTCCTGTCTCCCCCTCCCCACCCCCCTGCACTGCTCCCCTCAGCAGTGCACTTTGTTCATCTGCCTGTTGTGCTCCCCACTCTTGTCTCTGGTGAAGCCTCTCAATTTACCCCCAGAGGCAGCCCCCACCTCCTGTCCCCATCAATTCTGTACTACTCCCCAGTTCTTCTATGCAAAAATGAATAAATCATTAAAAAGAAAAATATTGTCTTTGGTTATTAAAAAAAGAAAGAAATCTGAACATACAAAAATTCATAGAGAATTGATTAGAAGCAGAGTATAATAAAGCATGGAAAGAATTTAGCAAAGCAATTAGAAAAAATCATTTTGCTAATGCCTTCTTAAATTCCTTACTTGTTTGAACTTCTCATATATTTCAGTGGTTATCTATTCCTTAGCCTTTGAAAGCATATATTTTATGATGCACCTAAGTCTATTAATTCCAACTCTAACCATCCTCCCAATATTCATGGGAGGATGGTATATGAATATGAATATATTCATATTCATATTCACCACCATCATCTCTTTTAGAGGGCATGTTTCCAAAACTCACCAAAAGTGGAAGTTTGAGTTTGTCTTTTGAGTCTCTTTATAAAGAGTAGGATAGCAAATATTAGATTTCAGAGAGGGGTTATAAAAGAATAGCATACCCTGCGGCAGTGCCCGGGCTCTGTTTCCCTCCAAATCCTTCTTCTGTTTCCGATCCGGCAGCCTGGCCTCCTCAGAACACTTGCTGGGACTTCTTGCAGTTTCTGATGCACTTCAGCTCATGGCAAGTCCAAGTGGCAGGCAGGGAGGTGCCGAAGTGGCCTCCTTTGTCCCTGCTTCCCCTGTATTGGGGGCTGTGTTAGCAGGGGCTCCTATCTGGAACTCCTGTCCGGGGTATATTAGTTTCCTAGAGTGGCTATAAAAAAAATTACAGTAGACATCCTCTCACAGTGCTGAAGGGCAAAAGTCCAAATAAGGTTATAATTCCTCCAAAGTTTTCAAGGAAACATTCTTGCTTGTTTCCTCGGGCTTCTGGGGCGCAGCCATCTTTGACAGCTGCAGGATTCCGGCCTGGGCCTGGGGCTCCAAGCTGCCTCCCCTCTTCTCCTGCGTCATCTCTTCCTACCGGGACACTCATTGGAGCTAACCTTCATATCTGGATAATCCAGGATGATTGCAACTTGATATCCTAAATTTAATTACAGGGGCAAAGTCTTTATTTATTTTAAGATTTTATGATTCTTTTATTAGCATCATTTTTTAACTAATAAAGTATCATTGATTTGAATCTTTGATCATATTTTGACAACACAGGATTTATCCCCTCAGGTGTGGTCACCCTAACTCTCTCACCACCTAGGTACCCATAGTCCTCCAACATGTGTGTCCTGCGCTCACGCCCAATTCCTCCGTCTTCCCCTCCCTCGTGGATGCTTTGGATTCATGGTCACTTTTCAAGGGTGCTTTTATAGTTTGTCTGCAAAAAAAAATTTTTTTTTTCAAGTGAGGTCACATTCACAGATTCTGAGTGGGCATATCATTTGTGGGACAACCGACAACCCACTACAAATGGCGGTGGCTGGGAGAGGTGCCTGTACCGGCGCCCCCCCCCCCACCTTGAGCGGCTCTCTGCTGTAAGGGCACGCTGCTTCAGCGCCCCGAGTGACCCCTCCCGCGACTCCTGAAAGAATCCTTGCATTAAATTTTTAAACGTACATGGAGTCTCCCTAAAGCAGTAACATAATTTATACATTATAGTGTTAGGGATGCTTTTTAGAATCAACTAAACATGACCTTATCAGCCAAGATTCTGATATGAATTTCCCCAGTCTCAGGCAGACACTTCTCACCCTCAATGATACACATCTTTCTAGATGTATTCGGCACATTCACCACTGAATTTGTGTTAAGACCTGTGGGCCTTCCCGGTTAAGACCGGTTAAAGGTTAGCACTGCAATCTAGCCGCAGCCGCCTCAGTGACAGTTCAATCCCTGGCCCCTAGGGGACCCACATGGTGCAGCAGACCTCTCCTGTCCTTCCGCTGCTCCCCTCAGCAGTGTACTTCATCAGTCTCCCTGTTCTGCTCCCCACTCACCACGTCTCTGGTGAATTCTCTCACCACGTCACCTGCACCCAGGTTCTGTATGCATAAATAAATAAATCTTAATTTTTTTTAAATGCCATTTACCAAGAAAAATTTAAAAAGCCATAGGGCAGAAGGTCTAATTTTCTGTGCTGCTGCTATGTTAGAGCTAGATAGTTTCTAATTTGGGCACTTTATAGAAAGAAACTGGGAATCTTCATAATGAAGCTCTCCCTATACCCTACTAAACATAATGAACTTTTATGAACGTATTTATACATTTTGAAAATTCCCCCAAATAGTAGAACTCAGGGAAGCAAATTGTAGTAAAACTACTTGTTTGACACCATGTAAACCAATCACCTGGTTTACTGTAACCTATGGACTTTTACAATCGTTAAATGATGCATTTGCTTGTATGGGTATAGCAAACCCATACACTCATGTGTGTGTCCATTCCTTTCTGCTGTTCAGACATTTATTTTTCTCTCTTACTGCAGATCCAGCACATCAAGAGCATACTTTCAAAGCACAACTTATATGCCAAACTAAAGAGAATTCGGTCAAGATGTATATATATATATATATTGAAATGATTTTTCTGAATATCCATTTTCTCACTTGTAAAATAATAGGGCTGGACTAGAAAATTTGAAAATTAAGACTAGCTTCTGGAGTATCCTGGAATTTATGCAAATTGACCCTTGAGACTAAGTCACTCTATCATGCCATCATTGTGATATCACAAGGAACCGTAACATCCTAAGGGCTCCTGTTGAATATAGCAAAGTTGTTTAACTTTCCAACTAAATTTGGAAAGTATCCTATGTGTCTGGATTAAATTTTATCCATCGAATCTGTCTCCTGATGATAAATACCAAAACTAGTCTAAAACTCCCTATGACCACTACTTCAGCAAATTCAAATCAAACATCCGACCACACCAATACTAAAACAAGCCAACAGCTTTCAGTCTTCTCACTCCCCCTAGACTTACCCTGTTCAGTGGGTTATTTAACCCTATCAAATTTAATTTGCTTCACAGGTCAGTACATACTTCTTCCTGCCAGGTGTATGGAACTAGAGAAACTGGTTGCAGGTAGTACTTAAACCATGCTGTTAACTCAACCTCTTTGCCATCACTCATTCTTTCATTCACACCACATTTCTCAAGTGCACCCTTTTTTATCTTCTAACATAATACTATTTGCTAGCTAGACTCCAAATAAAATATCACCTCTTCATGATACCTAAATTTGACTCTTTCCTATATATTTCCACATAACAATTAAGAGAAGTAGTGGAAGAAAAATTACTTTCAGCAAATGGGAGAAATGTGTATACCACTTGTATACATGCCTTTCCATATGCATATGTGAAATCTGTGTATTTTAAATTATGACTTGAAAGATGTTTGCCAAAATTCAGGACTTTGTGTAAAAATAGCTACATGTCTATATCAGTTAGCTTCTCTTGGAAACTTAAAAAATATATAATATTTTGTGATGGCTTTACCTTGCACTGCCCAGCTACATTAAGATAACAGTAAACTACATTCTTATGGCTGTCATAACATTTAGCCTGGTGCTGCTTTTGCAATGTAAGTAATCTATTAAGATATATAAGGTGCAAAATGCCCCCTTTGTGTCTTGGAGTTCCAGCTATCAGCTGTAACAACCGAGTGCAATTACTGCCAGTGTGGGGCCTGGCTGCTTCCCACCACGGACTGCATCAGCCAGAGAGTTTGCAGCAATGACCCCTAGCAGCCTTGGCCACAGCCAGTGGGGCCGCCCAGAGCTCCTCTCAGTCTCTGTTCCCTGGACTCCCTCCCCTCTCCTCTTTCTCCTGTCATCAATCTTACTAAAATGACAGCAGACAGATGTTAGCCTTTGCAAAGATCAAATGAAATCTATGGCTCTGGGGCTGCTCACCAAGGAGCAGATCAGTCTACACTCGACACAAGCACACACTGGCAACAATATGCCTAGAATCAATTTGCCAGCCATGGCAAGTATCTCTCTGTAAGCATGGGTCACTCAGGAATAGGTTTTGACAAAATTGAATCCTTTGGTTGTTTCAGAGAGGTTTGTTGACAGGCTGTTGGATATTTGTTGCTAGCATGTATCTCTGTGTGTGTGCGCTTGCATTTGACCACAATTACTAATGTTCAAGTGAAGGGAGAGAGTATTTACTTTGGCCACAAAGTCATGATGCTTAACCCCCTTTCCAAAAGTGGGATTGTACCACCAACCCCCCCAGCCCCCACCACTTGCCCTTGGGTTTTCAGATTTCTCTTACTGAGCAAACATTACTCCATAGCATAACTATGCTGAATGTGCCCTTGTCTCATGCAATTTCTTTACATCAATGTGCAGGACTATTTATCCCCAATAGAAATGTTTACCTAATCTGGAAAATGTCAGGCCATATGGTGTACATTGTATAAATTTCCTCCATCCTTTTTAACTCTTTCTGAAAGTCTTTCTTCTGCCTACTGCCCGTTTGTTGTGGACCAGACAGAAATGATTAAAGCGGATGGGAATCCAAAGAGAGGGAGCTGGATAGGAAAGAAGCAGAGAGAAGCGTGGAGGGGCCAGGAGAGGGACTGATGTGACAGCTTTTAAACCAAATTCTAAACTCAGAATTAAGGCAAGTTCTGTGCAAAGTTACAGCAAACAATAATAGTAATAATAAAAACACATCAACAGTGACCTGAAGATGAATATGATACATTATTAATAATGACATCCCCACGGGCAACCTGAAATTCAGAAAGACCAAGTCACCTCTCGGCTCTTATTCCCCTCATCGCTTCCCAGAAATAATGAAGTCTTAACTGCGTGAAGAAAAGAGCAACCCTCTGGTACTTTGAGCTGAAGCAAATGTTTCTGTAATGTATCTTTCTACAGTATCTTAGTAAAAGACAGATAGCTATTTAAAATAAGCGATATCAAGGAAGAATAAACTATTATGTTTGTGCCAATGCTTATTCATGGTTTTATAACAAGACATATCTGTTTTCTTCATATAAATCTTGACTCTATATTTAGAGTTTGCAAACAATGATTCTAGTTTTTGGCTGCCTGCCACTTCTGATAGAAAGCTGGGATAGCCGTACTATGTTACTATAACATTAAAAAAAAAAAAAATTCCCAAAATTCCATGTTCACAACTTCCTAACAGGCAAGAGAAAAATCTAAAGTTTTTATATGTATGCAAAGGAGAAAAGAGGGTGAAAGGTTACAAATGTCAGAGAGAAGTTTGGATGATAATATTTTTTGTTAAATATTCCTAAACTAAGGGTACCTTGGGTATATGGAAACTAAGTCAGGACTACAATCTCCAATCTTTTCTAGCCTTCATTACACTGCTAATCAAAAGACCCTCACCCCCATCCTAACCACTCAGTCAGTTCTTAAATAATAGTTCAGTGTCCCAAAACACTCACTAAATATTTCACTAAATAGTATCATTGTTATCAGGATCAGTAATACTTTCACGCACTCTGAAACATTTTAACAGTTGAAACTTCTATGGAAAACCTCTTGTCTATTATCACTTTTTTTTTATTTGAAAAAATGCTGGCAACAATTAGTGAGTTCCAGAAAATGTCATTAGCTTGATTTTTTTTTTCCTGGTCACACAGCAAAAGAATAAGCAAGGAATAAACTCCAGGGTAAGCAATTCCATGGGATCTATAATCTACTAGTACTTTGGAGGTGTGGAATTAGTGCAGAAGAACCCATTCATTCTGTGACAGTCTGCTCATTCAAACATTGACTCAGCCAACAAACTCCTCTCCTGAGTACTGAGGACACAAAGCTCCAAGCCAGGCTCTCCCCTTCAAGGGTGTCCCTTTCAGATGGGACAGGAAACAAGGCAAACAATTTGCTCCAGGACAGAGGACAGGAAGCAGAGGTGCTGTATGAGTGCTGTGAGTCAGGAAGCCCAACCTTTGCCCGTGGTTTCAGGGAAGGGTGGCAACTTCTGAAGTACCTTATAAAAAGAAAAGGCAGCCAGTGCCAATTCATGATAAAAGCAGAGATTTGAGAGGTCAGAAATTGAGACCCAAGACTCAAACCAAAGTCTGTAATTTTGACATTACATAAAGCATATGAGTAGCTTGACGTGATCCCAAGGTGCAAAAGATATTTGGGGGCGGGGGGGAGATGGTGATAGCCAGAGAAGTAGATGGTGAAATTCTGAAGAACCCTTTGGGCTTAGAATGCTAGCAATACTATTTACAATAGCTAAGATGTGAAAGCAATCAGAATGTCCAAAAACAGATCAGTAGACCAAGAAGATGTGGCATTTATACACAATGAGTTACTATTTAGTGACTGAAAAAGATAAATTTGTATAATTTGCAGCAACATGGATGGAGCTATACTAATGGAAAGAATTATAACAATGAGATCAGTGAGAAGGTCAAATACCGAATGATATCATTTATATGTGGACTATAGAGAAACCAAAGTGTCATATTAAAACCAAACTTGAAAACTAACCTTTGAGGGTGATCCCTGGTGACACGATGAGTTAGGACACAGCACTGCAAGCTAGCCGCAGCCGCTTTAGTGCAAATTCAATCCCCAACCCCAGAGGTGACCCACATGGCGAGGCAGACCTCTCCTGACCCACCTGCTGCTCCCCTCAACAATGTATTTTGTCAGTCTGCCTGTCTTGCTCCCCACTCTGTCTCTGGTGAAGCCTCTCACCACCCCTGCACCTTTGGCTTGTACTCCAGGTCTATATGCATAATATATATATTTTAAAACTAACCTTTGAAATCTGATTATAAATGTGAGGAACCCTGAGAAGAGGGGGATACAGAGCAAAACAAAATGGGGAGAGAGCACAATGGATTGTGTCAGTGGACTTCAGTGACTTTGGTGGAGAGTACAGTATGGTTTTGAAACACTAAAGCAAGGTCCTCCCTGGTGGCACAATCAGTTAAATTGTAGCACTATGAAGCTAGTCACAACAGTTGCATCCTTGGCCAGGGAGATGACAAACATGTGTGGCAAACTTCTCAAGTCTCACCCACTGCTCACCTCAGCACTGTAGTTTGTCAATCTGCATGTCTGCTCCCCGCTCTGTCTGTGGTGAACCCTCTCACTGCCCCTGCACCTCTGGTCTGTACCCTACTTCTGTATGCATAAATTAAAAAAAAAAAACAACACACAAAACAGGGACCCTCTACTCTTCAAATGTAAGCAATGATGTAAAGAGACGTTACCTCAATTAAAATAATAAAGTAAATAAATAGAATACTGTGGTCTGAATAAGAAGACTTCAACAACTATAAAATTGCCACCCAACTATCAATAGGAAAATTTGAACAGAAAGCCTAGGGAAGGTGTCAAAGATATCTTGTGACTTGAAAAAGACATACATAAATATAAGAATTAAATGCCATGTCTAAATTGTAGCACAGTTCCAAGACTCAAATCTAAGTCTGTAATTTTGACATTACATAAAAGTGAAAGATACCCCATATTCCTCAATCCTGAATACTGAGATTAATTCAGGAAAAAGCCATTCATGCAACAAAATGAAAAACGACACTTCAGAAAAAAAGAAAAAAAAATATGATGCGGGAGGAGGAATTCATGATGAACCAGATTTTAGGAAAACCATTATATTAGTCTGAATGAATTTTGGTCATTAAGTTAAATCCATTTCTAATAAATTATTTCTTACTTAAAAAGAGGAAAAGAGAGCAAAGATAGCTGACAAAGACAGAGACATACTGACTAGAATTTGAATAATCAACCTAGGTTATTTCAGCCACCGCAATTTTTAAATCCCATCTCGAAAAGAATAAAGTAAAATGCATTAGTTCCATTTACAACCAATGTTGTTCAACATATCAATTAAAGCACAAAGTGCTTTCCCCACGTTCCTTATACCCAATTTTCAAATATTTATTGGTGCATTATACTGAGCATTTCATCACAATTAGTGTGGAAGTGATACAAGACCCACAGAACACTGAACTTTTCATTATGTAAGCGCATTGAGCAGGACAAAGACTAAATTGTTACATCTTAAAAACAAGAACATTAATTATTAAACAGAAGTAGGAACATATGGAGTTATCTGTGAGAGATGGAATGTGCCACTTAGTGAGTTTTTTTAATGCCCTCATTTGTGTATTTCTTATAATAGCCTTATTAAGTTATATAGTTGAGAAATGTATCATTAATTCAAATGTCATAAATCAAGATACTGGCAATAGGCCTGAAAAACTAGGAATTGGATTCCCACTTGGGTTACCTTGATCCTTATTTTGAATGAGTCAAGTTGGTGCAATATTTAAAAAACATCAACACAACAATATACTTAGGCCAGGGTTCACAAATATGTAAGATCAGAATATGGGAAGAATGGGGAAGAAAGAGCCTCCCTGATGGTGCAGGGGTTAAGTCTCAGCACTGTCAAGCTGTCACCAGCCACTGTGACCTGGGTTCAACCCCTGGTCAGGGAGCTGACCCACATGGCACAGCAGACCTCTCCTGTCTCACCGCTGCTCCCCTCAGCAGTGCATTTCAATAGATCTTCCTGTTCTCTCTACTCTGTCTCTGGTGGGTCCTCTCACCCCACTTTCTCCCTGCATCTCTGATCTACACTCCAGTTCATGTTTGCATAAAGAAATAAAACATAAATCTTTAAAAATAGAAAAGAAAGGGGGAAGGTACAGTAGAGGGTGCAAGGGAGAGAAAAGAAGAGAGAGAAAAAGAAAGAAAAAAGAAAAGTGAAAGAAAGGGAAGGAAGCAGGGAGGGAGAAAGATACTATTTGTTGCATATACCCAGCTCACAAATCAAATTGTCATGAAAATGTTTGTTTATAGACCCACTAAATAAATTATAAAGGCTTTTTTTTATACCAAAAATTGAACAAATGAGTTGTTTATCTCTGATGAATGTTTAAGGACCAAATATTGTGTTAAGTTAAATAAAACCCATTCTTATAAAATGCTTGTTGTCTACCCAAAAAAATCAGTAGGATGCTTAGAAATGGCTCAGGAAAAATTACCCAAGAACACAAGTTATGTTCTTTCTGATAAATCCCTCCTGTGATTCTCCCCCCCCCCCATCTGACTGTTAAAGTTTGATTCTTCTTATTGCAATGAACCAGGAGAGGAGAAATGGAGCTGGATAAAAGAACCCAAAACAAAGTGGAAGAAAATGCCTTCCTCTCACCAATCCATTTAAATCTTAAGTGTTTAGTCACTGTATAATGAAAAGGAACATATGCTAAAAACTTAATATCAAATATGTCAAACTATTTTAACCAATTTCTCTTTACTATTTATTTCTATGACCGGTAGAATGTTCCACATCTCAGTAAATTAATTACTTGACTGAATTTTTCTCCACCGATTATTCTAAAATTTAAATTTATTCTAGTGTGGTGCTTTTGTTTTCTTTTTTTTTTTTTTTATTGCAAGTAGCATGCAGCATGGTATAGGTTGATTCAGATGTACAGTTTCTCACCTCAACGATGATATATTTCATAGGACATTTACCACAAAATTATCCCCTCCCCCACTTCTCCTGTGGGAACCACCATTTTGTTTTCAGAGTCTGTTGCATTTGATTACTTTTGCATTTTTAGTATTCACAGCGAGTAAAATCATACACCACCATTTTTCTCCTTTGAACTTATTTAAACTTATTCATTCTCTCAAGATACATCCATGTTATCAAAATTGGCAAGAGTCTTTTCTCTGATTGAGCAGCTCTCTATTGTCTATGTAGAGCACATCATTTTATCCATTCATTTGTGTCAGGCACTTGAGTTGTTTCCAAATGTTGGCTATTGTAAATAATGCTCCAATGACCACAGGTATTTATATAGCTTTTTTAATTGAGGTTTTCATGCTCTCTCAAATATCTAGATTTGTATTGCTATAGCATATGAAAGGTCTAACTTTGGAGGTAACTTATATATTAGCTTCCAAAGTGAATGCACCATTTTACATTTCTGCCAACAGTACATGAAAGTTCCTTCTTTTTCACATTTTCTGCAGCAGTTATTATTTCTTGACTTTTTGATAATAGGAAGCATAACTGGTATGAGGGAAACCTCATGGTGATTTTGATTTGTATTTCTCTAATGATCACCAACATAGAAACTTTCAAGTGTCTTTGACCATTTGTATGTCTCTTTTTAAAAACCTATATAAATCCAAGTTTTAATAGGATTATTCTTGTTGTGATTATATTGTTTTTTTTTTTATATATTTGGATAGTAACCCCTTGTCTGACACATGATCTTTGAGACTCCTTTCATTCTTCTACTTTTTCATTTTAACAATGGTTTCTTTCATTGTCAGAAAGTCTAGTTTGTTGTAGTGTTGTGTATGTTTACTTTGTTTCTCTTGCAGTTGGAGAGGAATCTACCACACATCAGAAAGACCGATGTTAAAGGTTTATCACCTATGTTTTCTTCTTTTATATTTTATGGTTTCAGGTCATACATACAGTCTTTCCTGTATTTTAATTTTTAATATTTATTTATTTATTTATGCATAGAAGAAATGGGTGTGGGCCAGAGGTATGGAGGAGGGTGAGAAGCTTCACCAGAGTGGGGAGAGACACAGATAAGGTAGATTTACTGAGATACACTGCCTGGCAAGGGTGCAGAGTTGATAACACTGAGAATTAACCCCCATGTCATCAGGCAGGCCCAGCTATATTTTAATGTGACTTTAGGATATACTGTAAAATAGTGGCCTAGTTTCATCTTTGTATGTAACTGTCTAGTTTTCTCAGCAGTTTTTATTGAAGAGTGACTTAGTTTTCAATACAGTGTCCTTAGATTTGCAAACGATCTCAAAATTGTACACTGCAATAGTGTATTAAATGCCACTGCCTATAGTTGAGGTCAGATTTACTAAAAACAGTGTATATAAGAACTCTGATAACATCTAAGAAAATAGCAAAATGTATTCTTCAGCTCCTTCTTACTAACATGTAAATAAAATAGTAATAGATTAGCCACAACAATGATGAGACGACATTTATTGAGTCAGGCATTTCACACACATTACCTCATTTAATTCTCATAACTTCCTTATGCGATCAGGGCTCCTCTCTCTGTTTAATAAATAAAAAACCAAAGGTCAGATACATTAATAACTTGTGGGTCATTATAAATGGAAAGGCTGCAATTCAGAATCAGCCCTCTCAGACTCTGGAATTTACGCTATTAAATCCTACATTCTCCTGTCTTTCTAAATCAACCAGCTTCCAGTCTCTTTCAAATAATCAGCATGACTAGTTGCTCCATCTTTACCAAAGAATCAAATGGGGGCCCTCCCTGTTGGCACAGTGGGTTAAAGCACAGCACTAAGAAACTAAAGCCACTTCAGCATGAGTTCAATCCCCACCCCGAAGGTGACCACATGGCGCGGCAGACCTCTCCTGACCCACCCGCTGCTCCCCTCAGCAGTGTACTTTGACGAACTGACTGTTCTGCTCCCCACTCTGCCTCTAGTGAATCCTCTCACTACCCCTGCACCTCTGGCCTGTACCCTAGTTCTGTTTGCATAAAAAAATAAATCTTAAAAAAAACAATCAAGTGGAACCTTAACCAATGAATCACAAATTTCAGCGTTCTCAGCAAGAGTCTTTGGGAGGCAGTTTAGCTCTTGGCTTGCCCTTTTTCCCAGGGTCCAGCGAACTTGTTGCTACAGGATCATCTCAGCACAGCATGTCTAAGGTAGAACACATGTCCTCTCTTGGGCTCTGGGAGCCGCACTGGAATCGCTTAAGGGGTTAATCCACGCCATGGAAAAGTTCAGTGAAGGGACAATCAGGACTGAACAGCAGGGATTTTAGAATGTTAATCGCTGGCTCTCTCCTATTGGCCCAGAACAAATGCTGGGTACAGTAAATTGTCCTTGTCAGCTCAGCTCACATGATGATATGCTTTATTTCTAGACATGCCTTGAATCTGTCCCCTGAATTTATGTTCAGAAAATAAACACTTCCAGACGGCAATAAAGCATTGAGTTGCGGCTGGCAATTGCATCGTCTCAGACCCACCAAAGCTCTTTTCTTAGGAGGTTTCAGGGGCTTGAGTAGTCTAGGTACCAAAATTGCATTTTCCTCCACTTACCATGTGCGCTACTATAGCAAGAACCCCAACGTTATGCTTTGTGTCCCTTTCTGCTCCTCCAGCCCTACTTCCCCACCCCCACCCCCATTTCAGCTTCTTTGGTTGCAAGGACTTTCAGTTGGGATTCCATTCAGGCAAATTTTTATTTTTATTGATTGATTGCTTTTTGTCAAGGCACTAAGTGAGAAAGAAGTTACTCAACCTAGTTCATCCCTGTTGCAAGTCAAGATAGATAATGACCAGGGCATATGTCATTCTTCACAATGTGTGGGTATTTACTTATGCTCATACCCTTTATCCAGATTTAAGTATTTGTGTTATTCACTCTTTCATTAAAACATTTTAAATCAAAATCCATCTCATTGCTTTATTTTGTTCTAAGGAATAAATCAGGAATTCGAAAGCTATTGTGTATATTCTAGTACACAAAAAGACAAATATGCCACTCTTACATTATTTTAAATTCATCAGATTACCTCCTATAAGTATCTGCCATACTGCAAGGATGCAAGTCTTGCACTTTGAGAAACACAATTGCAGAACAACACAATAATTCCAAGGAAAATCAGAAAACACAACATAAATTATAATAGTAATAAAGATATCAAAAATCACAATATGAGTTTCTTTCACAAAAGCTAAATTAAACAGCTGTTTCATTTTCACCTGAGGTGGCCAATGGGACGACTTGAGTTTAGGTGATTTCTTGATTAGATCGTGTTGGCTGGGTGTTGCTGATAAACATACAGCCAGTTTGCAATGTGTGTTTGCACCTTGTAAATTTTATGGTCACACTTCAACTCTACGTTGGCACCCTTGGAAAGCATCTCCTTGCAATAGGAAGCTACCGAGACCTTGGCAAAGCAAAGTGGAAGAGAAACAACTTCCAGAAGAAGCGACAAGCAGGATAATGCCAAGGAGAGAACTGGGTTTCACTGCCATCAAGTTAGCAAGGATTGAGATGGGATTTACTTCTCTGATAACCTACGGAAGGGACACTCGTGACTTCTTCCACTTCTAGGTAAAATGTATAGAATGTGGGTGTCACCGTTGGGGATAAGACAGTGTGGCTTTGTAGATAACAAATCATGTATTAGAAGTGCAATGATCCACACAGTTTCACTGAGCCCTGAGGCTCAGAACCTTACAGGTTCTTTTTTATTGTAGTAACACTACATCCCCTCTGTAGGAGAAGACTTTAGAGAAAGCCCTCAGAGAATTATCCTTAGAACTTCCTCATGTTTGTTACCAATATATCATGACATTATTCCAGCTCACAGATGAAATAATTTTAGTGTAAATAGATCTTAACTCAAAAAATGGTTGGTGTTGATATTCTTACTTTCCTCTTCACCAACTCTCACTTTTGTTAATTTTATTAATCTAAAGTCAATTGCTTTTGGCTTGACCTAAACTTCATGTTCCAGAAAGTTAATGGAGCCTTTGTGTTTGTCCAGACTGACTTTGGTCATTATTATCCGCAAGCAATTAAGATAAGAGGAATATTTGGGACATGAAAAATGAAATTTAAGTTACATAGGTTAAGAAGAATGCTACAAAACGTGGAAAATAGTGTCATTTGCCCAAATAAATTAGTAAATTAGAATGATATATATATATATATGTATATATATATAGTTTTATTAATCTTTAGTTATTCAGTTAACTGATATTTACTGAGTATCAACCATGCACCAGATATTACGACTGCAACAGAGAGCAAGACAGCATCCCTGCTCTCCTGGAGATTATGTCCTAGTGGGAGATAAAGAGGGTGAAATTATATTTAAAAAATAATAATGGAAGGAGATACAAGATAGGAAAATAATAGAAAATAGGAAATAAAGAAATCTGCTTTAAATAGAGTGGCTGAAAAAAGTGTAATACCTTCTCTATTCTCTGTGTTTCACCTTGAGTCAAGTTCAACTAGATGTCACCTTTTGGAAGCCCTTAATGTATATCCATCTAACATTGACATGACAATTTAACATAAAATTGCTTACAATTCAGCTTTTATAATCCTGTCATATTGCAACATGTATTCTTATATAACTCTTTATAATCACAGGCTTTAAATCTTTGCTTATGTCTTAGTTTTCCTAAAGATAAAAAATAAAGTCTTAAACTTCATTATCTGTTCTAGAACACCTAGTACTTCTAAATAGTTTACATCTAAATAATCCACAAATGGGTGGTTTGATAAGTCTCAATAGATTAGGAAATTGCATTTGATATACAACATTTTAAATTTAACAATTATTCGTAGGATGCCTTGCCTGTTAACAAATTTTAAACACTTTGGTTTTTTCAAAAAGAAGAAACATCAGGGAATGACTCACTTTTACATTATGTGGTTTTGATAAATTTGTTGATAAATAGCATAGGGCATGGGCTAAGATTCAAAAGAGGCTAGAAAATCTTAATTCAGTATAATTCTGAACTTGCATCTTCATTGTAGCTTTAACTATTTTTTGTGTTCACTTAATTAACAGGAGGTTGGATCTTCTGGTATATATATGTGTGTGTGAGAGAGAGTGTGTGTGTGTGCATTTAGAATATATATGTGTGTATATGTGTGTGTGTGTGTATTTAAATTCACTGAATTCTTGCAGCACTGAACTAAGAATTGTTTAAAAGAAAGAATGTATGGAGAAATCACTAGTTACCAGTATAAAAATTAGTTGATAACATCTGGATTATAAGTGGCACTGGTTTTCCATCAGTTTAATAACAACCTGAAAGATGGGGTGAATATCAGGGCAACAAATTTATCAAAACCACATAATTATTCAGCTACTAAACATAGATGTCATCAAGAATAAGGGGTGGGAAAAACTTCAGAAAGACCAAAGGCAATGAAATAATTGAGTTCCACAATGGTGAATGGAATTGAGTGTAGCAAGTTCAAGGTAACACCCAGTGGAAGAAGCAATTCAAACTATTCATACACAGAACACTAATGGTTTCTGAATTACCTACAGCCTCTTAAGAAAGAAATTGAGACACCACAGTCGACAGCTCAAAGAATATGTTGACTTGACATACACGGAAAGATTTTAAAAGTAAAAAAGATATTGGTTTATGTTAAGAAGGAAATCAGAGATAATATGAAAAATAATACAACTTTTTATATATTAAAAAATCTTAATAGTCATTCAGGAAATACAGAATTCAAAAGTTTCTTTGAATATTGCCATTAGTTAGGAAGGCTTCATTTCTTCAAAAAGACAAAATGGAAATATGGGAGAAAATCTATGGAGCACAGTAAACCCATCCAAAAATTGTTAAAATCATATACAGAAAGCATAAGTGAGTTGATGTCTTCAACAGAGGAAATAAAACATTAAGTGAAGAATACTGTGAATAGGAAAAGAGAAGCCAACCTGTGTTTCTAATACTTTTAAGTGCTTATGAATGTTCAAGCTAGCTGGCATGAGTTGTGTGATGCGGTCGGTGGATTATCATATTGGGTCTGATTTAGACAACTCCAGGCCTTGTGAACCACTGTAATGTCTCAGTGATGCATTGTAAAATGAAAGAGCATTTTTAGTTACAAACTATTTCTAACTATTAATATTACTGGAATGTTTGACAGGACCTATCTTTGCATCTAGAAATTATGGGGGGGGGGGAATCTATGAGCACATTTACAACAAAAGAGTTATTGTTGTAAAGACATTTTATCAGTGGGTCACTACTTCAACTACCCAGATCCAGTGAGGGCCAGAGAATTTGTAACTTTAACTTTAATAGAGATTTATTTAGAATTTATTCTGGCCCACCCATAATAATTCCTTAAAGAGAAAGACATAGTTGATCCGTCAGAGTCCTGGAAAGACACAGAGTACATTCTCAAATTGAGTATAGGAGAAGAGATTTTTTTAAAGGTTTATTTATTTATGCATACAGAACTGGGGTACAGGCTAGAGGTGCAGGGGCAGTGGGAGGATTCACCAGAGACAGAGTGGGGTGCAGAACAGGCAGACTGACAAGTACACTGCTGAGGGGAGCAGCGGGTGGGTCAGGAGAGGTCTGCTGCTCCATGTGGGTCACCTACAGGGCAGGGATCGAACTCATGCTGAAGTGGCTTTAGCTTCTTAGTGCTGTACTTTAACCCGTGTGCTACCAGAGAGGGCCAGAACAGAGATTTTTTAAAGAGCTATTCAAAATGTGTACTAAGGAAACCAAGAAAATCACTACTATGTTCTAGATTGAGCAGCCCAGTCTCTCTACTACCTTTTCACCCAAAAGGGCTAGGAAAGAGCAAGTATCAGAAGCTGAGAGGGAGGCCATATGGGTGTCATCTCTTGATGGAAATATATCTTTCAGCAGTAGCGTGTCAAACAGAGCAAGGTAGCACAGAGGGGAAAATAAGCAAAAAGCACCCCACACTTTTTCTCCACTGCATTCCATTGGCTCAGAGCTCAAGTGTTTGCCGATAACATTCCATGACCAGGTTTCCATGATGTAGACCCAGGAGGGAAAAGTGGAGGGACAGTGGGAGAATGATAGTGATGACCAGCATATGTGCTTGTTAACAAATACGCTCATCTCCAATGTTTGAATGTCTGCCCCATACTTGATAATGACTTGTGAATGAATGAAGATAAAAACATTAAGTTGTCTGTCCAGATAGTTGGAAATGTGTGGACACCATGTTTTTCACGATATTCTACATAGTCTTTAGTAGGAAGAAATTAGTAAGGACATGAAGACGGTTATTTTACTCAGGGACTTGGCTTAATATGGTTTAAATAATCAATATGCAATCAAGATGAATCTAGGCAAATTAAAAAAGTCCAAACATTACCTGACTAAAGATCAAAGTAATTGGCATAGTGCTTTAAAAGATATTTGATATCAACTGAGTACTCTCATTAGTCATTTTGTTTTTCATGTGACTTAAAGGTACAATAACTCAGAATGAATTATTGGCTTTCAGTGATCACTGTGAAGAAAATCCTCATGACTCTCAGTGCTGTGATTATTGACAGAGTTGATAGTCTATTTTAAATGAACTGTATCTAAGATGCTTCTAATCTTTAGTGGAAAGGTTGTTTTTTTTTTTTGTTTGCTTTAACAGGTTTAGTCTAAGTTTGAGAACCTAAGTTTACATGTAAAATTTTCAAAGCTTAAAACACTGCAATAATCCCTAGGACTGCTCTCTATCCCCAAAATAAGCCTCTTCTTTAGAGTTATATCCCTGTCTTAAATGTCTTACCGAATCATTTTAAAAGAAATTCTCTCAAGCAGTTAGTAATCAACAAATAAATACTAATACAAGGATGGGCTATTTGGAACATATACTTTTATAGAAAACAAAAAAAGCAGTTGGTGCTGTTTCACCAAGTTCAATGTCTAGCTTGAAGATTATTGTCCCCAATCATTTCCAAAGAAAGACCCTCCATTTCCCCTGATTTCTCTTCAGAGTTGATGTCTGTACCTTTACAGAACTTCATGCATCTTCTCTATTTTTTTTGTGTTTCAGTTGCACATTTTCCTTATCTCTATTAGTAGTCGGTGGTCTCTGAGAACACAGATGGCTTTCATTCAGTCTCACAATCCCTGTAGCACCAAGAACAGCATTTCTTTGGCCTTATCAATTTAAAAGTATGCAACATCATCTCTTAATCTCTTGTCTTCCACTCTCCTCCTTTCTTGTCTGTGGCTACATTAGTATTTGCTACAACTCCCAACTTAGTCGACTCAGAAATAAACAGGAGGAAGTCTTAATACAAGCCTGTTATAGAAGTTAAATCATTTGTCTGTGCCAAATCAGCTGCTAACTATAAATATTCCCAGAAAACATCTTGCCAAACAAGCTGACTTGGACTGAAGTCCATGAAGAATAAGAGACTTGTATCAGGTGTTCTCGTGCAATAAGTAGAATTTCCTGAAGCTACAGCACAGTAAATAATAGATTTTACAAATAAGAAACCAAGGCATTTTTTTGTTTGTTTTATTGAAGCTTTACGTAGGTAGAATAACAACAATGACAATGACAGCAACAGCGAACATTTATTGATCACTTATTATTTGCCAAACCCTATAAATGCACACTTTAAAACTATTTTATTCCTCATAAACTTCTGATTTATTTTGTTATCACTTACTATAAGTCCAGCAACTATCATAACCCTAAATTTTGAAAAAAAAAATATTTCTTTTGAAAAAAAAAAAGGAACAAAATTGCTGGTGGCCTACATCATTATTTTTGCTAAGTAATTTGTTATGTACATAGCTTATTTAAATATTGAAATAAATATTGGCAGAGTCCATTAACTGCATGAGGTTTATGTCAGTTCTGTCACAAATGGCATGCACTTTTGGCTAACTCTCTTTGCCTTTTTAGATTTTAAATTTTCTCCTATAAAATTAGGAAATTAGGTTATTTTAAATATATATTCTAACTCAACAAGTGGTATGATTATGAACTGATGCTAAACTTCTCAAGATGGCTTTTGAATTAACCTTAAAGTCCGGAATATGATTTTTTTATTTATTTATTTTGCAAAAGCATTTAGTTCACATGTATTGAGATTCAATTAAGGGCAATACAACTATTAGTAAAACTCTCTGTACTATATTTTCCAGATCCAAATGAAGGCCATTACTCAGGAATATTAACTCTCTGCATGTCACAGTGCTAGTGTTCTTTTATTACATACTTTTCAATAAAAAAAAAATCCTGAATTCTAGCTGCACAGTTATCTATTCCCCTGGGCTAATAGTTGAACTTCCTTGAAGAAAAAA
This sequence comes from Condylura cristata, assembly GCF_000260355.1. Taxonomy (NCBI): domain Eukaryota; kingdom Metazoa; phylum Chordata; class Mammalia; order Eulipotyphla; family Talpidae; genus Condylura; species Condylura cristata. Next base: position 5,859,249 of record NW_004567132.1, read on the forward strand.
AAAAAAAAATCCCTACTTCTGAACTCTCAGCCAGAATGCAAACCTGCTTCCTGCCACCACCTATATATTCTAAACTGTATATCTTTATTCCACTCATAGAACAGAAGAGCAGCATTTTAAATATTCATTAGACATTTCAGTCATGAATTGAGGGGGAGCCCTTACTGGTCCAAACTGGGTTGAGCCATTGAAAATCTAAGGAAAACTGCCCAATTGACCACAACCATCCACTCTTTCAAATCTCTATGCTTTAACCCAAGACAGTAGAAAAGTACTGTCATCTTTCTCCCCTTCCACTTCTGAATTAGAATTTAATATTGACTCTTCAGCATTTCTTTTATTTAATCACAGCATTTCTTTTATTTAATCAAATTTTGGTAGAGATGGTCTCTGCTCAATTACCAACCATACCTTAAAGGTAAACTTGTATGCTTGGTCAGAAGACCTTTAGAGCTTCTAGCTATACTTCAAGAATTTGAAAGAACTTGACATAGAATTCAGTCTTTGGATTGTGGAACACTCATCCTGAGAGAGGCTACCAGATGCAATGTGGCAAAAACTAACTAGCTGTTGCCAAGATATGCTTCCTTTTCCTACTAGACACTCTCTAGAATATATTTCCCAATTCTCTTGGGCTTAGATGTGACCATGCAACTTAGTTCTAGTCCCTAGCATGTGGGGACTGGCCTATATGATCCCCTGGCCTATATGATCCACATGCCCTTCCCCTGACTGCTCAGATATGTATCATTCAGCAGAGAATTCTGCTACAGCAATGTATATTACTCAGGAAAGTAGCTCTATGGTTAGATATGTTTAAATAATGTTAGACTAAGAAAAATTAAAATTGCTTCTTCCTTTGGAACATTTTATAACACAAATCTAATAAGGGTTGTTATGAATCTCTAAGAAGACACTAAGCCATTCAGATTCCCCTAAGCTTATTTAGCCATAGAAACGTATTCTCTAGAAAAGACTAATCATCTTTCAAAGAAACAGAGTTTCCACATTGTACTCAGTGTGGAGAATGCTGGTTAGATGTTGAGATGATAGAACAAGAGCAGAAATATGTAGAAGAAAGAGTACAGAGTACACTTAAGAGGGATTAGGTTAAGGGATGTTTACTTCCGATTCTCTTCAGTGAAGCCAGGGGCCACATTCAGAAAGCTTCCGAATGTGAAGCAGAATCAAACACAGATACCATGTGTACATGGAAGGCAACTTCTAGCGGTTTCATGTTTTAAGGATTCTGTTTGTAATTGTTACAATGCTGAATCAGAATTTCAGGATTTCTTACCCTGTGTTGCTACAGATTAGTAACTAATAGGGCCCTCCCTGGTGGTGGAACAGGTTAAAGCACAGCACTCTGAGGCTATCGCAGCCACTGCAGCAGAGTTTGATCCCTGGTGGGGGAGGTGACCCACATGGCTCAGCAGACCTCTGCTGTCCTACCCGCTGCTCCCCTCAGCAGTATATTTCAGCCATTCTGCCTGTTCTGCTCCCCTCCTCAGTCTTTGGTGAATTTTCTCACCACCCTGACCCCGCACCTCTGGTCTGTACCCCAATTCTCATATGCATAAATAAATAAATATTTAAAAAAAATAGTAACTGATCATTATTTTCTCTTCATTCTGAGTCCCACATGACACCAATCTTGATACTGTAATAATAACTGAGCATACCTGTCACTTCCTGTGCTCTACATAGTATCAGAAAGACAGCAGAGACATATGAGGTATAGGGTGCAGGCTGCGTCAAGGAGCCCGACAGCTGGACTCTCACCATGGCCAGTGTGGGATGTCATTCTGTCACTGAACTATTCCATCACCTTATGGCCACATGGCTTCTAAAGTTTATTTTAATGCTAATATGGAGCACCACACCCTCAAATGTATATATTCTGGACCTGAATCTTATCTTCTGGACAAGATGCCAATTCCAATATATCATGGACATGAGGCAGAATCTGAAAGAATGGCCTATTTTTCACAACTACTTCGTAGCTTTACAGTTTGAGGCACAGTAACGCCAAAGCCTTATCTGCTACATTACTTACATTAATAACAAATCACTAACCTGAAAGAGTCAGCCTAGGAGCTTCTTTTGGACAATCTATCCTTTGTGTGAACTCAATAAACAGACAAATCTACCACATGTCTCTGGATAGGATTGCACAGGGCTTCACAAATTCTCTTGTGTCCAAAATTCAAGCCATTCTGTCTCTTTCTTCCTTACTTTTGTAAATTGCAGATTCTTATGTGGAAATTACTGCAGCAGCTTCCTCAAATACTAGTCTCTTCACCTCCACACATCAGAAGGAAGGGGAGGCAATGATAGAGACAAAGCAACAGCATCTCCAGGGCTCCCAGACGTGAGTCTGCACAGAAGCATAGATCCCTGAATGCTCCCAGAAATCCTACTGTATTACTTTGTCCACTTCACAGATAGAAAAACTGAGGCACAGGCTAACTGAGGGACACTTCAGGTTCTCACAGCCTGCGCAGAACAGGTCATGATAGAGGCCCAGAGCTTCTGACAGACTTTCTGGCATCAACATAGGTTGAAAGTTGGCTCTGCACGTTCTAAGCCATTTGACTTTGGGCAAGATATCTGATTCTTCTACGCTTGATCTTACCCAAAAGACTAAGCAATGGAACATTTGATTCTTCTTTGTCTCTGATTCTCATTTGGAATGTAGAGAGACTATGGCATGCTTTGTGTTTTTGTTTCTTTGTTCATTTGTTCTTGTTGAGAAATAAATAAGATACAGTCTGTAGAACACCTGAGATCAATTAAACACTCAATAAGTGATAGCTGCAATGACTAGCTGTGATTTCTTAACAATCAAAAGTAAAGATAAAAATTAAATTGTTTAACAGAACAGTTAAAATGTTTGAAGAGAATAATAGGCAAAGGCCTCAAGTGGGAAGAAGGCGGTGAGAGACAACATTTCAATATGAGGAAGGGCTCACTTCGCTCTCAAAATTGATTTGCACAACCCCAGAAAGTCCTCACCTGGATGTCCAAGTTCAGGTGCCAACACGCCCCCTGGTGGCTTGGGGACCCCTAGACCTTCGGATTGGGTCTATCCAGGAACAGCTTTCTCTTACTGCCTAGGCAGATCTCTTACTTGGAGGAAGGTGCTGAGAGGGAAGCTGCTTTCAGCTGCCTGGACCCTCTGCTTCTATTCAACGCTAACTTTATTAAGATATCAGAGTCAGAGCAGGTGGGTGGCTGCAGGGAAAACTGAGTGGGCAAAGGTGGGAGGAGGCGAGCACTTAATAAAAGATAGTTCTTTTCCTTTTTTTAATCTAAGTCAGGCAGGAACACCTTTAAAGGGTGATTGAGAGTCGGTGTTGTGTTTTTTCCTTTGGTTTCCGTTTTTGTTTTTAAAGGAAAAGCACTGTCTCCGTTTAAAGAGAAAGAAAGATGCCCACTTTGCCCAATTCACTTCATGCACAGAATGTTTTCCTCTAGGTATTCACCCAATTAACTGGTCAGACAGCTGGAATCTGATACAGGGAATAAACAATTCTTCAAAGAGAGGCCACTCGGTGCTTTTCTTTGAGGAACTCTCTCCCATCAAATACAGCCCCCCCCCTTTCTTTTTTTTTTTTTTTTCCCCCTTGTTCCCTATAATCCCAGGTCTGGCCTGGATGTCACAGCTTCAGAACTGAGAACTGTCATCTGCGGTCTGCCACTCTCCCCACCCTGCCAGGAATGACACTTTAGTTCTGTGTTAATTGCCCTACTGCAGCTCGGCTATCAGCCAGGGCCTGTCTCAGATTTACTGATTGCAGACGTGAGTGGAGTGAGTGAGTGAGCATGCAGGGGTCGGGGCTCAGAGGGACCAAGTTCAAGGGCACTGAATGGTACAGATGCATAAACAAGGGAATGGTATGTAAGCAATAAAGACATAAAGGTTAGGACCAGGGCTAGCAGTACAATAAACAGCTGTGATAACCCAGTTTGTTTATAGATAAAGAATTTACAGTGCAATCCTCAACTTACAGCCTACATTTGTTAACACTTTAAAAGACATATAATTTCTTTACATCTTGTCTTGTTTCGTCTTCTGTGTACTCTGCAAACATCTGTGGCCATCTCAGGGATTTTTCTCCTTTTTTCTTTCCAATATTAGAAGTGTATAGTCATCACAACAGCTCAAAATAGATACCAAATCCTAAATCTCAGTGTTCAGTAGCAGTTGCAACATCACAGCAGCTACAAATTCCAAAAGATGACTGCCTCTAGTTGCTACTGCACTGGCATCCTATTAAAAATCTCTATTTTTCAGGCTACAGAGGCAATGCTCTTTTGCTTGCCATTTTTCTTAATTTTGTCTTAATATAGGTAAGTAGAGTAAGTAAAATTTCATTAGAACACCTATAAATTTGGATCTATGTGTGTTGTGCTAACTTTCTTTATAAAAATAGATTTGCGAGTATACCCAAGCACTTGGTGAAATCACCCCAGTGCTTCTTAACCATCCTAAGAGGCCCCCATCAGAAGTACAATATATTGTACTGTAACTATTGATCCAAATGGCTACATTTCTAAAGCAGAAAATGATTGTGTAGTGAGAGCAGTGCAGAGGTGCAGTAAAATGCCCTCCAGTATATAAAGACATAAAGATTAAAGTCACCCTGTAGATTCCCTTTAACTCCTCCAAATCCACTGTGTAATGTGTTCTTTTAGGATAAATCAGAGACGTGTTACAAATTAACATGACAGTGATGGGGATGGCGTTCATAAATAAAAAGCTTCCCGGCATTGTCCAGACCCAGACCAAGTTCATTTTGTTTTAAATACATGGCAAGACTGTTAATTAAAACCCCAGATGTCAAAAAAGGAACATCTGAATATCTTGAAGGCAAAACAACACCCCCAAAATTTGTCAGACAGAACACGTATTCTGGATAAGAAGCTGAGACATTAGTACACAGGGTGCCCTACAGTGTTAATACCAACAGTTTTCGGGGCTATGGTGAGTCTGCCATTTCTATAAAGTTAGAATGTTTTCCAAAGGACAGGTGGAATCTGATGAACGAGATTTTAAATTGTGCTTTGCTGAAGGGCACTTGCTGTTTAACCATTTCTTGCCTCTACCTCCTGCTAAAATAAGTTGCCACTTACATCATTTTTCTAGAAAACCATCTTTAAATAACACCCTGTAGAGTTCGTTTTATCAGTGCTACTACCAAATTAGCATTTAAGTTACTTTGTGAAGGGAAAGGGTCTTCATGTTTTGACTTGCTTTCATGTTAGAAAGAGCACAAAGGAAGTTCACATTTTAAAATAGCCAAGGAACACAGATGACCGAGCCAATACTTGCACAGAACATATTGAAGTTTAGGGGAATTATTTATTATTGCTTTAATTAATAAACCAGCTTGTTTTCACCAATGATCCCCTGTGTGTTGAAATGCCAGTTTGTATCAAAAGGAATCCATACATTGATTGCACTTACAAAGACCTGACTGGAGAATTTTAATGACTGTGGTGCCAGTTTGTGGCCTTAAAAGTAGCAAGAAGAGTTGTCATTTATATTTCAAAAGATTGAAGGGCCTCGTGGAGGTCTGTGATCTGCAGAAAAAACACATTGCTCCTCGCTGGAGGGACACCTGTGTTCTCCTACCGACGTCATCCACCCACGAGCAGGTGCTCAGGGTGAATCAGGCGGGGCAGACGTGCCTGACAGGAGAAAGGAGAGCTGAGCTGGAGCCAGCGTCCCAGGTCACCAGAAGCTCACCCTTGCCATAGAGCTGCGCCTGAAACTATTCTGGTACTTAGAAACAGTGCAAAACAAAAGAGTGAGATAAACACTAGGAGGAAGAGGGTTGGAAGAGCGAGGAAAGAAAGCTCTGAAGGGAGGGAAGCAGGCATTTCCTTCCATCCCCCTCAGGGAGGGAAGCAGGCATTTCCTTCCATCCCCCTCAGTGTAGTTGCACAAGAAAAAAACGACTTCTTGCTTCGAAATGGGGTACCGCTCTCATTCTCTTAGCAGCAAAAATGAACAAAAAAGACATGTTTATAAGTGATGCTCTTGAGTGTCAGTGCACCCTTTGTGGGTTCTAAAGAATCTGCATGTAGCAGTGCACTGGAATCATTTCTTTCTTCCTCTCTTTCATCAGACAGACTCAGAGCCAGGTCAGTGAAGATGTGGGACCTGGTACGCAATCACAGCTGAGAACTGTACAGCTGAGGCTTGGAAATACTAGTTCTCTGACCTGATGAGTAGTGCATTACTACTGAAGTTTGTATTCTATTAAGAGTTAATAAATGCCTAAGATCGGGACTAATCCCCTGCCAGGGTTCATTTTCATTACAGTATCCTGCTATTTTTCCAGTGCCTTTTGCTCTGCCCTTCTTGCGACATATGGAAAACCTATATCAAGATGGTTGCCATGGCAATGAAAAGATTTGCATGTGTCTTATCTATCTATTTAAATACCTTCTTATGGTTTATAACTACTATAATACATCCTTCCAGCTCTGCTCATCACTAATTTAGAGTTAGCCTGGTGTGTCTGAGGTCACCGATACCATCTGAAGCATATTGTCTAGACAACTCTGCAGCCACTGACCATGGGGGTAATTGCTTTAAGCACCTCAAAAGGAGAGATGGTGACACATGCCGTGGCCTGCCTTGAAGTCAGCGGGAGTAGCCAGAATCATCCCCACTCTCACGGCATTTGACTCAGGACAAGCAAAAAAAAAAAAGAAAAGACTCGATTTTCCTAATCATGTGAGCAGTGCTCACATGAAGAATAAACTACATTAAAGTGACAAACTTCTGAAGAGACAATAGCTAAACACAAAGGAGGCCGCACCCAGAGAACCCACCGATGCCCTGGCAGTAAGAACACTTACTCACATTTGCTCTTGTCACTTAAGGATGTGGCTCATTGAGGCTTCTTTTGATAAAAACCTACTTTAAAGGTCCCCTAAGAAAACTCAACAGCATTCTTCTAGTAAATTGTGGTTTGGTGCATAGAGAGATTTTAAAATGTGTATATCAAGAAAGTCTAGGAGTTTGGTAATGCAGAGATTTTCTACTTGCTTTTGAATTCTGAGCCATACTCACAAGCAAAGAATTCTTAAAGATAATTTATATCATTATTTGTAGGCTTAGGTAATACTAACCTGCTCTTGGAGTAGCCTATTAAGGACCATTTTACCCTGACAATAAAGTGAGCTGTGTTTACATATTGGACTACAATCGCTGTTTGACTAATCTTAAAGGGTAGGTTTTTATTGCATTTCAATAGCTCATCTACTTCAAACTGTTGTGAACTTTCTAAAGATGTGTTTTCATTTATAATAGCAGATCTTGCAGTGTGGTAATCTGGAATTGAAGTTTCAGTGACAGATTCATTCAACTAGCACTTTGCATGAGGCATTACAGCAAACATTATTTTTTTAGAAAAAAAAAATATATATATATGTGACAAAACCTTCCAAAGATAATTTCTGCAATTTAGTAAACTAAGGATTTCAAGTCAGGCATCAGTTTCTGGGTGTTTTTCATAATGGATTTCACAGCAGATGACCTGACAGGCAATCTCATGATCTCAGCCAGGCTTTGCCGCAGACACGAACTGTTGGCAAGGCACTAGGAGTCCCTGTCCCTTTCACATGACACGCCAGCAAGTTAAGCACCGAGAAGTCCAGAGGTCCAGACTGACCTCGTCACCTCCCGTCTGGGAAACATTCCTACTGGAAACCTTTCACTCTTGACAACAAGCAGAGCAGGGCCGCGGGGCTTGTTTTCAAAGCCCAGCGGGAACGGTGATGAATGGAGCGTATCTGGTCCAACAATGGCTGGCAGGGACTGTGAATCAAATGGCAAGCCCTGTGTCCTAACAGAGGAAAAAAGAAGAGAGGAAGAGGGAGATAGCCGTGGCAGGTGGAGAAAACCCACGTGTACTTCCTCTTCAACCCTCTGTTTATTTACTCGGCCTTCTCTCCCTCCAGTTTACTGCCCCACCCAGGCCAACCTCTACCCCCCCCCCCACAAGTATATTCCATTACATAAAGGTGCGCTTGTGAATGATCTACAGGCCATCCTCCTTAGATGGATAGCTTATTACAGAATGCTACTATTTAAGGGCAGCTCAGAGGATGGCTATTGCTACTTACTATAACACATTTGAATATCCAATTCTTTCTCCAAAGGGGTATCTTCAAAGTATTCGAATGTTTTATGGTTCCTCTCACTTCACATATATCTTGTTGTATTACAATCCTGAGGCTTCATTCTTCTACTTTTCACTCCAGAACAATACCTGACACCTTGTAAAAGCTGAGCATGGTCACTTTTCCAAAACTAGGACTATTTCTAGGTAACTGCTATTGAATGAGTGAGTCCATTTCTGTGTCACTGGTGGACAGAGACCAGCCTTGCCTACACCAAGTGAAACAGTGTTGATACAGCTGAAAACTTCATTAGTACCAAAGCACATCTGGCAATGCATGGTATTGGTAATCATAATTTTGTCCCCTTCAAAACCTTTGCTTCATTGTGAAATCTCTGGCCAATGGGTAATATCTTAGCAAACCAGGTCAGGCAGTATGCTGCTCTTAAGCTGCACTAGAATGTCCTGAAAGTCAGGGGAACAATATTCAGGAATTGGGTCCTCCCTGGTGGTGCAACAGGTTAAAGCACAGCACTATAAAGCTATCAAAGCCACTACAGCATGAGTTTGATTCCTCGCCAGGGGCATGACCCACATGGTGCTGCAGACCTCTCCTGACCTGCCTGCTACTCCCCTCAGCAGTGTACTTTAGTGATCTGCCTATTCTGTTCCCCATTCTGTCTCTGGTGAATTCTCTTAACTCTAACCGCATCTCTGGTCTGTACCCCAGTTCTGTATGTATAAATAAATAAATCTTTAACAAAAAAGACTTAAGGAGATAAGTTTGTTTGTCTACTTTTACCACTTACTGACATCCTGTTGATCTATGACATTGTATCGAACAGAAACAGCTGTTCTCCAGCTAGGCTCCTGACTTAAACTCTCTGGACCTCAGTATCCTCAGTTGTAAATGGGCACACTTTGTTTTAGAAGAGCATGGGTGCAAGCTAGAGGTGTAGGGAGTAAGAGGATTCACCAGGTGGGAGCAGAGAAGGAGGATCTACTGAAATACACTTTTGATGGAAGCAGAGAAGAGAGGTCTGCTGGCCAGCCATGTGGGTCAGCTCCCTGTCCAGGGACTGAACTCAGGCTTCAGCATTCACAAGGCTGAGACTTAGCCGCTAAGCCACCAGGGAGACCCCGTGGTACACTTTGAGAAACCTAGTAGTCATCATCCCCATCCTTCTGGAACACTCAGATATAAGGCTGAATTTTCATGGCTACAAAACACAGGTGAATACGAAGGAAAATAGATTTATTATGACTTTATTTAGCGATAATATGTAAGCAGGGGAAATAACAATAATTTTTAATAGTCATCTGAGAAATAAATAAATATATTTATCCCAGGGCAAAAAATAAATAAATAAATAAAGGAGACCAGGAAATGTTAAGTTACAAACAAGAGTAAATTAGCAGTCTTTAAAAAACAAAACAAAACAAAACAAAACAAAACAAAACAAAACATATCACTTAGAAATTAAGAAGAGAATCATAAATGGACTTCATTTTCCACAAAATATTTAGAAAATGGCACTCTAACTTTACTCCTTCTGAAAAAAAAACAAAAAACAAAACAAAACAAAAAAACAAACTACTGGTGCTATATTCCATAGAATCATTTTATTCCATTTGGAAGTTTTAAGTTATTTTGGACATTTTTCTATCTGCATTAGGTCCTAGGCTAAGAGTTTTGTTTTTTTAAAGATGTGTATACTTATTCAGTTGATAAGCTTTCTTTGACATTATTCCCAAAACAACATTTGGGTTTCCAAAAAACTTTGATAAAGGAATAGAAAACAAATAAATAAAAAAGTTAGCTATTCATTACAATTTTGTCAACATACGTTGACAAAACAAAAAAAAAAAATGTTTGAATATAATCATCAAAAAACATTTAATTTCATGAAAAGCATTTTGAAGAACTTAGCAATTAGCTAGATATATTCAATAGGACATGGATTGTAGTATAATCATATTAATATGAATCAAACACAAATATTAAACTAATTTGGATAATAAGACTAATTTTGCATTTTTAAAGATTTATTTATTTGTGCATACAAGAGCTGGTATGTAGGTCAGATTTGTGGATGTTGAAAGGATTCACCAGAAATAGAATGAGGAGCAGAACAGACAGTTCTACTGAAATACACTGTTGAGGGGAGCAGTGGGCAAGACAGGAGAGGTCTGCTGCACCATGTGGGTAGCTCCCTAGACAGGGATCAAACTCCTGCTGCAGTGGCTATGGATAGCTTCATAGAGCTGAGACTCAACCCTTTAAGCCACCAGGGCAGCCTTAATTTTTCATCTCATAAATCATCCTAGATGGACTTGAGATCCTTATGATTCCTGGTCATTGTCTACAGGCACCATTTACTTTCTGTACAAGAGTTTATGACTTGATTCAAGGTAGATAACACTGCATATAGGCAAAACTGGGACAGTTTACATCATAGAGTGATGATAAGGGCTAGAACAAAATCACCTAATCTACTGATAGACAGAGGCAAAATGGACTCAAAGCATTTGGAAAGTTTGGAATTGCTTAGTAAAGTTGTACATATGTGTATTTTTTTCAATATTTTTATTCAATTATATTTGATATTTCAAGTAAATAGAAAAATTATTGGGTACTAAGCTGTATGTGGTTAGAATTGTAACCATCATGCTTACAATACTAAAAAATATTAGAAACAAATAATATCCATATTTGGATCCAAATATTCAAAAAGCAAATAACTTATTGTCATATATTTATATAATAAAATATTAATAAAGGTAAAAATGCATGCTATACATCTACAAACTCAGCATGTGCTAATCTTTATAAGCTAATATTAGATTAAAGAAACACATACCAGAAAATTTACACAATATGATCCCATATGTATAGGGTTCAAAAATAGAGAAAATACACTTAGGGACATGAACAAATGTAGTAAAGTTATAATGAAAAACAAGAAATCAATTATACAATATTCAAGTAATAGTTATCTCTTGGTGGGCAAGAGCCATTGATACAAATGTGATTGATAAAATTGATAGTATGATAGACTGATAGGCTGGTAGAATTGATATTCTGAAAAATCCCCCAAAGTTATTTAGCATACAAGATAAACAATGTCTTGACTCAATGGGAAAAAAAAAAAACAAAACAAAAAACATGAGGAAGGTGGTTATTGGGGGCATCCTAAGATAATGTTAAGAAAGAACAAAAAGGGCCCTCCCTAGTGGCGCAGCAGGTTAAAGCACAGCACTAAGAAGCTGAAAACACTTCCGCATGAGTTCGATTCCCACCTGCCCCGGAGGTGACCACATGGTGTGGCAGACCTCTCCTGACCTGCCCGCTGCTCC
>NW_004567132.1:5870918-5888842 GCF_000260355.1 Condylura cristata
TGTATCAAGCAGCCCAAATCTAGTGGTCAGTGATATCAAAGGATAAAGACTCTTTGATGCTCATTACATAAGTAATCAGGAAGTTCTGGGACAATTTTTAGAGAAGTTTTATTTGACCTGCAGGGTCAGAGTCTGATCAACATGGGTTGCAGAGGAAACAGAGATTCCAAAGAAATGAGCTTTGTAGACTCCTCAAAGACTTGACTGTGAAGAAAGGATGGAAGCCAGGCCGGTAGCTCCTAGGGAAACTAAGGCCACAAAGGCTTTGCTCACTCCTCTGTTTTTTTAGATTAAGAGAGACTTAAATTTGCCTCTAATGATGGGAGGAAAGTTAGGAAAGACATAAAAACACAGGAGGAAGAAAGCCTCATGAGTATATGTGTATGTATATATATATATATAAATCCTCTATTTCTGATATATAAATCCTCTATTTCTGAAGGCAAAACTAAACGCAAGTCATTTTTCTATACTTGAATGGGCCCTTAGGAAACACAAATTCACCAGAAAGCTACAAAAACAAAACTGAACTTACAGACCTAGATACCTATCGCATCTAGGTCTGATGGAAAGCCAGCATGTTGAAGACAGCAAGGGCTTGTGGCTATCCACTTGGATACAAAGCTGAAGTCAAGGTTAAGATGCCAAGATGGATTAGGGTGAGGGAAGGGCAGCCACCATCTGAGTGTCCCATGGCTCCTGCTCTGAACAGCCCTAGCCTTATCTAATCAGGACGGCAATTCTGTATGCAGGTGCCAGTATATGGAACAGTAACTTCACAAAATAGAAACTAACACGCTACACAAGGAGACAACTTCACCTTTTAGGGGTGCTGAAGTGGGTAAAGGAGGATTATTTTATTGAGAACTGCCCAGCAATTATTCATTCAAGATCTCCATGTACTAATCATCCAAAGATTTTCTAAAATTATAACTTAAAAGCTAATTATTCTTATATAAATCAAACATATCCAGGTCTAGTCAGTCTATACTCATATGGCAAATTCTTATCTTCTCTACAAACTGGGAACCAAAAGCATCATCTAATTCAAAGGACAGTATTTATTGACTCAAAAGGATATCCTTATTGTAAGTTAAGAAGGCCCCACTCTCAGACCTTCCCTCGTGGCACAGCAGGTTAAAGCACAGCAAAAGCCACTTTAGCATGATTTTGATCCCCTCCCTGGAGGTGATCCACACTGCATGGCAGACCTCTCCTGACCCACCCACTGCTCCCCTCAGCAGTGTACTTCCTAAGTCGTCCTGCTCTGCTCCCCACTCTGTATCTGGTGAATCCTCTCACCGCCCCTGCACTTCTGACATGTATCCCAGTTCTGTTTGCATAAATAAATAAATATTAAAAAAAACAATAAGATCCCACTCTTACAGGAGGATTTAATTAAGAGTCATTATTAAGACAGAACGAGTTTGTTACTGTTATTCCTTATTGAGGAAACACTTGTCTATAACACCGTGTATGATTTTTTTTAAAGATTTATTTATTTATTCATACAGAACTGGGGTACAGGCCAGAGATGCGGAGGGTGAGAAGATTCACCAGGGACAGAGTGGGGAGCAGAACAGGCAGATCGACGAAGTACACTGCTGAGGGGAGCAGTGGGCGGGTCAGGAGAAGTCTGCCGCGCCATGTGGATCTCCTCCCCGGCAGCCCGGCAGGCGGGGATTGAACTCATGCGGAGGTGGCTTAAGCTTCTTAGTATAGTGCTTTAACCCGCTGCGCCACCAGGGAGGGCCCAACACCATGTATGATTTAGGACAATAGATTCAAACCTCTTGAGATCTATGGCACAACCATCAAACACCCATTATCCTTTACCCTAGATCACTGGGCTCCTCCCTTTTGTTCTCACCCCTCTTTTTCTCCCCATCTAGGAATTTTATTTCTGTTGTCATATTTCTAGGATTTTTCTTTGGTTAGTTTTGTCAGTTCCTTTTTTCCTCTATAGTCTAAGTGAAGATGGCCAGTATTTAGGTTTCTCTCCTTCTGACCTGCTTGGTTTAACATAATCCCCCCCAGTTCCATCCATGTTGTCACAAATGACAAGAGTTCATCTTATTTCATCCTTAAGTAGTATTCTATTATGTGTAAAACCATATTGTAGGCCATCCTGGTAGCGCAACAGGTTAAAGCGCAGCTTTGAGAAGCTGGCTGAGGCCACTTGGGTGCGAGTTTGATCCCTGCCCTGGAGGTGACCCCATGGTGCAGCAGACCTGTCCTGTCTCTCCCTCTGCTCCCCTCAGCAGTGTACTTCATCAATCTGCCATCTGCCTGTTCTGCTCCCCACTCTGTCTCTGGTGAATCCTCTCGCTACCCCTGCCCCTCTGGCCTGCACCCCAGGTCTATATGAATAAAAAATAAATCTTAGAAAGAATAAAACATATCATATTAATCCACTATAGTCCCAATTTGAAATGGAAAGTTCATTTGCCACAAAATTTATGTGTCTATCTACAGTCATGGGAGATAGAGGTATAATCTCCACTCTCAGAGAGTGGATAGGTTATGTCAGTTGTTTTCAGCCAAAGCCAAGGTAATGGGATGTTATTCGTAACTGAATCATACAGTGTGGAAAATGTAAGCATTTTACTGATGTAATTAAACCACCTAATCAGTCAATGTTAAGTAAATCAAAGGGAAATTATCGTGGGTGAACCTGACCAAATCAAGTAAATCCCCAAAGGCTGGGGACTTTCTCTTGCTGGACTTGATGAAATCAACCAGCATGTATTCCAAAACTGCAAAGAAATGAATCCAACATCCCTGACAGAGCTTGGCAGTGAATCTTTCCTCAGTCAAGCCACTGATAAGACTGCAGCTCAGCAACATCTTGATGACAGTCTTTTGAGATCCAGAACAGAGGTGAGAAAGAAGAGACATAGTTTGGCAGGCTTAAATAACTTATGAAGATGTAAGTCATGAAGGTGTAAGGTAAGTGTGAATGTTTGTTGTTTTCGATACCTAAGGTTGTGTTCATTTGCTCCACAACATTAACAAACAAATACAATAGCAAATCATTCCTTGGTCTATTTTGGACTCTATCAGTGAAGGACAGAAGTAACTCTGGTTCATCTATGAAAGGATCTATCGTAGCTTACATAATCTCCTACAGCTCTGGGAAGACTGGACTTAGAGTCTACATATCTAGGAACAATTTCCCAAAACACACAGTGAGAATGAGCCCGTGAAGTTGGCTGCAGCCACTGGATCCTTATTACTATGTCTCCCGTCATCAACATCATCTAAGTCGGAGTCTATTGTTAAGACCACTACTGTTTCTGGAGACCTCATATAGCCACTGACTGCTGCCAGCCACATGAGAATGGTGCCTGCAAGGATCCCTGTTATTCCATAAATATGGAACTAGCTTCAAAAGCAATGTCCGGAACCAGAATGTCTGAGCATCCATTCCCAGGCCACATGCCTACAGTCATGGTCCACTACTTAGCTGCAAGAGCAATTACGAAAGCAAGCACCTTGAATTTTGAACTTGCCTTTTGGGCGGCAATCTCTGTTAAATAAGATGTGTTTTTCACCACAGAAAATGGTTTTAGATGCTAGGAAGCCAAAGAGAACAACAGTTCCCTAAAGAAATATTGTCCATGTTTCCCTGCCTCTCCGTGTTCATATCAGCCAATACTGTGAGACCCGAACTTGCTTTGGAAATTTCACAGGTTTGTTTAGAAAATGGCTCTCTCTAATTTTCATTGCCAAATTACATAATCCTAGGGATATTTAAATGAATAAATCAATTACAACTCAGGACAAGGTAAATGTAAGTATTTCTGTTATCAGTCAAGTTATTATCACCTTGTTTGTTTTTCTGACAGTGCTAAATACGTGCATGAAACCTGCAGTAGTTTTCATGGAATGTATTTTCTGGTGATCATATTGAATATTTGTTGTCTAGAGCAGGCTGCCAGGATTCTAGGCTGAAGATTCTTATCCATGACTACTATCCCATCACAAATTATCGTTGATAAACATTGAAAATATTAATCAGCCTCCATCTGATCACAGTCCCCCGTTAAACCACAGCAAAATCTCTGTTGTTTATGCACTGGCTTCTTTCCTCCTCATTCATTTTGCTCATTTAAAGTCTCTCTTCCTGGCCTTTTATTCCAAACAGATCCTGAAAAATTGCAACAGGCGGGGATGTATCCCATGGTTCAGATTGCACTGACATCAAATCAGACACAACAGAGGAAAGGGAAATATACTTCTGATTCAACCTCCATGAAAATACTCATCAGAGCGGGATGAGGTAACTATTGTTAATTCTACTCCCAGAGAGGTCAAGAGGGTAATGGGTTTATCCCATGGTACAGCTGAAAAGTAAGTAAGAAAAATTCCTATTGATGTGAACAACGCTGTTAGATTAAAGTTTAGAACACATTTTATGAACTTAAGGCTCTCTTCTAGCAGTAAAAGAGAGAAGTGGAGAGAGAGAGTAAGGCGGCAGCGGTGCAAGCAGTGGTTGAGAAATGATATGTAGCGATAGGAAGTCTGAGTGAAGACAGCAAGAGAACAAACACAGTCCACAAAAAGGAAATGTGAGATATTAAAATAATTGTTATGGCATTGGACTTTTTTTAGATGTAAGAAATATGCCCATATGAAATATATATTAAACAGAATTTTGGTCTTAACAATCTCCAGGCTCCCTGGCTTTCCCACAAAACTGACCCCTGTTATAGTAACAAAAGATGTGGACAAAATAACAGCTCACAGAAAAGGACAGCCTGCCCCAGCGGTGACCTCCCACAGCCAGGTCCAGCTGTAGGCACCTCCTACCCAAAATTTTCCACAGACCTGCTTCCTTTTCTACTTCAGCTACTGAAGCAGGTGGCATGTGCTGGAAGCTGGTACAAGGTCCATACATGGCAAGAAGAAGGATTAAATTGCTTGGTGGTAAGGGGGAGGGGCTTTTTGGATTGTGCCTAAGTTAAATGAGTTTATATTCTGTAGCTGTTGCGTTGCAGCTCTCTACAGCACAAGGTTAACCACACCTTTCCGAAATGGGTTTTTCTAGAAGTCCCAATGGAAAGGAGAACTTAGCATATTATCAAAAGAAAGGGTCACGTGTCAAATACTTACACTGAGTTATGTGCAATTGGCATTTTAGCAGGTCAAAAATGGCAAATTGTTAATATGTTTTTTTTTAAGATGTATTTATTTATTCATACAGAACTAGAGTACAGGCTAGAGGTGCAGGGGGTGAGAAGATTCACCAGAGCCAGAGTGAGGAGCAGAACAGGCAGACTGTTGAAGTACATTGCTGAGGGGAGCAGCAGGAGGGTGAGGCGAGGTCTGTCATGCCGTGTGGGTCACCTCTGGGGCAGGATGTTGAACTTGCACTGAAGTGGCTCCAGCTTGCTTACAGTCCTGCGCTTTAACCCGTTGTACCACCAGGGAGGGCCATATCATGTATTTTTAATACTGTGCATTAGGATCATGAAGATATTGAGACTGCAGAGATGAACAATGGAAACCTGAGCAGGGCCACAGGGAGCATAAAGTATAATCATGCAAAGTCAACCTTATTCAACTAATCACATAGTGATGGTGTGACCACAAGCTGCAGTACCTGCTAACAACTTACTATGAAGATCTGTCACAGAAGAGTGGGACTTGGGGGTGAGACTCAAGAGATCATCAGTGAGAAAGTGCAGAAAACAAAAAGAGGGTGGTCAGGGCTGTGGAGGGGTGGAACAGGTAGCAGCCCATTCCTCTTCAGGCAGTGAGAAGAAGCTCTGTGTCAAGTGTCAAGGACCAAGAAGCCTTCATGGAGAGCACTGATTAGTTGATGAGCTGTATTCAACATGCTAACATGTTTTGTTTTAGTTATCATTGTTCAAATATAAGCAGAATGATTTTACATATTAAGTTGTGTTCTGAAGAATATTAACAAATTGTTGGAAAGGAAAACATGAGAGGGATCACTATGGTGGCCCTTGAGTCCCCTCTGAGAAAGAGGTGATACTCATGCCAAACATGAATAATAGGAAAGAGGGTTAAATCTGGTTTGACTAGAAACAAAGGTTAGAGATGGCCCAATAGAACCTGTCAGTCACTGATAAAATTTTCAAGTCATTGGTGAAATGAGAAAAAAGGGGCAATGAAGTAGTTTCACATTGTTTATTTTTGTTATTAAATTAAAACATTTGTTTTTCATGAAATCATGACAGTTATAATTTTTTGTTCTTCTGTTAATTTTTAAAATTTCTCCACAAATGAAAAGATTGTAAATGGACACATTAACCTCTTCTCTTTTTAGAATTGTTTTCATTGAAGTATAATTTATAAACAGTGAGATGAACAGAACTCAAGTTTTACAGTCCCCGGGAAATAAACTTCAAAAACTTATACTCAATTTCTAACACACAGGATGTTGCATATTTCTCTTTTCTAAATCCTTACTTCACTTCTCCAAAGATAGAGTCCCTGCTTCATTTCTTTAATATGCCATCAACATAGAAGGTTTCCTTTGTTCTGAGATCTTTCAGTAGAAATTTATAATATATCATTTTTAATTGAGCTTATTTTACTCAGCATATTTCTGAGATTCACCCATGTTCACATTTCCTAGTGCTTGAATTGCTTGCTATTCTTCCACCGTGTGAAATACCAGTTTATTTATTCATCTGTTACTGGATATTTGTACTGCACCACTTCCAATTTGGGGCTATTATGAATAAAACTGCTATGCACATTTATATATAAGACTTTGTGAAGACATATGATTTCATTTTTTTTGGTACATATGCCGAAATGGAATTGCTGGGTCACATGGCATGTGTTTGCTTAATGTGATAAGAAGCTGTCAAACTAATTTCCAAGTGGCTGTACCATGTTATATTCTCAACAGCAAGATGTGAAATTTCTAGTTTCTCCATATCCTTGTCAACATTTGGGATTGGCAGTCTTTTAAATTTTAACCAATCTGGTGGGTGTGAAATAATACTTCACTAAGGTTTTAATTTTTATTTCCCTAACAATTAATGTTAGTACCATCTTTTCATGTCTACTGGGTGTAACGTATAATCTCTTATGATGTATTTGTTCAAATATTTTCTTCCTACTACTGCATTAGTGATACCCTAAAAAAAAATTTTTTTAAAGATTTATTTATTTATTCATATAGAACTGGGTACAGGCCAGAGATACAGAGGGTGAGAGGATTCACCAGAGACAAAGTGGGGAGCAGAACAGGCAGATCAACGAAGTACACTGCTGAGGGGAGCAGTGGGCGTGTCAGGAGAGGTCTGCCACACCATGTGGATCTCCTCCGGGCAGGCGGGAATCGAACTCATGCGAAATGGCTTAAGCTTCTCAGTGAAGTGCTTTAACCAGCTGCACCACCAGGAAGGACTGATATCCTAAAAATTTTAATGTTTTGTTTTAGTTATCATTAATTTAAATACATCCAATTTTTCAATTGTCTTTGATAAAAATATATACTTAAAATTGTGTTTCTAATTTCTAAGAACTTGGGCGCTTTCTAGATATTTTTTGGCTATTAGCAATTTAACTAATTTTTTTCAAAGAATAATCTGATTTTTATCCCTTTTTGTTGCTCAGCAGGTGACTTATATTGGTGGACAGACTAGTTGAAAATAATCTGCTTTATGCTGTTCTCATGTGGAATGTTCTTTAAAAGTCAATTAGGTCCATCTGGTTTATAAAGTGTCTCAAATTTTCTATAACCTTAATGATTTTTGTGTACTTGTTATTGTAATCTATGCATCTATGGTTTGCATTAGTGCATACAGATAATCTTTGTGCCTTGATTTTGATTGTACCCATCACGATGGTTTCAAGTCCATTAATGTCTACTTATGCATTATTTGACTGCTTTAAAGCCAAACTAGTAAATTTTATGTTACTGATATTTAATTTTTTCTTTGAGTTTTTTTTCTTATAATTTGCATTATTTTATCATTATATTTATGTTTTCCTTTAAATCCTTTAGGATATTAGTAATAACAATTAGTAACATTCTAATAACTTAGAATATTAGCAATAATCATACATGCTAATTCCACCAACTCAGTAATTTCTGTTTTATTTTAGTAACTGATTTTTTTCCAAAAGTGGATCATCTTAGCCACTTTTCACACATTTATCAATTTTTTTTTAATTGCTGATTGTTCAAATTACTACATAGTTGAGAATCTAGATTCTGCTGACCTCTTTTAAATAATGTTTGGTTTTGTTCTGGAAAGCATTTGATTTTCTAGAAGGTACGATTGATCACCTCAAGGCTTTTAAAAAAGCTTTTCTTAGAATAGGCATTAAGTTTCTTTACTTTTAATATTAGCCATCGAAGGTATCAAATGAATATTGTTGTTTCAACAAGTTTTCTTCACTCTGACTGACCAGAAATCCTACAATTAAATGACCTTTGTGATTTCTGCTCTACTCACATTTTTCCCAAAACCCATTCTCACTGGACCCTGTGGCGTGTCTCCCTGTGCAACTACAACTTACCATTAAGCCAAAGATTACAACGGATCTCTAAGCAGATTTATGGTGATCCTTCACTGCACAACTCCCTCTTCTCTGGAACCCTGCCCAGAAAATTTCCTGCTGCCTCCAATTATGATCTCTGCTTTCAGAGCTGAGTCCTCTGCTTGAGATCTCCCTCCCTGTACCTTGATTTGGAAAATGCTTCCAGACAAAAAGCTGGAGTAATTATAGGGTTCACATCATTTGTTTCCTTCTTTTCAGGGATCAAAGCACAATGCTCCCTATTGTCCAAAGTCTAAAAACATTTGCTTCAATTATTTTGTTCAGTCTTATAACTTTTTATGTCATGTGGGTGGCTCAGTACCAATTTCCATGCCATTGCTAGAAGAAGAGAAGCTCACCTTCTTTCTAATATCTTTTAAATTATGAATTACTTTTTAAGGCCTGGAAACAAATGAATTTCATAATCCCTTTATGAACTGTCAGATGTAAATGTTATGTCATTCAAATAAATAACAACAAACATTTTAAATATCTTCCATATCTCATCATAGTCAGGTATAGAGAATTAAAGATGAGTGACATAGGAT
This sequence comes from Condylura cristata, assembly GCF_000260355.1. Classification (NCBI taxonomy): domain Eukaryota; kingdom Metazoa; phylum Chordata; class Mammalia; order Eulipotyphla; family Talpidae; genus Condylura; species Condylura cristata. Next base: position 5,879,996 of record NW_004567132.1, read on the forward strand.
CTCTATCCTCAAGAAGTTTCCAAACAGGAAATGGGGAACTAGAAGTTATTATGATATGATTTAAAATATACTGTATTTGAAAAAATGTGGTAAAAATATTTCATGTCATGGTTATTTCTGGAAAAAGTAGGTGTCACAAACAGAATTTTAGGCTTAGTGTCTTTTTGACAATTCAAATATGCACTCCCAACACACTGTATCAAAAGTAGCCAGTAAAAGTCCAACAGTTATAACAAATCGCTATTGTTTTTAAAGAAAATAGCTATGGAGAGAAATGTTTAATTGCATACAAATTGCAATTGCATTCCAGATGCAACTGTGTCACATCCTTGATACTTTTGTTGATGGAAAATGACACCTTCCTGCTAGTCCTTACCTTTCCCTCCCCTGGCTATAAATGCACTTGACCCCAATTTAATAATCTTTAACAAACAATATCAGATAGGATTCACTATATAAAATAAGTTAAACAAGTATTTGGGATAGGCACTAGGGAAGGGCTTAAGGAATTAAGCAAATTAAAAAGAATTCCTTTCTAAACTCACATGTATCCTCTGAACTGTGACCAATGTAAGGGGATCCTTTATGAAGTTATAACTCCCATAGGGAACTTGGAGGCAATTAAAACAACATTAGTGTTTTTTACAACTTTACAATGTCTTTATGCATGTGATAATATCTTACTAATCACTGAAAAGTTATTTGTATTAAGATTTCAGACCATAGAGTAATCTGTGCAATTTAGAATCCTAAGCCATCTAAAAGAGCTGACTGGCTAACAGAACCAGAATTCCCCTGCCATCATCTCCAGTTGCATCAGTGAACCTCAAACAGGATCTTTTGCTGGCAAATATTGGCTTATTGTAGTTTAAAAATAAATAAATACCTTGAGCAAATGTGCAGTGACACCAAAAATTAGTTTCTACAAACTGACTAAATATAGTATCTGTTGGGAAAAGGCATATGAGTTCAAGTGGAAAAAAAAAAAAAACAAAAAACAAGTCCCCAAATGGAAAGCATGCATTTCTTTAAATGAATGAAAACTTTCAGTGTGATCTGAATGTAATCAACATTCAAGGCTTACTGTATGGCAAGAAGAAAGGTGGAAGTGGGCCACTATCCTGTCTCAGCTTAGTGTCAGTTAACTTGTAGGCTGAGTTGGGGGGGCTACTTGGTTCCCCAACTAATACTGACATATAACATACTGAGTAATACAATTCATACAACATACTGACTCCCCCAATCCTGTGATGAGCTAACATGTAATAAGCTAGCCAGATAAAGTTTAAAAACATGTTGGAGAAAAGATGGAGAAGATGACTGAAGTTGCTAGACTAGGATAAGGAATATTTCAGAGATAACAAGTTCTTAGAACTCACTGAATCCCAGCTCTGTCACAAGGAAGGAAAATAAATCGAAATGCAGAAAGACCTAAGGACTTCTACAAAGCCATCCAGTGAGTGTCAGAATCCATGGTAAAAAAAGAGTTCTCACTGATTGGGGAAATATTCTACCCACATAATATGTGTGGTTTGTGATAGATGCATTTCAACACGCATACCAGTCAGCAAACAATTTTTTTGTTGTTGTTGACTTAGAAACAGTAAGTATGGTAGGAATATTGACCTGAGAACAAGGTCAGATTACTTTAGGACAACATTTGCATTCTTTCACACTTTTTCAGTACCAGGAGCCAGGAACAAATTGTGCCAATCTGTAACCAAAACAGACAAACGGCATCCTCTCAGACAACCCAGATTTCTCTGCATATATCATCACCAGGATCCACAATGGACAGGACTCTACCTAAGAGCTGATGGCAGGAACAATTAGAATCCCTTTAGTAATATCTTCTGCCTGGCTAATATGTAAAGTTACCAGAGCCAAGCATCTCCGACGATTTTCTGTGCTGGCAGTCCCATGGCAGTTCAGTAGTCCCAGTGCTAATAAAAAGAAGCAGAGAGCAGTAAGTCAGTCTATTTAACTATAAAGTATGCCAAACTTCTATTTAAATCTATAAGTACAATAAGCCAGCCCAGTTGAAATCTGTCAGCCAAATTAGAAGGTTATTTCTTCATTGCTATATTTCATAGGGAGTAAGCAATCAAAAAGTGTGAGAATAGTTCATGATTAAGCCCTATCATAGGCATTCATTAGGGAGAGGACACAGTCTTGTTTACCCATCTTTAGTGAGCTTCTGAAGAGCAAAGATCATGCAGGTGCTGCCCATGGTGGAAGGAGAAGGACTTTGCAGGCATGAAATTCCAAGTAATGACCTTATTATCATGAACACCATGCATTCATTGACCTGAAACCAATGCACTGAAAGTCAAACTATGTTTTCATTCATTATGTCTTTCATTTTGCAAACTGCTACAAAACTGTCATGTTTTTGTAAATACATATTCACACACACACATACATACTCACTAACTACTACAACAACAACAAAAAAATGGAGGTGAGAGTTCAGGGAGACACAAAACTTAAGCACGTGATAAAGTTAGAAAGAAAAGTTCAAGCTACAGAGGAAGACAAGAGTAAATAGCCAGAGAAGCAACTTTTGGATAAGTGGTGCCTGGGGGAGTCAGGCAGCTCCTTGACTTTGTCTTCTCTGTTTTCCATGCAATGCCCCGTCATGAAGGAAAAAAAAAAAAAAAAGAATTGAGAGCTATAAATCAGTTGTGTGCTTATGGTTAAGGTGTTGTTTATATGGTTGATATTTAGACTGACCTTTGCTGGATTGTGGAGTTTGTCTGGAGATCCTCAAATCTCAAACCAGAGAACACACTGCTGAGAACCAACTGAGCTGGAGGGAGATGAAATATCACCTTCCCCACTGTATGCAATTTTGCTTGGTAAGCCTTCAGACAGCTGAAGTCATAGATGTGAGGACCCTATGAGGAGATAAAGAAGGTATACATTTGTCTAAACTTGGTAGGCTTTTCCCACACCCTTCCTGTATCTTTTATGGAAGCAGGAAAGAAAAGCCAGGTGGAAAACATGGACTTGACCAAACACCGGGGTACCAATCCTTCCAAGCTTCAATTTCTTATTGAGAAAATGAATGTAATGATAGGACAAACTTCCAATTGTGAAGCTTAAGTGAACATATGCATAAGACAGTTATTATCACAAGTTAATGGATGACCTTGTTCATACCTACTGTCAATATCTAGATGTTTTCTTTTATAGCTTTAAAAACTATTCTGGGGCCTCCCGGGTTGCCTTGAGGTTAAGTCTGAGCTAGAGCTGGAGTTAGATCTCCGGCCAGGGAGCTAGCCCACATATGTCACAACAGACCTCTCCTGTATTACCTGCTGCTCCCCTCAGCAGTGTGTTTCAGTTCTGCTCCCCACTCTGTCTCTAGTGAACACTTTCACACCACCCCTGTAACTTTAGCCTGTACCCCTGTTCTTTTATGCAAAATAGTTTAAATGAATAAATAATTAAATAAATAAAAATTCTTGTGACATAAATTACAGAATGGCAGGACTTCAGTCCCATAAGGAAGAGTAGTTCAAAGTGATTAATAACACAAGCATGAAGGTAGAGTTGGACTAGAACTCTGAGTCTGACTTATTCGCTCCATGATTTCAGTAAACTATTTTCAAAACTCGGTTTTCTTATTTGTGAATTAAAGATGAGAGTGCTCAGCAAAGGGAACTATGGAACCATTAGTTTTAGATTCTACAATTGTATGGTTAGAAGTAAATGTAGAGGTCTATTTGAATAAATGCATTTTATGAGAAATATATCACCTATGTACATATGTATGTATATATCTTTCTATCCATAAATCTTTCTATCGATCTTTCTATCAATCTCTCTATCTATCCTTTTAACATTCCCCACATTCCCCATTATTCAAGAGGCAGCTAGACCATTCTATGCTTCTGCCTCAGGGAAGAGATGTGACAATAGAAAAGAAATATAGGCAGTGTATTTCTGGCTTTGAGTTTCAAAAGCTAAGATCCTTAAGGCAACAGAAATGACTCAGTGTAGACTACCAATTTGGGAATAAACTGAATGATAAAAGAACAAAACTTTTTACCCCTAAAGGCAGCCTGTTTCCCATAGTTTGGGTTGAGGAAATGAAGTTTGCATAGAGTTCACAAGTCTCAAAGAAAGTGGAGTCTTGCTTGCTTACGTGGGTCAAATCCTGGAATTCAGTAAAGCCTTACATTGTACATCTGAAAACACTGGAGATTAGCTTCCCATTATGCTGACTAGAATATTCAAAGGAATACACCAAAAAGAAATGTGTACGTGTTGTGTACAGGATGGTATATCCTATGTCACCCATTCAAGAGTTTAGTGCATCCAGTAAGTCTGACCACAGGAAAGCAGCAGAGAAAGCTACTGGAGTTGAAGATACTTGCAGAAAAAGCAAGATGCTCTAGTTACAATCTGTTTAGAGTTAACACATAGGAAGTACTGGAAAGAGGAATACCTCAGTATTTGCTATAACAAATGCATATCATCAGTGCTTAAATACTATTAAGTCTTTCCTCCTTACTATGAGGCTATGACACTAAACAAGTCTCCTGGAACTCAGAAAAGGCTGTAGAAAAGAGGGCACCTCAAAGTGAATGGCATTAAGCTTCTATCATCTCCACAACTAAAGAGTTGAATTATAGAAAAAACAAATTTATATTCCTTGCACAGATATCTTTGTATAAAGGCTAGAATGAAATTTGTTACATAGGTGGGTAAACTTGGAGAAGAGAAAATGAATTACCGCACCATATTGTTTTCTGATGTCATACAGAGCTATCTCAGCACACTTTCTGACACAAGAATGGAACAGAAATCTCACTCTCAGTTTACATATCCATACTCCTTGCATGGATGTATTATGGACTTCTGACTATAATTACTTTTATCAGGGCCTTTTTTAAAAATCTTATACAGAATTCCAATATTGAGAAAAGTAATCATAGTCCTTCCCTTGTTTGAAGTGGGAGCAGACATTGTCTAACTACCTTTAGACATTTCTCTAGATCAATAGGACTTTGAAGAACTTGTTGAAGCTGGTCTAATAATATAAGTGCTACTGTATTTGCTCCATAAGATAATTACAGGTGCTGGTGAGTAAACAACAAAAATATTTTCTCATAGTTCTAAGGTGGAAAGTCTAAAATCAACTTGCCTAGAGTGGAGACCTCATGAGACGTCATGGTCTGTAGTCATCTTCAGACAGAGAAGACACGGTCTTTATTCTATGTGTGTCCAAATGCATGATCTGATAAGGGCACAAGTCCTATCAGAGTAGGGCCCCATCCTTGATTTCTTTCAACTTTAATAGCCTCCCTAATGGGTCTATCATCAAATGCTGTCAGGTTGGGAGTTAGAGCTCCTGCACATGATTTTTTTTTTTTAATATAATGCAGCACATAAGAAGCCTTACTGAAAGGCTGGAAACCTGAAAAGTACTCTCACCTCTGATTCTCACCAGCTGGCCCTTGATTGGAAAGCCAGGTTTTTCTGGGATGTAGTTTCCTTTTTTTTTTTTCCCTTATACATAAAATACAAAATTCCCAAATTATTTTTTAATTATCTGAATGCATATAAAATGTTAAGGTCACGGAACTTCTACTTAACTCACTTTCTCCATGGTTATCTGTGTTATGTAAATTGTGTACATTGGTATTCACCCCTCTTTGTCCTTCAATTAAAGAAAGTGATCAATTTCTACTACTACTTTTTCCTGGGATAGAATTTAAATATACAAAATAGTCTAATAGCCATCTGGATATAAACTGCATACTGCATCAGACTAACCTTCCCACAGAGAACTACGAAAGTCATACAAATTATAAAAGCTGTAGTTATTTGAAGGCAATGGGAATGAATAGTCATCCAGGATTAAGGGATGTAGCTATTTGGAGGGAAGGAGAACACATTTACATCTTCTACTTTCTCCGTGAGGTATTTTGCCATAAATAAATGACCCAAAACCAAGGAAAACTAAGACAAAATGGTGACTTAGAGTTTTCATAATCACATGAGTGTGAGTGATAAAATGTGGAATTTCAGTGCTACCAGAGCAACAAATAAATTTATTAAAGTATATGAAAAAATGAATCAATAAATAATAAGTAAAAATTACATTATTTAAAAATGTAATAGCTAAATGAAGAACTCAGTAAATAGATTTATCACACACTAGACATAGCAACAGAAAGAAAAATATCCAGATGGAGGTAGGTTATAAAAATGTAAGAGACATAGACATATACAACATGATGTAAGGTCATATAATTAGAGTCACAGATGGAACAGAAGCAGGGTTTTAAGGGAAAATAGCAAAAAATCCAAAATTAAGAAAAAAGACCAAGCCACAGAAATAAATAATAGTGTGAACTAAATGCAGGGTAAATTCAAAGGCAAAGAGACTAGTGACCTGTAGAAAGCTGTCTACACTACTTCACAAGTCAATTATGAAAAGACAGGGGAATAGACATTATGGCTCAAAAATAATAGTTTTTAAAACAATATATTAAAGTTTACAGCTAACTTCTTAAAAGAAACAATGGGACCAGGCAATAACAGTTAAAATGCTGAGAAAATAATTGTAAAGTTGTAATTTTCCTTTCTTTTTTTACAACTTTTTAAAAAGATTTATTTATTTATGCATACAAACTGGAGTACAGGCCAGAAGTGCAGGGGTGGTGAGATAATTCACCAGAGAGTGGAGGAGTGGGACAGGGAGATGGACGAAGTACACTGCTGAGAGGAGCAGCCCGAGGCTCAGGAGAGGTCTGCTGCGCCATGTGCTCACCTCTGGGGCAGATCCAACTCTCACTGAAGCAGCTACCAGCTAGGTTGCAGTGCGGCGTCCTAACCCATTGTGACACCAGGGAGGACCCACTGTAATTTTCAATTTAGTAAAATTTCTTGTAAAAATCACAATGATGCAGGATATTTTTCAGGCAAAGAAAAAGGGAGATGAATCATTATCAACATACCTGTGACAAAAAAAAAAAAAATGCCAAAAGATGGTGTACAAGTGGTAGAAAAAATAATCCCAGTGAGAAATTTAAAGGTTCAAGAATAAATAAAGAAATACACACTAGTAAGTAATATATGGGGCCTCTTTGGTAGCCTCGGGGTCGAGTCTCAGTGCTAGCACCAGCTAAGGCATGAGCACCATCCCCAGCTAGGGAGCTAACCCCAAACCGTCCAGCAGACCTTCCCACTGGTGAGAACAGTCTCACCACTGTTCCTCTCTGCAATGTATTTTAGTCAGCCTGCTTGCTCTGCCCCGCAATCTGTCTCTGGGGAACACTCACACGCACGCGCACACACAAACACACACATACAGAGCACCTCTGGGCTCTGCTCCAGTTCTTCTACACATTTTTTTTAAAGTAAATGTGTACATGTCCTCCCTGGCAGCACAGTGGGTTAAAGCACAACACTAAGAATCTAAAGCCACTTCAGCTTGAGTTCAATCCCCCCAATGAGGAGATCCACATGGCGCGGCAGACCTCTCCTGACCCATCCGCTATTCCCCTCAGCAGTGTATTTCGTCAGTCCACCTGTTCTGCTCCCCACTCTGTCTCTGGTGAATCCTCTCACTGCCCCTGCATCTCTGGCCTGTACCCCAGTTCTGTATGCATAAATAAATAAATCTTTTTTTTTAAAAAAGCAATCATGTGTAAACTGCATCAATATTAAATAATTAAAACATTAAAAATTAGTCTTATATGGTTTAAAATGTAGAAAGAATTAAAGACAAGTGTAGCATATATTTGAGGAGGGGAGTGATTAGAATTAAAATTATTATTGCATTGTAAAAAAAGGAAAATATTAAATTTGTACATAACTGTAATTTTTCAAGGTTACATATTGCAATATCTAGGATAAGCTGAAAGAATGATAAGGAATTATATAACTGAATATATATAACTGAAGGGTAATAAAAGGAAAGAAGGCAATAAAAATCATTACCAGGTTAGGGGCCTCCGAAGTGGCGTAGCAGATTAAAGCACAGCACTAAGAAGGTAAAGCCACTTCAGCTTGAGTTCGCTCCTGCCCCAGAGGTGATTCACAGGGCACGGCAGACCTCTCCTGACCCGCCCACTGCTCCACTCAGCAGTGGACTTCTATGATCTGCCTGTTCTGCGCCCCACTGTCCCTAGTGAGTCCTCTCACTGCACCTGCGCCTCTGGCCTGTACCCCAGTTCTGTATGCATAAGTAAATAAATATTTTTAAAATAATTACCAGATTAATAGAAAAAGGCAATCTGAGAGAAAATATAATGTAATGCAAATAGATCATTTGTAGCAAAATAGATTTAAGTTCCCAAGGTAATTTTATTAAATACAAATTAATTCATCACTCTAAATAAGAATTTAAAAAGTGTCTGGCTAGATAACTTGAACACAATCTAACAATACGTTTCTCGAAATGTCAAGATACAGAGATACTAAGAGTAAAATATAGGAAGAAACCAGTAACCAAAAGAAAGACAACATAGCTACCCTAATATCAAACAGGTTTTAAATTATGATGCATTACCGAAGATAATGAAAAATGTTTCATAATGACAAAAGATAATATTATTATGAATATAAGAATTCCAAATTTGGATGAACCTAACAACAGAGTCCTAAAATATGTAAGGCAAAATCTAGTACAACTAAAAGGAAAATCATACAATTTAATATAGTCATGCTCTTTTTTTATTTTTATTTTAGAAGATTTATTTATTTATGTATACAGAACTGGGGTACAGGCCAGAGGTGCAGGTGTGGTGAGAGGATTCACCAGAGACAGAGTGGGGAGCAGAACAGGTGGACTGACGAAGTACACTGCTAAGAGGAGCAGCAGATGGGTCA
>NW_004567132.1:5889312-5889839 GCF_000260355.1 Condylura cristata
AAATTCTCTTTCAAGGCAATGGAACATTTAGCATTTAAAGTTAAAATATGATATGTCACAAAAATTTAAATATGAAATAATAGTTTATTCTCTGAAAATAGTAAGACTATGCTAGACATCAGTAAGAATAATTATAGAATGTCTAAATGTTTATAAGCCAAGCAGTTAACATCTATTTAACACAGGATTCAATATTGTATAAATGCCAGTTCTTTTCAAATTCATTATATAAGCAATATAATGGTGTGCATATGTACATATCCATGTGAGTTTAGAAGTAAAACACTAATTCTAAAATTCTAATAGAAATTCAAAGACCAAAGATATTTAAGATAATTGAAGAATAAAATCGGATAAGTTTGTAGAATCATTTATTTGGGAATTGCAAGAAATACTAATATTATTAATATTATGATGTGATGATATTATATGTCACACTAATACCAAAACCTAACAAAGAAAACTTCAGACCAATCTCCCTAATGAACACCAATGCAAAAATCCTCAACAAAATCTTAGCTAACAGA
>NW_004567132.1:5890242-5890767 GCF_000260355.1 Condylura cristata
GAGCCCAGGCTGCAGAAAGACTGCAAATCTGATCCTCAATACCTGGGTGAGAGAAAAACCGCTCAAACTGCAGACCCGATCCAGAGCACCTGGGCACCACACAAAGCCGCTGATCAGCTCGATCAGCTCGACCAGCTCGGGAACTGGCAAGATGGCGGCAGAATAAAGACGCCGAGACCACTACATCCAAACTCGCACGGGATTATACAAAAACAGACTATAGATATTCATGCTATGAGTTTCAATCCAAATGAGAAAGCCCTGGACTCACTGGAAGGAAAATAACTGAGGGAGAACCGGCGATTGGGGAGTCCCCATAAGGGAAGCCGCGCAGGCAGGAACTGATCCAGGAACGCCAGTGGCTTCCAACTTGCTCGGCTCCTTTAAAAATCTAGGCAGTGAACAGCAGGAAGCTCTACAGAGGGAATCTGCTTGAGGTGGCAACTGTAGCTGTTTGGTAGCCTTTTGTCCCAGCTCTTCTACAACCCTGGAGATAAACTGAGACAATTCAGCAAGGGAGGGGAA
>NW_004567132.1:5897184-5912182 GCF_000260355.1 Condylura cristata
AAAAAAAAGGCAAACAGAAAAACAGAAGTTAAGAAAGTATTCCATTTGTTGACTGCTGTAAAAAATATGATGAGAACCGCTCATCTATTAATATTATTTGATAATATCAAATTTGACATACACATTACCTCTGACACAGCAATGTCATTCCCAACAAAAGGGATATATGCATAAAAAGTATATAGGATCATTATTCCAATTGATAAAAACCAATAATGAAAATTGGAACCACCAAACTTTCATCAGCAGGAGACTAGATAAACAGTCCCATATTTCGCACAATGGAATTTTATTTGGCTTTGAAAATGAACAAACTACAACTATACTCAACAACATGAATGGATTTCACAAACATAACGCTAAAAAATATCTTGACACACAGAAGGGAGGTGACTGTTATAGGGAATTAGGAAGTGCTGGGTATTGATAATATGCTATGTCTTCATCTGGTGTAATTCTTCATTTGGGGATGATTGTAGGGATGTGTCACTAATAAAAATGTCTTGCAGCGCACACTTAAATTTTATGCTTTTTTTCTATGCATGTTATAAAAAATGAACAGAAAATTATGAAAATACAGAAACATTTTTGGTTGTAGTAAATGGACAAAGTCATCTGAGTGAGAATATTAGCACTGCCTTCACAAAATGGTAAGCAAAATAATTGATGGAAGTTTAAGAAAATATAGGTAGCAGCATACATTCCCATGCTCTCGTTGTATTTCCCATAATTGGGTACCACACAGAGGTAGGTAAAAATGGTCTCATAATCTGATTTTTTTTTTTTTACAAATAGAGTGATGTCAAGGTATATGCATGCAAAATGAAAAATAGGCCTAGTAAGTTTTCAGTAAGAACACAATTATATAGAAGAATCTATAATATACAGACACAAAGGGAATAGAGCAATCTATATCGGAAGAATAAGAGAATTCACAGTGTGTCAAGTGAGGCTTTAGCACAAAATGTCACACAGTTATAAGCGTAGCTTGGCCAGTGGCATTCACAGGTGGCCACGGGGACCCCTTGGGAATATCCCTTTGTCTGATTCTTGTGTCATAGGGAAGGTAGATATGCTATTGCTTTTTGGAGATAGTTTTTATAGCACAAGCAATGGAATAATTGAATGACTCTTTTCAAAGATAAGAGTCATCATTCACTTCCCTTGAGCCCTGTGGAGAAGGATTTGGCATGAATGGCATCAGATGGGACTAAAAAATGTGCCTGGACATCCGGGATGCTCTGTGTTTCCTGGACTCCTAGTTCACTCAAGGTAAGAAGAACAGATGGTTAAACTTAAAAAGGACCCCTTGTGGCCGATTTTAAGACTAGGGGCTGTTTTTATTTATTTATTTTCCAACGGCATTGGCTAAAAGAGTTATTTTCCCTTGAACCTTTAAGCACCAGATGGGCCTGCACCTCCCAAGGACTCTTTTCTTCTTTAAAAGCACAATTGTTGTTCAGTTTCTCTCAGGTGCAGATTCATTAGCTCTTGACTGGCTTTCCTTGTTTGCCGACTACTTGTGGAAAAAGCCATTTACCCTGGTGAATGTCAAGGTTAGTGCAAACCGTCCTTGTCATCAGTCTCTCTGGCAGAAGGTCAGGGATAAGCTTTCCTCAAATGGGCAGCGTCAAACAAAGCAGAGACTGACTTAACTCACCAAAAGAAAGAAAGGAGGCCTGCTCTGGAGTTGATAAACATTCCTGTGGGCTTTGCCGACAAAAGATTAACTCCTCCTCTGCCACTTTGAGATCCCCTCACTGGAAAAAGCCTTATAATATCTGGATATTTCAGAGCACGTGTGATGTGCTGATAAGGTAATGAATAGCTAGCTGTCCACATCTACCCCATTCTGGATCTGTATTTATCTTCATAGCAGCCTATGTATTCTTGTTTAAGCAAGTATTATGACTTTCAAAATATCCACTTCAGACATATATACCATTTTCTGGCTGTGCTCTTGTGGGTCATTTTTAGCTCCTCTCCTACACTCACCTTCACTGACAAGTTATAACCACATCTGAAGCGTTGTCACAGTCGGAAGTCGCCAAATCTCAATTTGTTTTCATAAAATAATAAAACTTGGGAGCTGGAAGATATTTGAACAGTAGTCTATTCCAAAGTCCTGTCCATGAAATCCTCTTAGGTGAGTGTGACAGACCTCACCTAATCTGTGTAGCCCCTCCCAGTGAATGAAATGTCCCTAACTTACAGGAGAGTTGTACTTTCTGGGCGTAGAAGGCTTTATTGTTACAAAGAAAGCTTTCCCTAACTGAAATTCATCACCTTGGACGTTTAATCTGTCAGGTAGGGTTTTGTCTATTAGTATGAGAGGCCACTGTTAACCCAATACAACAGGTCCTCAGATATTTTGAAAAGTAATTCTGGTCAAGCTAAGGTACTTTGCGCTTGAGAGTCACTATCCCACTGCCCACTTCTTACATGATATGATGGGCAGACTCCCCTAATTTTCTCTTTGGGTTCTTCTGAATGACCATTAGTTTTGAGACGTGCCCTCGAAAGGTGGGATACAGAACTGTGAATATGTGTTATGCATTTTCATGTATCAGATGATATATTATTCTTATACAGTCTACATAGTTGCAATTCTTCCAATCCATCAATTCCCACATTGATTCACTGAGAATCAACTAATACCAAAAAGGCATTTTACATATGCTCCAGTAAAGCAGACTGTGTTCTAACCACAGTTCACACACTAGGTATGTGCTCACTAATATTGTATCAAGTTTTTAACTTTAGTGTTTGCTATCCATTCCTGACCACCTGTTTTATTAATACAGGCAGTCCACTTTATTTTTTTCCAAGAAAATAATAGGGTGCCCTCCATTCTTCCACAGGGACACCATTTGCTGTCTTTGCCCTTGCTGTTTTTCCTGTAGTGGTTTGCTCAGCAATTTTGTTTCTCTTTCAAAGCTATCTTCAGAACCCTTAGTCAAATCACTAAGATGTCATCCTTGCATGATTTCAGTGACGAAGCACATTACCAGCCAAATGAGTCTTGCTCCTTGGCCTGGAGTAGCCCTCAAACTCAAAATTGTTAAAAATCAGTGCTGAGATCTACTCATGATTACATTTGTCCTTCATTAAATAAAATGGAAAATTTTTGAGTTCTTATAGCCCCAGCATTTTGTCTCCTTCATATGATCCAATTTTACTTTTTTTCTTTTGAATTTTCACAAAATTGTGAAAATTTCAGAAGATTATGTAAATCTTTTTTTTTTTTTCTTGGCATCTAATCCTACATATTTTCTTTCATCCTCCCTAAAACTCCTCCACATCATATAATGATCAAAAGGGTGTCTTCCTTCCCTTTCCCTCATTCACTTTCTCCTCTATCAAGGAGACAAGTAACTGTTTTATAGCACTTGTAAGAGCTGAGTACTTGAGGAAGGAAAATTAATCTAGAGCAGCTCAGTTTAGGATAATTCCTGCAGGGTCCACACTTTGCATCCACCAAATAAACTCTTGTTTTGTGTGACCTCCTAGAAACTGTCTCAGAAGTTGTCATGGCCTGCTTGTGTTATGTATTCACTCCTGAGTGACATTATTTTTATTTAAAATCATCTGAGAACCATGCTATTCCTTTTCCCATCTCTCATGACCTTAGCAATGGACACTATACTACTACTAGGGTCACTTTTTCAAGGGTGTTACAAAGGTTTCTCTTGTGTTTTTTCCTCTTTAGTAGAAAGACTTGCATTGATTCCTTTTCCTGCCCCCACAGCCACCACACACTCATTCAAACACTCAGCAGCTTAGACCTTAGGAATTTACAACAGCTTTCTAGTTATAAAACCTGTCTTCAGGCTCAAATCCCCAACGCTATCCTAGAGGCCAGCATAAAATGTATTTTCATGAATATTTCTCAGCTTAGAATCTCTGAATTTTTTTCCAATATATATTTAACAAAGTTTCATCTCTGTAACTGGGTTTTCATAGTTCATGTTTTTGTTTTTTTTGGGTTTTTTTGTTTGTTTGTTTTTTAAAGGTTTAAACACACTAAGTCTTTATGTTTGGCAAATATAGGGAGCATTATAGTAAACATACACTAAACCAAAATTGAGGCCCTTGAACTATTACCCTTCGATTGAAAGGAGCCTTCTCAAGTTTATCAAAAATGATCCATGTAACACTGTACAGAACAGGTGAAGCCCTCCATGCAGATCTGGCACACACATATGATTGCTGAACTTGTCCATGACATGGCAAAGATAAAACAGTTCTAAACTGAGTTTATTCTTGCTTTCCTGCTAAGTACTCTCCCTGCTACAAGGCTTCACTGGGCCCTTGGGTGCTGTGTGCTGAGTGTCCCCAATGTTCCTCCCACCCCCAAAAGGCCCCCTATTGTTGGCATAATCTGCATACATTGTGAGAGGAGAGGATACTTGGAGAACACACCTGTTAAAATGAGAGGAAAATCAAGTTTCATCATCCAAAAATGCAGACCTCCTGGCATGCAAACCAGTTGCTCAAGGTCTTTAGGGTCCAGAAGGGGCATCCCTCTAAGGAAGACATATGCTTAGGTAGAAGAAGTCCAGGTAGTCAGAATAATAAGGGAAGTGAGGATGAAACCTGAGAATGGGATGTTCCCATGCAGGTCCTCTATTCTGCAGCAAATATCGAGGGAATATAGAGTCATTTTTACATCAGAATGTTAGGTGGGAATCTTTCTAAGTGCAAGCCATAGATCTTAGTATTTTCTTTTAATTTTTAAAGATTTATTTATTTTGTGCACACAGAACTGGGGTACAGGTCAGAGGTGCAGGGGCAGTGAAAGGATTCACCAGAGATAGAGTGGGGAGCAGAACAGCAGACTGAACAAGTACACTACTGAAGGGGCAGCAGGTGAGGCAGGAGAGGTCTGCTATGCCAAGTGGGTCAGCTCCCTGACCAGCCAGGGATCAAACTGGTGCAGAAATAGCTTTGCAGTGCTGTGCTTTAACCTGTTGTGCCACCAGGGAGGGCCCTTCAATATAATTCAATGCCAAATTTGGTCGAAATGGAAACCTTTTGTTGTTGTTGTTGTTGTTGTTGTTGTTATTGTTGTTGTTGTTATCCCACTCAATACTACTTTATCTGTTCCAATTAGGCTCTTTTGTAATAATTGATATTTCAGGTTAGAATTTCATCATGCAACCTGTTGCACCTCCCTGGTGGCGCAACAGGTTAGGAAATAGCACTGCTAACTAGCCAGCAGCCACTTCAGTGAGAGTTTGATCCCCAGCCCCAGAGGTGACCACATGGCACAGCAGACCTCTCCTGTCACACTCACTGCTCCCCTCAGCAGTGTACTTCGTCCATCTGCCTGTTTGGCTTTGGTGAATCCTCTCACCACCCCTGCACTTTTGGCTTGTACCCCAGTTCTGTATGCATAAATTAATAAATCTATCAAAAAATAATTTCATCATTTCACATCAGAGCTGATCTGTTGAAAAACACAAAAGTAGATTTGCATTCCTGAAAGAGAAGTCTCACAGAGGAGAGAGGTTGATAAAACCAAACCTGTATACCATAATACAAGTAAGTATTGCTGTATATTTATAATTCATATTTTAATTATATAAGCAATGCACAAATATAAACAAATGTGCTTTATAAATTGTAGCCAGATAGAATAAGAGTAAAAATCATACGAATATAATCCTGCTCTCACTCCTCTCCACAGAATTAATTGTTATAATTGTTATCACTTAACACTATCTTCTGACTTTGTACTATTTATCTACATGAAATACATATGTTCACATGTGTTCAGTATATAAATAGTTTACTTTTGCAAAATTGTGTATGTCAATACTAATTCCCTAGTTAATAATTCTTTTGAAAATATTTCTTGTCCAGTATTTGTAAATCTTCCGTATTCTTTCAGATTTATGAATAGTTTTTCAGAAAGTGGATTAACTTAATTCACATTGTTACTAGTATCTTTTATGCCCATTTTTTCCTCAATTACCAAGACAAAAAAAATACTTAATGAGTATCCTTTTACCTACTCCTTTGAGTATTTTGCAGGCATTGCTCATGAGTAAATAATGAAATGTAGAATGTTTAGGTCAAAATCTATGGAAGTTTTGATAAAAACTGACAAAATATCTCTCTAAAAAGACTACATGTTTATGTTACTACACATTTACTAGTATCCTATGTAGTATTGATACTGTGTGATCGTTTGCATTTTGTCATACATGTATATATGATATATGAATGCTTTTAGTCCTTTGGTTGTTTTTTTATTTGATTTTTTTAAGTTATAGTATTTACATTTATCTATCATTTCTATTTGCTCTTACACTGAACTGCCTGTTCATTTTTGGACAATGTGATGAGGTAATTGCTTTCCTTGTTTCTCAATAGATAGAAAGGTAGGTATGTAAATAGATAAAGTATGATTGCTTTTTTCATATATTTCAGTTGTAATTTTCAGTATGTCATTTGCCTTTTACGTCAGTCTGTGGTCTTGGTCATAAAAAATATTTAATTTTTATGCTATAAAATCTGTTCATATTTCTTTTGTAGATTCTTAATTATTTTCTCTTTCCTAGAAAGATTTCTCAACAAGATTTTAAAAAGTACCCTAAATTTTCCCCTTTAAATATTTTATTATCTTCCTTTTATCATTTTTAGTGTGCCATTATTATTTCATCCAAATGTTTGAGAACAAGTATTGACTTATATGAAAAGTTCATTTATTCTCTATTGATATTATAACTTTCTTTTAATCTATTTATTTATATTAATAGATTTCCTCACTTTGAGCCATTTTGCATTTCTTACTTGTTAGATTTAATGTCATCCATTGATAGAATTTACTTACATTTACTATATCTGCTTGTCTTTGATACATTTGCTTATATTTTGCATCTATGCTTAATAATAAGTTTGGTTTTTAGTTTTGTTTCTTGTTCATTTTTTATATAATTTTTCTCTTGCTTGGGTATCAGATGTACTGATATTATTGAATGTATTAGGAAAGTGCCTTTGTTCTATGTTCTAGAATATTTTTATAATTGCCTTGAAGCTTTTGAGAATATAATTAACTACTTAAATATTTGCTGTAATACATATATGAGAAAAATATAGAGAAGTTCACACAATACAGTTTATAGTTCAAATATTCTCACAACTGAACCTCCATGGAATCCCTGCTCAGACCCTGTGATAGGCTCTTACAGGTGCCAGGATGCCTCTATCATGCCCCCTTGAACATGGCATTCTTCTGCCTCTTCAAATCAACAGCTTATTTTTTTAATATAATAATTTATTGTTATATCATTTTGTACATTTTTTCATCTCAATTGTAATCATCAACAGCTTACTTTTGAACATTTTAATTCCCTCTGCTTGTGAACTGAATATAAGTAGACTTTTACGTATGTGTCTCCATTCATCTTCAACTTCTTGAGTATTATGCCTGTTATTTCCATTTGTAACATCGGGATATCCATTTCATCACTATCATCAATCCATAATATCTCATAGTTTCAGATTTTGGTTATTGTGAACCAGGCTTCTGTGGATAGCCTTTATTTTTCTTGGTCCACATGTGCATGTTTTGGATTGAGTATTTCAAGGAGTAGAATTGCCTTAGTAGATAATGTCAAGCATGATATTTTCAACAAACCCAACAGCAGTTGGGGAGCAGTAGTGCTCCCCAATCTTGATGCTTGCTAGGTTTTTGCTTTATCAATCTTTAACATTTTAGTCTAGTGAAGATATACCACTATCTCACAGTTATTTTAATTCATATCTTCCCTTTCTGAACATCTTTTCTTACATTTATTGGTAATTTAGATATTCACATTTTGAACTGCCCATTCAAGTCACCAATTTATTTATGTACTGTTTGGGTGCTATGTTTTCTAGAAGCATATAACCTATAACCTAGATGAAACTGATTTTGTTACTGGTATGAGGAAGGTATAAAAAACTTTTTTCCTTCCTATGGATTCCAGTTGAGATAATGATTTAGTGAAAGATTTTAAAAGGTGTATAGAAATGAATATTTTTTAGAGAAGTGATCTTACTTTTCTATATAGATCTCCATTTTAATCACATCTCCTTATATATGAATTTGCTTCTGAATGTACTCTATTTCACAAATATATTTTTTTCAAAATTTCACTGCTTTAATACTGCAACTTTATTATAAATTTGCTACCTAATAGAAAAAGTACTATTAAATATTCTTGGTCCTTTTCTTTTCCAATATTCATTTTAGAAGAAGCTTGTCTCTTCCATATATAGCCCATTGGTGAATTTGATATTATATTGAAACTAAATGTCAGTTAATAGAGAATTGATATTTTTACAGTCTTGAGTTTTCAAATCAATATTAGGTGTTTTTCTCAATTTATTTAGAAATGATTACTGTTAATATTCTTTCATATTTTTCTATGTAAAAGTTACTTATACCTTCCATTAACCTTGCTCTAAATAACTTTACTATTCTTATGCATTAAAATTGTTCCTTCAAGCATATTTTAATTTCTTTTAAATTTTGAAACAAGTGGGCATAGATGGAACTGTGCATTTAATTTAAACTGCCCTTTAATTTAAAATTTTGCTGCACCATTTACATATTCTAATAATTTACCTGGAGAATTCATTTAGGTTTTATGATTATAGCAATAACATATTTGAAATTAACCTTTCAGTTATTTTATTTAATTCTTCCTTCTTTTATTTGTTTCTAAATCTTATTGCCTTGAAAATGAATTCCAGAAACACGTTGACAGTGCTAGTAAAAGTATCCTTGAATCATTCCCAATCTTGAATACACTCAGTATTTCACCATGAAGTGTAAGATTTGAGCAGTTTTATTTATCATTATATTTTATCGCGTTAAGAAATTTCATTTTGAGTCTTACTTTACTGAGATATTTTGCTATGTCTTTCTTTTTTTAATCAGAAATAGCAAATATTTCTAAAATTGCCTTTTCAGTATTTATTGAAAATATGTTTTTATTTCCCTTAATGTGTTATGTGGAAAATTGCATTAATTAATTTTCTAATGTTAAACTTTGCATTTTTTGGAATAAAACCAACTTTATCATGAAATGTGACCATTTTTATTTATTACTTCGTTCAGTTTGCTTGTATTTTGTTTAGAAATTTTGCATCCATGTTTGCAAAAGAAATTGACCTGCAATTGTCCTATTTGCAATTTTTTGACAGTTTTGGTATAGAGGTCATGATACTACATAAATTGAGTTGGAAATGTTCCCTAATTTTGTTTCTGTTTTCTTTCCTTTGAAAGAAGATGTCATTATTTTCTCCTTAAATAGCTGGTAAAATTTGCTTATGAAGCCATCTGGCTATGGACTGCTTTTTATTTTCTGTAGAAGTCTTTTAACAGGGAAGTCATTTTTACTTAACAGTTACATGCATTCAAGTTTTCTGTTTCTCCTTCCTGTTTTCATAAGAAAAATTGTCCCTAAAAATATGTTTATTAAATGTTATGTTTTCTTGAGCTTGACATAAATTGTTCATAAAATAAGCATGCAATTTTTATAAAATCTATAGCAATGCCCTATTTTTCATACTGGATTTTCGCACCATTTTTATTAGAAAACTGAAATTTCTCAATTTCAGAAACTTCTCAACAATTGACACTACGCTTTCTTGCAATTTTTTTTCTGATTCTTTAATTTCTATTGTAATTATAATTTTATTTCTTGTATTCTTTGGATTTCTCACACTTTTCTCAAACTGGTGAGATGGGGATTCAGAATATTTTTGGACTTTATTATTTTACTATGTATGCATCTAAGTATGTAACTGTCATCTAAATTTCCTTAGCTGCAGTCTGCAAGTTAAAATGTCATTATCACTCAGAAACTTATAATTTTCTCTACAATTTATTTTTGATGCAAAATCTAGTTAGATGCACAATTTTTAATTTTCAAACATATGGAAACTTACTAGTTATGTTTTTGTTTTTGTTTCTAGCTTATTTTTTTCTGTGGTCAAAGAACATACTCAGTATGAATACAATCCCTTGAAATTTGTTTAAGCTTTCTATATAAATCAACAAATGATCTATTTCAGTTAATGTTCCATGTGCACTTCATATGACTTTATATTCTGCAGATGTTTGATGTAGTATTCTATTTCAGTCATGCCATGTTTATTAGTTGTATTGTTCAAATATTCTATAGTATTACTGTTTTATTCTCTATTTTATCTATTAACTGGAGAAGTATTAAAATGTATTGTTATTTTTAGAGATCTATCAGGTCATATGGTTATAGTTATGTTCATTATTTTCATTGCATGTATTTGAAGCTATGTTTTACATGAATATACTAATTAATGGTTATAATTCCTTCCTGGTGAATTGAAACTTTTGTGTTGTAAAGTGTCCTTCTTGATAATTAATTATTTTTGCTCTGATGTCTTTGTCCTGATAATAGTCTCACAACGTAGCTTTTCATTAATGTTGGCATGGTATGCATTCCTATTATTTTAATTAACACACATTTCTGTCCTTACATTTAAAACCTCTTTTATTTGTATTTAGGTGAATTTTACTTTTTACTTAATCTGAAAATTTTGTTGCTTTTGGAGCACTTATTTTCTACATACTTTATAGCTAGTGGAATCTGCATTCAATTAAAAATATTACCATTTGCTAAAAATGAATCCTACTTCTTTTTTGAAATTTTTCATCTTTTTGTCTAATTATAAGTGAATTGAAATTTTTGCTACTTCATTTTTTCCTTTTATTAAGTCAACATTATATTCTTTTAACATTTATTATAGTGATAACACTAAAAATTAGTGAATTAGTAAATTCTAATCAAAAGTTGATATAAAATGGTATTTTCATCTTTTCATAGGCATTTCAAAGACCATAAAACATGTATTAACTGCATGGCCCATTTCAAAGTGTGTAAAGTGCTATTGCTGTATGTTCTCATTGTGTGTGTATATATGTAAAACTCTAAAATATATTATTTTAAATAAAATGTATAATATTCATTTTGGTCTACCAATCCTTTTTTTTTTTTAATTTTTCTCTTTTTCAGACATTTCTTTCAAAAGAATAACCCTTGTAATTGTAATTGTTTTATTGTATTACTTTCACAGGTGATGTTATTTCAACTGTCTTTGAAAATGTCTTCATTTGAGATGGATAATTTTACTAGCTACAAAATTGTGAGTTGACTTTGTTTTTCTACAAGTTGAAAAAGTCATTGTTTCCTGGTTCCCATTGCTTCTGTTGTAAGGTTTGTTGTCAGTAAAATTGTGACTCTTTGAAAGTAATGTCTTTGCATACTTGTTTTTAAAAACTTTGTTTTTGGCTTTTAGTAACTTTACCATGAGAAATATACATTTTCTCTTAATTTGTTATAATATGAATGCATGTAAATTAATTTCTAATTATATTTTTAAATATTGTTTATTTAAATATTATTCTTTTTAAAACTCTACCTACTTTTCTTTAGAGCTATGTCTCAGCATGAATGTTAAAACCTCCCACTTTATTGTTCTTATTCTTTTCTCTGTATTTATTTTTCAGTTTTTTTTATTTTTTTCAACTTAATAGTTGATTACACTGTCTATTTGTTATTACCAAGGTTATAAACCCAGAGTTGATTGATTTTAAGTATATTGTTATTAGTAATTTAGTCATTGCCACTTTTAATTAAGTCAATTTAATCAGGGATAGCTTTTTCATCAATATGTTCATATAAACAAAGTTAATATGTTGTTTAAAATATTCTGATGGTATTTTCTTGTTATTATTTAAATATACTTTGCATCCATGATTCTCTCTTTTTATAAATCAAGTTTTTATGTACTATTTTTTTTCTTAATCATATGTCTTACACATTTTATTTTATGTATCACACCTTATCAGTCTATTTGTCATACTATGCCCACCTGAATAAAGTATAAAATCATTACTTCCCTTTATGTTTCCTTTCTCTTCCATATTCATCATATAATTGTCTTAACTATTTCTTGTACAGACAGTCAGAATCAGACTAGGAAAAATAAATTAGGTAATTCATGAAAAAAACAAAGTGCCTGTTTTATTGAATGATATTTTGTTCCACCCATTGCTTGCTTTGTCTGTTATTTCCTTGGAAACCACAACTTTAATGATTTTTCTTTGCTCACTATACTCAGAACTCTTCCTCTAAAAATAGCTCCCCTACCCCATGTAATTTATTGAAAACAATTAACAGCAATTGTTAAACATTGAAGTTGCTTGTTAGGGCAAATAAAAAACTGTAAAGAATAGCTAGGTAACAAGATGCTCATAGGAGACTTGGGAAAGCTGCAACTGATTCATGAGAATCTAGATGACCATGTGCAGTGTTTTTTGCTTGCCCGTAAAAAGCCTGAGAGAATTCTATCAGCTCACATTTTGATGACTTTGAGGTTCTCCACAGGCAGGAAGTGAAGTGAAGGCAGTTTTAAACTGCTTGCCAAAGCATTGAAGACATACACCAACACATACACAGTCCCCTTAGAAAAGGTGGGGAAAATTATTGGTTCAAGATAACTAATGATATTTCAACATAATTCATGTTATAGGTTTCCAGTAAGCTAACAATACAGAGATTTAAGTGTGCATACATGAACTAGAATATGTATGTTAAAGAACAAGCCAAAATGTAAACAAATAGCTAGCCAAACCAAACAACAACAACAAGAAAACTTGGAGAGGGTGTGAGGGTGACTGCGGAAGGCAAAGTTTATGTTATATTATTTAAATATAATATCTGTAAAAGATATATTTGTTTTCAAATATCAACAAAAAAATAGATGGAAATAAACAGGAAAGTATGGTCTTTGTATATTAAAATTGTTTGTCACTAGAAACTTTTTGAAAACACAGAAATTATGTGTAGCAGAAAAATTTTATTTAAAATATTTTCAAAGAACTAAAGAAAACCATGTCTCAACAGATAAAAAAATAAAAAGAATGATATCTCACCAGACAATAGAAATTAAAAAACAGAAATTATATAAGAGAACAAACAAATGTCTACACAAAAACCTACTCACAAATGTTGAATACCAGCTTTACTCATAGTTTCTATAACTTGAAAGCAAATTACTAAGTGAAATAAAGCCAGACACAAACTATCCAATTCAAACCATATGACATTCCACAAAAGGGAGACTTATGAAGAAGCTAACATGATCAGTCATTACCAGGAACTGAGGTGTGAAGGAATCAATACATGGATTATAGAGTTTTGGGGAAGTGAAATTATCTTTATGACACTATAAGCATAGATAATATCATTTTATATTTATCCAAACCTATATACTGAACACACCTAGAAGGAACCCTAAGGTAATATATGCCTTATGGCTGATAATGATGTGTTGATATAGGTTCAACAATTGTGAAAAATGTTCCAATCTGGCAGGAGATGTTAATGGGGGAAGTTATGAATATAGAGAGATCAGAATATATAAGGAAACTCTCTACCTTTCTCTAAAATTTGCTGTGATACTCAAACTACTCTAAATTAATAAAGTATTTCTTTAAAAAAAATACAAACTTCCTGCTGGAAACACTCATTTAAAAAGCAGTGAATTTATTTTAGTTTTGTCTGTTTTTTGTTTCCTTTATTTCACCTGGATGAAACAATCTCATGTTTGTCATTTTCCTTCTGACTGATTTTGCTTAGCGTATCTCCTTCCAGTTTCTTGCAGGTCACAAATGGCAAGATTTCATTTTTAGAGCTGAGTAGTATTTCAGTATGTATATATACCACATTCTGTGGCTCCATTCATCTGCCACTGGGTAATTAGGTTGTTTCTATAACTTGGTTACTGTAAATTATTCTTCAATGTAGAGTGAGAGGTGGTTAAAGGTGTGTGTGTGGGTGAGTGGGGGGAACTCTATAAACTATAGTGGAACATGATAGGTCCTTTGGTATGGTAATATACATCCACTGATGAGCAACCCTATACCTCTAAATCATATACAGTATTTTACATCAAATATACCTCAATTAAAATACAACTTAATTAAACAAAGCAGCAAATTACTTTTCTCTTCCTTTTGAGAGCTGGAGCCTAACGCTTCACTTTGTGAAAGTACATTGGGCAAGGTAATTCACTTCTAACAAAAAGAATAAGTCAGAAGTAATGGTATCTGACTTTGGAAATCAATGTGAAGCCTGGGTTTGTAACAGAACAAATAAGGAGAATGGATCAATCCATTGCTGCTTTCCATTTTCTTCATTTTTCCCTTTATCGTCACATCTGTAGTATTGTTGGATGTAGGTGGCAAGTGAACAGATGACTATCTTTGTGACCTTTTCTCCTCTTGGGCTTTTTTTCCTCCATTCTGTTTATCTGCCTACAGTTTTCATAATATGGGCAGACTTTCTGACCATGAGGAGCTGTAGACTGTGGAGTTTACAGTAGTATTAATGGTGGTGTGTGAGGAGAGTCAATAAATTTGGGGATTTTAGGTACCATTAATAATGTAGAATTGGGGGGAATTGGTCCAGCGGCCCTCTTTGTTTCTGTCAGAGAGTTCTAAGATGTAGCAATCTTCAGATTATAAAAGGTACAGTAGTCCCAAAAACATTTCACAGTTGGGACAATTCAAAGCATTATTATTACTATTTTATCTGTGGTGGGCTGGGGTCTCCACAAAGAGGATTCTGGGGAAAGGTTAATATATAAGTAGGTTGTGTGTAGGCAGAGTAGAGTACATAAAGAGTTACGGGAGAAGAAAGGAAGACCAACACAAGGTCATTTTGAGATATGTCTACTATGGGTGGCCTATTACAGTGTCCCATGGATTGGTAGAAGTCTTATGAAATACATCTCAGGACCTGTGACAGAAACAAAGGGGGCAGCTGGAACCATTGTCCCCAATCCTGCATTATTAAGGGTACACATTAGACCCAAGATGCTTTAGCTCTCTTTATACACCACCACTAACACTACTATAAATAACACAATCTACAGCTCCTCGAGGTCAGAAGGTCTG